>NC_045606.1:69002009-69307843 GCF_009762305.2 Zalophus californianus | reverse complement strand
TGACCCTCAAGAAACTCCCACTTTGGCAGAAAAGGATTCAACAAATATTTATCAGCTGCCTGCTGTGTGCATGCTCTGTACCCATGCTGGGATACCATAGGGCCAAATTTGGCATGGCGGCTTTTTTTTTTCCTTGGAGTTTACAATCTGGTAAGGGCAAAGACAAATAAACAACTGAAATCGTGAGGTCAGTGCCACTGTGAGGTGAGAGCACAAAGCAGAGACAGCTCAGTGTGGATGTTTCAGGAAAGACTTCCTGGGTAAAGCAACAGCTAATCTGGGAACTGAAGGATGAGTAGGAGTTTGTAAATCAAGAGCATTGGGAAGGGAGAAATAATTAGAATACATGGTAATAAATGCCATCCTAGAGAGCTAGTCATAGTCTGCGGGAGCCTGAAACTTGAGTGACCAGGAGGGTAGGCAACATGTGTAAGCTTTTACCAGTGGAACACTTTCATGTGAGGGATTATTCTCTGCTAAGGCAATTAATCTTCCTTTTCTGTTTGGAAAGGTGATATGCTTGATCTCTTGAAATGGAGAACCCACCCAGACAAGATCACAGGCTGTCTTTCTAAAATAAAAGAAATCGATGGCTCAGAGATAGTAAAGGTATATGCTATTTTGTTATCCCTGTCTTGGAAATTCATGGAATAAAGAGTATTTGGAGGGGAAGGACAGATGATATTGTTTTTATTAATTTACTTCTTTATCTAACAGTTTCTGCAAGATACACTGGATACCTTATTTGGAATTTTAGATGAAAATTCCCAAAAATATGGATCTAAAGTATTTGATTCTTTGGTGAGTTTAAATTCACTTTAATTATATCCTAACAATTTTGTCTCTTGGTCTTGACTTTCATAAGGCCCTTTCTGAGATGTGCACTTAAAAAGAACCAAAAAAAAAAAAAAAAAATCTTAATTTGCATTCGGTTTTATAAAGCCCAATTTTCTTTTTAGGTTCACATAATAAATTTGCTGCAAGATAGCAAATTCCATCATTTTAAACCTGTAATGGACACTTATATTGAGAGTCACTTTGCTGGGGCACTTGCATACAGGTAAGGCCTTTATCTTATAATTGGTTTAGAAGCAGTTCCTTTTGAGCTTTTCTACGCAGAACCAGCAATATAGGAAAATTTAAAAGGGAGTGTAGGAAGAAATGAACCACAACATCTGAAGTGTCTCTTGAGTCAGTCTCTTCCTTTCTCACATCTTTTTTTAATGGCTGCAACTTACTGTGATTAAAAGGACCAAAAAAAAAAAAAACCTTTCTGAATTCTATTCCTAAAACCTAAAATATAAAGTGTTTTCTTCTTGTCTCTACTTCATGTGATATTCTTTCGTCTGAAATGCCTGGTTATTTCAGTCTGCCTGCCAAAAACCCCATTTAACCACCACATTCCTCCCTGATTCTAGAAGTCTTTAAGAAAGAGATGTGAAGGGAAAACAGCCTTTGTCATCCTATCTTTTTAAATTCCTTCATTCATTTATCTGTTAATATTTACTGAGTCCCTACCGCCTGCCTAATGCATGCTGATTCATTTGACGACATTAAGCAGGTCAGCCATGGACTCGACCCTTTGATAGGAGCTGCCATTTTCACTGCTCTTCCCTTCCTATTAGCTCAGATTCTGCAGACAAGGCTAAAGTGAATGAATAATGACAAGCTGTAGCTCTTACCCGCCTCCCTGCAGCCTAGTTGATATTTGCCAGAAGGCAACAGCTTCTCTCTTTCTTTGCTATGTATAACATCTTCCCGGTCTTTGGCCCTGCTTAAATACAGCCCTGGAATGTTCCCCAAAGTTCTTTCTCCCTATTCTAACACTGCCGTTGCTATTCTGCCCATGTTTTTACCTGATACCTTAAGCACGAAGGCCATGTACACGCACAATCATTTATTCCCCAAAGTGTGTTAAAAAAAGATGGAATTGTGTTTTGCCCTTTTTTCTCCATCATGTGATATGTAAAAGATAAGTAATCAAATAAGCATTTGATCCTATTACCTTGGGTATTCCTTCTCAAGGCATGTGAAGATTTAATACTCCAACATTTCAATGAATTTTTACAGAGGGTCAAATGTAGTATCAGGGGTAGTTTGAAACATTGGCCCGACTCTGCCACTCGCCCTAACATTTGGGGCCCTGGTAACATCTCACTTGTGATTGAAATTATCAGTGGAAGCTGGAGAGGAAGGGTGTAATTTCTAACACCTTATGTTGGCCAGGAGAGCAGGATAATCATTCCTAACAAGACAGATAAGGCCTATGGAGTCTTCTTGGGCTATGGGTGGTCAGAAACTCACTGACCTTTATCTTCAAAATAACTTAACTCCAGGCAGCACCTGCCTTGTACCACATCCGTGTGTTCTTCCCTGACTGAGAGAAAAGAGGAGAATTTTTAAAAAATTGTTCTGTTTCCCAGAAACCAAGAACAGAACAAAGGTAAAGAAAAGTAGCAAGACTGCAATCTTGAGAATTGTTGTTTTTTTTTAATTCAAATTTTGTTTCTTAAAAAAGAAAAAAAACCAAACTTGGCTGCTTTGGAAATTCTCTCACTAAGGCGCTCTGATGATAAGCCTTGTTCTTCCCATAGGTCAGAGAGTTGGCTAGATCAGTCCATGGGCATGTGATTTGAAGTAGGGCGTTGTTGCTTTATCCTTCCCCACACCCCCTTTGGCCTTCAGCTGAATATTTCATCCAGCTTGTTTACATGGTCACTGGGGAAGAAATCCCAATTATCAGTTGTCCAAGATGGACCAAGTGGTCAGGCTTCCAAGCCCTTTCTTGGCCAAAGTCCTTTTCTATGGTATTTGTGTTTGCCCGTTGGGAAGCTTTGCCAGAAACAGCAGGGTCAATGGGATGTGTCCATGTTGAGGAGAATCTCAATGGGAGGAAGCTTCAAAGAGAGGTAGAGATGTTGCTGTGCACATTCCTAATATCATCAGATTAAGCCGTCTGACAGAAAACGGTGAAGACTGATGGGGAAAGAAGCCTCCTCGTGATAAAAATGTTGGATTTGTTGGCTTTTAACTGAGAACTCGACCAAGTCCACCTTCTGTATATTTTCCCCTGTGTTTCAGAGATCTCATCAAAGTTCTCAAGTGGTATGTGGACAGGATAACGGAAGCAGAACGGCAGGAACACATCCAGGAGGTGTTGAAGGTAATGACGTGCTGGCAATAGCAGATAACGTCGTCTTAACAGAACTGTTGGGTGGTGATGCCTAAACTAATTGCTTTCCTCTACATAGACAGTAATTGGTGATGATGTATTACCGGCATTCCAATTCAAGGATCTTAATCAGTTTATCCTCCTCCAGAGCTGATGAAATTTGAAAGAAACTTTGCCAGGCTCACCCACTGGAACTGCTTGGGATTGAATCCTTACACCTCTGAGCTCCAGAACCCTTGGAGTGAAGTCTAGGGTTGGCAGGAGGGAGGTCTTAGGACAGAAGACCACAGAGAGGCAGTTAAGCCTGGAAGTTCCTGGCTCTTGCTTCCAACACCCTGACAGAGGCTGTTTGAGAACAATTTGAAGTTTTGAGAGAGTATTAGGGTGGCTTGGCAGGGCTCACAGTGAAGAGACCTGAGGTTTTACTGGGCCTCGTGGTTTAAAGCTGCCCACGTGTCTGGACCCTCGGTGCTCAGTGGAGATGCTAACACTTGACTTGCAAACATGTTCATGAAGAACACAAGTCCTTAAAGGAATTGTCCAGTAGTTGCTCTGAGCCTCTCATGTCCTCTCATTGAGTGCCACTCTATTTGGTGTCAGTAGGTAAAAGTAGACAGGTGTGCACTTTTAAAAGCAAGTGGTTTCCTAATTATAAATTGATCATGTTGGTCTGACAGCAGGTAAAATGCTAAGTGGCAAGAGTACCTGCCAGCAAAGCACAATAATTTTTGAGAAACAGACCAGTATCTCTCTGTTAACTAAATTTTAAAAACCACCTGAGGATCAAAAAAAGCATTTCAGGTTCATACTTCTTGAGAATTACAAAGAATTTTCAAATTAGCTATACATTTTCTCTCATTAGCATCAGAGAAAAATCGCTCTTCCCCCACAAGCAAATACTATTCGAAAATCTCATTGGGGGTCTTAGCGTTTAAATCAATAATTTAAAATTCTAATGTTGTCCCATGGTTTTTATGCCGTGTCATCGTTAAATACTCTCGGTTTCCTTTGAGACTAACTTGTAAAACATTTCATTTTAAGGCACAAGAATATATTTTTAAGTATATAGTGCAATCTCGAAGGCTCTTTTCCCTCGCCACCGGGGGACAAAATGAAGAGGAATTTCGCTGCTGCATTCAGGAGCTCCTTATGTCGGTTCGTTTCTTCCTTTCTCAAGAGAGCAAAGGGTCAGGAGCATTATCTCAATCACAGGTAATGTTTATTCATCTCTGCTTGGTAGAGCAAAAATGAGTCCAGTTTATTCGTGTTTACATAGCAGCGGAAGCGAATGTTTTCTCCACGAGAAATCCATTGCTCCAGTTGATATATGGAGCGTAAACAACTTGGCAGACTTTTAAAAGGTCCCCTAGCTTCTGAGCACCAGCAGAGCAGAAGTTAGGTTGCCTTTCCTCCGACTGTTCTCACTCTTCGAGGGGAGGCTGTTGGTCTGCAGCAGCCTGGATTTCGGTTCCCAAAACACATGCCGATGAGTAGACACGCCGTCAGCATCAGCCTCGGGGAAGGAAGTTCACTGGAGCCGACTTGTTTCTGTTGTTTACCCCAAGCCTTGCACTGCATTTTAATCTGTCAGCTTGAGACTCATTGTATTGGACTTGGCTAAACTGCATGTTGTTTTATTTAACTTGACCCTAATCGTCCTGGGACTGATCTTACATGACCAATGCTGAGCAGCTCTTGCCAAATGCTATTACCTGGAGTGGCTCCACGGGTTCTGTTTAAGAGCGGGATTTATTCACTTTCCAAGTAGCACGGCCTTGAATGTGTTCTGAGCAATCATTCTCAATACCTTACTTTACGTTTTCTTAATCCTTCTGATACAATTTTAGTTCGAATGACTTGGTTAAAAACCTGTCAGATGGAGAAGCAGCCTCTTTGCTGCCATCCCCTGGAGACTGGAGATTTATAATCACTGAGAATTAGAGGGGGAAAAATGGGAGATTAGAAGACAAAACTAACTAGATCCCTTAGAGTAACATAATTTGGTGCCATTTGACATTTGGAAGGTATTACATATAATGGTAAAACACCAGAAATGTACCAACCCTCCAATAATAGTACTGTGCTTTTTCTGACTTTTGGGGGCTATTCTTTTTTTTTTTAATTTTATTTTATTATGTTATGTTAATCACCATACATTACATCATTAGTTTTTGATGTAGTGTTCCATGATTCATTGTTTGCGTATAACACCCAGTGCTCCATGCAGTACATGCCGTCTTTAATACTTATCACCAGGCTTGTTAATCTCTTCTTTACATAAGTGGGCCAATCTTACATGTGGGCAAGGATACAATTTAGGCTCTTTTAATGGCATTTTGTCCTCTATTGCCAACGGCACAATCCCTGCGCTTGAGGAACTTGCCAGATACCTCAAAGTCAAATTGCCCACTAGCCAAACCCTACTTTCAGCAGTTGATACTTGAAAAGGATAATCCAACAAGCTAATCATGTATTCCTTTAGATCAAAGTTCTAAAGGAAACTCACTACTTTTATAAAAGCTATTTAATTGAGATTTTTTTTAATCATAAACCTTTACCAGTTTTAGGGGCAAAACTTACCTAATCACATCTGAAAAGTATTCTCTTACTTTTAAGGGTAAATTTAAGTCATGGTTTCTCAATGACATGCCTTCCTAGGGACTCAAGAGGTTTTTTTCCCTTCTATAAAGTTAGAGAAATATTCTTTTTCCTTAGTTATGTTTCCACTGCATCTTAGTAGTTGCCCTGAAATGACACAGGCCCACGTGATGTGATCATTTTCTTTTAGGTTGATGCTAAGAGAATTCATAGAAAATGACGAGGTGGTTAGTTTTCTTTACCAAGCAAAGAGGACTTTGTCCCTCTATGTTTTGGGAGAAAAGGGAATACTCTAGACCTTTTTTAATTCCAAGTTCCCTTTTGACCCCACACCTTCATAGTTCTCTTTTCTAAGAAGGAAGACGTCACTAATCTGATTGACCCTGCATATGACCTTTCTGTTGCTCTGTAACAAATAACCATGTGCTTAGTGACTTTCAATAACATCCATTTATTCACAACCGTTCACAGTTCTGTAGATAAGAAAGGTTGATTGGATTTTTTGCTTAGGGTCTCCTACAGCCAAAATCAAGGTGTTGGCCTTGATGGCTTATTTGGAGGTTCTGGGGAAGAATTCACTTTCAGAATCTCCCAAGTGTTCCTAAGACTGAGATTCTCATTTCCTTGCTGGTTATCAGCAAGGGGTTGGAGGAGAGGAGGGGTGTTCTCAGCTCCTGGAGCCCATTCTCATTCCTTGGTATGTGGCCTCTCCATCCTCAAAGCCAGCAACAGTATGTCAGATCCTTCTCATGCTTCAAATCTCTCAGAGTTCTCCCACCATGAGCTAGAGAAAACTTCTGCTTTAAAGGGTCATGTCATTAGGTCAGGCCCATATGGGGCTGAAAAAATCTCCGTATTTTAAGATCAGCTCATTAGTGACCTTCATTATACCTGCAAAATCCCTTTTACCATGTAACATAACTTAGGCACAGGAACAACACCGGGGAAAAAAGGTCTAGGGGGTCATCTTAGAATTCTGCCAATCACGTCCAGAGCCAAGAATATCCACCAGTCCAAGTCTTACTGTGGGGGTTGCCTTAAATTCAAAAACCCAATTTCCTTGCTCTCTTTTGCATTTTTTCACTGTGGGCTACAACTCAAGGCAAATTCTGTCTTCTGGAGGCAGAGCAGCCATCCCAGAAAACCTTCATGTTGGATCCGTTTATAGTGCCCCACAGATCAGGCCATCTTCATTCTGTCGGGTTGCTCATTTAGTCCTCCTGCCCTAACTCCAGCTCACTAATGACTCTGTCATTGGGAGCCCGGCCCCAACAGGGCTGCCAACTCACTCAGCCGTTGGAGCTGTGCCTCTCGATTCCCCCTCCACAGACAGATCCCCACCCTGGATCCCCAAGAGCAGAAGAGAGATGTCAGAAGGAGTTGAGGTCCAAAACCTTGTCCCAAATTCCTAATAATTCTCTTTCTCTATTTGTCTTGGCTATCAGGAAGGTCAAAATAAACTTAGGCTTTTCTTGTTATTTGCAATAAAAATCTTAGCTTAGATATCTTGGTCCAGCTATCATTCTGCTCTTATCACAAGGTTCTTGTACCTTTATCCTTTTTAAGACATGTATCTTCACTGCAGGCACATTCAAATACATTTTTGAAGTAAAGAGCTGTAAATACAGAATAAATAGATTAATGAAAAGATTCCTGAGGAATATCAACATAGTTGACTTTTCAGTAATCAGAACGCTGGGCTCATCTTATTGTATTTTATTTTTTTTTACTTCATCTGTATGACTCAGCTCTTTGTTGAGTGAAATGAAGGTTATATAGATATAGTCTTTAACAGGGAATACCAAGTTATTAATCTTAAATGCATACAAGTAAATCTGTAATGTTTAAGAGTCAAGGAGAACATAGCTGTTGACTTTAGCCCCTGAAGCATTTTGGTGGTTCTGGTGTCAAAAACGTGTCTTGGCTCTTCTTGATATTTCTGCCGCTGCTATACAGATAAATGCCAAAACCCATGAATTTGAATTTGAGTCTGTGTTTGAATCATCAGCACATGTAGACTCGACCTACTTTCTGCTGGTGTCAGATCTCATTGGTAAGCCAGCTAGCACTTGAATATTAGCATATTAGAAACATGTGCCTCCTTCCCCCACTTGGTAGACTTGAGGCTGGTCGATGCTTCCTTCTGTTGCCCTCCTTTTTGTGAAATTTAAAAGACCAGGTTTGTTTTGATGTATAATCCTGGTCCAATGTGTGCCCCTTAGGATTTGATACTAGCATCTTTTTTTTCCCTTAAAAAATGGTTATCAGGCTTCTCCACTTACATAAAGAATATTGTTCTTAGTACACACAGTTCTAGGGTTACAGTAAATCTCAAAGCAACCTAAAGGTTTGTTATAAAGATCTTTTGATTTTACAGGTGATAAAACTGAAACCCAGGGGGCTAAAGTAGTTAAACTTGTCCAAGGTCACAGAGTTGATCAGAGGCCAAGCTAGTAGGACATATAATTGAGGTCTTCTTGTTTTTTTCTTTAACCACAACTTCAGTGCTTTCAGGAATCAATGCGTTTGGTTTCTTCAAAGTAAATGAGATTTAGATGAGCACTTCAGAAACCTTCTCCAAAAAGAAAGGAAATATAAGTGACTGCATTCCAGGTCTTGGTTGAGCATTCTTTCCATTTGATCATGCTGCATTTTGCTGATTCTGTGCAATTTTTTGCCAATCATTTTGCTAATGTCGGTGATTTTCCAGAATTTCTCAGTTTTATTATATTGTACCCTTGCACATTTTAAAACATGGTTCTATTTTGCTACACTTTTTTTAATTGCAGCCTTTTAGCTTTGGTATGGGAACGATTTTACATTCATTTTTTTTATCGTTCAAAATTATTTATCACAGTCTTAAACTCATTGACATTTTAGAGCAAATTTCTCGGGTATATCTTGGAGTTGATTGAAATCTCTTCCTTTTAAGGCTGTATTTCTGAGCTCCTTCCCAGCTGTATACTCAGAGCTCCTGAAGCTCTTTGATATCAGGGAAGTGGCCAACTTGGTGCAGGACACCCTGGGCAGTCTGCCGACCATCGTGCATGTGGATGACTCCCTGCAGGCCGTGAAGCTGCAGTGCATCGGCAAAACCGTGGAAAGCCAGCTTTATACCAATCCAGGTAGGGTGGTGAGTCTCGTGAATGAAACATTGCTTCCAGAAAGCCATTACTTACCCAGGGTAGTCATAGGTCAGCAGAAGCAATTAGGAAGAGGAAGCAGAAAATTCCTTTCTTTGAGAAAGCACTGTATGTTTGGATAGTAGAATAAATTTATTAAGTAGCCAAATACAGGAGCATGACTAGCAAAGCTTTATTTCTAGAAAGAATGAAAATCCTGATGATTAACTTATTGATTGTAATCACAAACTAGTTGTGATGTTAGGCAGGCTTACTTTTTTGTTATAGGTTTTATTTTTTTTAAGATTTTACTTATTAGAGGGAGAGAGAGAGAGAGCACGAGCCGGGAGGAGAGGCAGAGGGAGAGGGAGAAACAAGCTAACCTCTGAGCAGGGAGCTCGATCCCAGGACCTCGGGATTATGATGAGCTGAAGGCAGGCACTTAACTGACTGAGCCACCCAGGTGCCCTAGATTTTATTTTATTTTCTTCAGCAAAATTTAACATTTTCTTTCAGAGATGCTTATGGGGACCTGATATGATCCTTATGTGTTTGTCTCTTTTGTTCTTAAAGTTGTTTCCATCAATTTGTGTTCTGAAACTGAGTGAAAGTTTTGATGTATTGTCATTTTGTATTTTATTCTAATAGCAAGTAACCAGTTACTAAGTTGATTTTGTCATAGTATCTGTTATTAAATCCCACTGCCTTTTGTTTTCTTCTAGTTTTTCCTGAAATAAAATACCAGTCTCATTTTAAAGTTTAAAAAGTTTCTACCACTATCACTAAATTAAGCTTTTAAAAATTGACTCTACTGAGAATTCTCTTTCCACATGAATCCATATGTGTGTATTAATATTTTTGAAATAGGGTTTCAAATATAGTAAAAAAAGCTTTTTTTTTACATTATTTTATTGTAAAACATTTTAAACGTACAAACAAGAATAGAGTGTAAGATAGTAAATCATTAATAAATCTCAACAGT
This sequence comes from Zalophus californianus, assembly GCF_009762305.2. Classification (NCBI taxonomy): domain Eukaryota; kingdom Metazoa; phylum Chordata; class Mammalia; order Carnivora; family Otariidae; genus Zalophus; species Zalophus californianus. The sequence continues at coordinate 69,297,969 of NC_045606.1, read as the reverse complement.
GTCGGGTATTTGCTTTAGGTCTTTTATTAAGAAATTGGTCACCACAGATATATTTAGGCCCTCTTGCATGTACTTACTTGCTTCAGAGAAATTCCCACTATCAGAGATTCCTGTTTCTATTTTCTATGCCTTTATTACATATCTATAAAAATATATCTTTTTTTCATCTTTTCAGATACCTGTCAGTCTTTGTATGATGACATTATGTTGTATGTCATTCCATAGAGTGCTTCCTTTTGACTAATATACTTTTATATTTATCCAAGCTACTAGATACAGCTCTGGTTCATTCTTTCTTACTTATTTTTTATTGGATGGTATTCCACTGTGAATGAATTTATCTTGGTTAATTTATTTTTTCTCCTGTTGATGGACCATTTGTTTCTGTTTCTGTTTTGTTTTGTTTTTTCCCTAAAATGATACTTCAGGAAATAAAAGAAATTTCAAACCTTCTAATTTCTCCCCAGGAAAACATCTCATCCTGAAGAAAGGATGTTTCTTGCAGTGGTTTGCGAACTCTGCTCCTCAGAGGCATAGAGGTTCTTCTTCAGTGATCAGGGCCTCCTCCAGGGTTAGGAACAGAGGTGCGAAGTGTAGGGGGTAGAAGTCCAGACCACGTACCTGGTGTTAGTTTTCTATTGGTACTGTAACAGTTACTACAAATGTAATGGTCTAAAACAACATAAACTTTGTATCTTACAATTCTATAGGACAGAAGTCCAAAATGCTTCTCCCTGGGCTATAATTAAGGTGATTAAGGTGTCTGCAGGACTGCATTCCTTTGTGGAGGGTCTAGGAGAGGATCTCCTTTTTTGCCTTTTACAGTTTGTAGGGGCCACCTGCACTCCTTGGCTTGTGGCCCCTTCCTTCATCTTTAAAACCTACAGTGGAGCATTGCCAGATCTCTCTCTGACTCTGACTCTTTCATCCTCAGGGACCCCTGTGATTATATTGGGCCCATCCAGATAATCCAGGATAATCTCATCATCTTAAGGCCCTTAATTTAATCACTTCTGCAGAGTCTGTATTGCCCTTACAGCTTCCCACGTTCTGGGAATTAAGGCATGGACATCTTCGGGAGATCATTATTCTCTCTGCCCCATATGGGTAAAACAGACAGGGTCTAAAGCTTGTGATAGCTCACCTGCATATATGAAGGGGAAAAAAGACACTTAGAAATCTATGAGTTTTATTTATGGATTAAAAGTTTAAAAAATGAGACTCAGAGCACTGCGCTTGTGTGCGTATATACATCTTAGCTAGAAGGACGTTACAAATGACACTTTCCTGAATTAAAATTATAAATCTAAACTAGGACAAGATAAAGTAGAGTTAAGGACATTACAGGGTATCAACTGGATACATCATCAAAGATCAAATACATAGTTTTTGACAGTTCCTACTTCTCAGAACATAGAGTATGGTGAAGACAGTTGCTACTCTCAGCTTAATTCTGATCAGCAAAGAAATGGTTAGTGAGATAGAAGATAGATAGAAATGGTTAGTGAGAAGAATCTGAGAAAGTGACCTTATTTTCTGAGAGTTGATATTATCCAGAGAGAGGAGTACAGAGTACAGTTGGCCCACACTTTTAAGAAATAAATTTCAGAACATTTTAGAAAAAAAGACAAGAGGTTATAAGCTCCCTAGGAAAGACAAATAGTTCTAACAGGTGTCTTTGTGCTCGAATCCTGTGTTAGAGTTCTCCAGAGAAACATACCTGATGGGTGTGTGTGTGTGTGTGTGTGTGTGTGTGTGTGTGTGTGTGTGTGTGTGTGTACAAGATTTCTTATGAGGAATGAGCTCAAGTGATGATGGAGGCTGAGAATTCCTAACATCTGCAGTTGGTCAGCTGGAGACCTGAGAGAGTGGTGAAAGTTCCAGTCCAGGTCTGAAGGCAGGAGAAGACGGGTGTCTGCTCAAAGAGAGGCAGAGAGAGCAAATTCTCCATTTTGTCCCCTTTGGTTCTATTCAGGCTTTGAGTGCATTGGATGAGACCCACCCACATTGAGGGGGGCAGTCTGCTTTACTCAGGCTGCCAATTCCAATATTAATCTCATCCAGAAATGCTCTCACAGACACACCCAGGATAGTGTTTAACTAAATATCCGGGTACCCCATGGCACAGTCAGGTTGATGTATAAAAACCGACAAAAATTCCAAAGAGAAAAAAAAAAGGCAGAGGAAGGATGCTTAGGCACCAGCATGACTATAGAATACTCCTGGTTGAGCTTAGATTAGAAATTAATACAGAGAAAAGACAGAGGGACACATATAGTCAACACCACAAGAAGGGAACCACAAAAGTCATAAGACTGAAGCCAGGTGGAGTTGAGGGTCTCTGGGCAACTTCAGGGCTGGAGCCATTCCACAGCCAGGAAGAATCACGCCTCCCCCCACACCTAGTCATGCCCCAGGGTCAGAGTTTAGGGCATCTGGTCAAACCTGAAGGCCAGTGCTAAGATTTGGAATCTATGTAGATCAGTATTTGATGTCTAAGTCATCTGGGGTCCAGGCAGACATATTTAAAGTGTAAAACTTGAACAACTCATTTTCACTTTCTCCTCACAATTCTATTCTTCCTGTTTCCTGAGGGCCAGGAAAGGGTCTAAATTTTGGAGAAGACCACTTTGGCAATGGCAGAAAGAGTCGTTCTGAAGTATAGAGTTTGGGGAGGAAGCATCACCAAAATCATAGTTGACCCTAAGTTTTATCTGTGTGAAAATAAATGTAAACGTCAAGGCCCAATTTAAACTGTTTTCTTATCTTTTTTTCTGAACTTTTCAATACTGACTGGCATGAGCAAGCACATTCCTGGGGAACGGTTGAAAGCTGTATCTTCTCATTCCTTACGTGTCACTCATCCACATCGGCACTGATTTTCAGGGGAAATCAGGGCCGGGATGTGTGTCTTGGTTTCATTTCCATGAACAGTTGCCCTCTTTACAGTGAAGCTTTGGGAGTAGCTGCGTTCCCCTGGCGGCTCAGGGCGAGGACCAGCAGAGGGAGTCACTGTAAGCCAGACCCCGAGAATGTGCATCCTGCTCTCCTCCCGTTCTAGCCGTGTGGAAGCATGAAGACACAGGGATCTCTGTTTCAGCTGCCCCTCGTGTCCAGTAGACTCGTGGTGTCGTTCATTCATTCAGCAAATGTGCATTGTGGGCAGAACCCACACCAGGTATGATGTTAGAGATGCTTGTAGCAAGGGAAACATCAGTTCTTGCCCTCAGTCTGCTGCTAGTCTACCGTGAAAGCTGACTTCAAGCAAGGAATTATGATGGATAAGGTGCAGCGGTTGTGATTTGGGAAGGGAAGGAGGTGCTGCGTAGCAGGGAGGCCTGAATGAGAATTGGGGTCCACCCCACCTCCTTCACCTGAATTTGTGGCCCACGTGCTGACGCCACTTTCACATTTGTATTTCTAGGCCAGATCTCTCCTCTAAGGCTCCAAACCTGAGCAGCCGTCTGTCCTCGGCTTCTCTACACAGATGACTCACAGGCACCTCCAACCTCTGATCCCTCCAAGCGAGCCCCTCCCGTCTCAGTCTGTGGCAGCACCAAGCCAGAGAAAGCTCAGAGCTGTCCTGGAACCCTCTTCTCCCTTCCGCCCTTCATCTCCTCTTCTCCTGAGACTACTCTTGGGCCTCCACAGCATCTCATATCTGGCGAACCCCTTCCCCCCATCCTGCCACGGGTCCATTCCACACCGCCACCTTGCCCACACTCCCTCAGGCATGTCCGTCCTTGCTTCCCTTTCCCTTCTCCCATCCATCTGCACAGCCAGAGTTCCCTTCTGGAAACTCAACACCAGATGATGTCCGTCCCAGCTCCCTTGCTCACATCCCCTGGTTGTGCTCTGTTTTGAGGACACAGAAGAGAATTGATCTCTCAGGCCCCGTGACCTCACCCTGCCCACCTCCCTGATCCCATCTCTTAATGCTTCACTCTGCTTGAACCCATGCTCTCCTGCTCCTCTCCGATCCCAGGTGATCCCCCTTCACCCTGCTGGGCTCAGTTTAACTCTCATTTTCTCAAGCATCTCCTCTCTGTCCTGCTTACTCAGTTCTCTCTCTCATGCTCGTTTTGTTTTTTGCTTCTTGGAACACCTAACATGGCTGGAACTGAATAAAGAATTGGGTTTTAGTCGTTTAAAGTCTGTCTTCATCCCTTGCTCCAGAAGGAAAACCACCAAGGCCAGGGACTTTATCTGTTCTGATCACAGGGATCTCTCCGGCTTCCAGAACTGTGCCTGGTGCATGGTAGGTGTTCAGTAAAGGTTTCATGAATGAATACTACGTAGTGGGTCATGCATTCAGGATCAGGATTGAGCAGCAACCGGTATTAAATAAATGATGTGTATAAAAAAAAAAATCTTACTGGAAAAGGATGAGCATGAATATGACAACAGAACAGCTTGGGCAGTGGGAGGCCGAGACCAGAAGCCAAGCTCAATGGATAAAGGTAACAAGGGTTCATCGCATCTAGTTTGCTTTAGGAAGGGCACCTGGTGGTGGAGGCATCCAGGGTGGGATGAAATCTGGGTCAGAGATCATCCTTCGGCCTCTCCTGTCGTAACTCTGTAGTTCTGACATTGTCTGCGGAAGAACATAGCCCCTGCACTGTGTGCTGTCCTTTCCATTCTGAGGGTTGTCTGTCCTCCAGTGTGTGAAAGCCTCGTTTTGTTGCTGTCTGTGACATTGGCATTTCAGTTACTGGTGGCTTTGATAGCCAAGACCCAACCCAGTTCTGAATTCAGGTGTTCTGCCATTCCGCTAGCTCTGCCTCGGGCTGGTCGCTGCCCACCGCCTTTATAATGCCCCCCTCCTGGGCTGTCTGGGAGCAGGGGCGGTGGTCGGCCTGCTAGTGTCCAGCTCATGCTGCACCGCGGTGTGGACAGCGACTGGCACCCGTGCATGGCACCGCAGGACTCCTTGACCCTGCTCCTCTGTGGAGCGATGCTCACTTCCAGGATCCTTGTCTAAGTCTTTGTTGGTAGAGGAGGTAAAGACCAGTCTGTGACTTCCTTCAGTGAACCCCAAGCAGGAAATCGATCAGCTTTTCACAGCTGCTTCTCCTCCGCACTGAGAATTACTGATGGGAGCGGGCTTTACCCACTCAAGTGTGTATGGGCAAAATAAAAAGGAAATGAGAGTCACTCCTTTATACGCTCAATGAGATACATAATACAGTGAGCTTCGTCTGAGATGTGGAATATAAGTGTGTTGACCCTTTCAAGGACAAACTGCGTAACAGATTCTATTGTTAAATTATGGAAAGTTAGTGCCTGTCCAATTGTGGGTTTTCTTTTTTTCCTTTGGTCTTGCTTGATGAGTCCAGGTGTTTCCTTTTAAAGGTAAGAATTAGCATTTTAACCAGTCAGCTTGTTTGGCATTTACCCACCGATTGTATCATTTGCGTTGGCTGACATTGCCCTAATAATGGAGAAAAAGCAAATCTATTTAGGTAGTCATACATTTCTTTTTATGCACACCGCACACGAATTATTTGTCTACCCTACTTTTTGTGCAGGAGATACTCTCTTAACAGTTGGTTGCAAATTGAATTTTTAGAAATCAAATTCATTTGACTGCAGGAACATACCAGATAAGCTTTATCTTCCTTCCTAATGAGTCGTCACCAGGCAGTGACTCCTGTCATGTAATTTTTTAGATTCTTTTCCTTGGTTCTTTTTGTCAAGTAATTGATTTATAAATGAGTATTTAAGTTTCCCGGTCAGGCTTCCTGTTTAAAGGAAGCCTGCAGTGAATTATTTCAGAAGTTTGGATTTTAATGATCTATGTTCGTGGAAGTGAAGAAGGCAGTGCCTTGTGTGATTTGTTTTAACGCTAAACCTAAGGCCAAACCCCCTTGTATTGATAAACCAATAAGAGAAGTCATGTGAACACTGATAATGGCACTTTTCCAGTTGCAAATATTTTGCATTCCCTATGATTTTTACTAGGATACCGAATCATATATTCTTTTACCTATGGAAGTATCTTATACTGGCTAGGAATCGACTACAATGTTGAATTGAGTTGGTGAGGCTGGCCATCCTTGCCTTCATTTTGATCTTAAAGAGAAAGCATTCAATCTTTCACTATTAAGTATTATGTTAGCTAACGGTAGGCATTTCAGGGGCGCCTGGGTGGCTCAGTCAGTGAAGCGTCTGCCTTTGGCTCAGGTCATGATCCCAGGGTCCCGGGATGGAGCCCCTCCTTGGCATTGCTCAGCAGGGAGCCTGCTTCTCCTTCTCCCTCTGCCCCTCCCCATCCCACTCCCCCACTCACGCTCTTTCTCTCTCAAATAAAATCTTTAAGAAAATAATAATAAAAATGAAATAAAAATAGGCATTTCATTAAGGCTCGTTATCAGTTTGGGAAAATTACCTTCTATTATTAGCTTTCTGACAGTTTTCATCAGGAATAGATGCTGAATTTTGCATGTTTTCCTACATCTGTTAATATGGTGAATTAATATTGATTGACTTTAAAATGTTATACCAAATCTGCCTTCATGATTACCCTGTTTATTGTGTTTATATATATATATATAAGTTGTTTATATATATATAACTAGATTTATTTTGCTAAAATTTTATAAGGATTTTTACATCTGTGTTCATGAGAGATAGCAATCTGTAGTTTTCTTGTCTTGTAATACTTCTAATTTTGGCATCAATAATGACGGCCTCATAAAAAGAGTTAGTTGTGTTCTCTGTTCTATTTTCTGGGGGAATTTTGTAGGCTTGATGTGATTTCTTCCATAAATACTTCGTAGAATTCATAGACGTCATCTGTGCCTGGCATTTTTCTTGTGGAAAGGTTCTTAACTACAAGTTCAGTTTCTTTAGTAGGTATAGTGTTATTTAAACTGTACATTTTTTCTTGAGTGAGTCTAGTTGAATTATAATTTATGCAACTGTTTATAAGACACATGGGTTTTAATAAATCAAGAATAATCCATCTAAATTGTTGCACCACTGACATCTTTTAAAAAACCAAGCAGATCAGGGAAAGGGGCTAGGGCATTTGCAAGTGGGCACATCCACAAATAACATGACCATTATGGGCACACAACAGACAGTAATTTTGTGCTTATGACATCCTGTTGAAAAGCAAACACTCAGGACGATAATCATAATTACTTGTTACTTTTCCAAAAGATTGAAATGAATACTGCATGAGTCAGTTACCTTTCTATTTCAAATACCTATTTAATGACAAAGTAGGGATCAATATAAGACTTCCACTAATGGAGGAATGATACTTGTACAGTCAAAATTCACTATTTATGGATTCAGGTACTAAAATGTATTTGTAACCTCAAAATCATCCCTGTGACGCTCTCACGTTCATTCGCGGCCATGCCCAGGGAAGTGAAAACTTTGAGTAGCCCAGTGCACACATTCCCAGCTAAGATCAGACAAGGCAACGCTCTGCCTTCCTTCCCACCCTCACACAGGGTTAACTACAGGATGGAGCAGTAGGGGGCAGTGCAGCGCAGTGCAAGAAGCTCAAGCTTTGGGACCACTGCATAGTTTGAATACCACCTGTGGCCCCTCTTAGTGGGGTGGCCTCAGGCAAGTCACTTAATGCTTCTGAACATCTCTCTCTTTTCTGTAATATAAAGAAAGTAGAATCTGACTGAATGAGTTGTTTTTAGGATTTAATATTGTCATCAATGTGGGATGTGTATTGTATCTATATGTATATTGCTTCTAGGATAAATGATACATTATTTGCTGTTTCATTGTTGCCAGTGTCTTGTTAGACCTTACCCGGCATGAATAACAGGAATGGACTGTATTTATCTTTCTTCCCTGATGAAAGTATGCAAGTATGATTTGCAGATGTTTAACAAACCTTGCTTTTAAGATAAGCCTCTCTGGTCATGAAGTACTATGTATTTTACATGTTGCTAGAACTGATTTGCTAAAGATGTAAAAAGCATTTTTGTATCTATGGTCGGTAAAGGAATTTTTTTTTAGAAAAATGTGTAATCTCACAAGTTTAGGAGCATGGGAGAGGAGATAACACATAAATATCAACAGTTTTTACCAAGTTGAGTGGCAGGTGACAGTAGACAAGAGAAGGCTGACACACACAGGTGTGTGGAGTTGGAGTAGAGCCAAGGAACAAACTAGTTTACTCCACAGAACTGCAGATGGCTCAGGGTGGTTCTAGAAAGGATCAGGAATGGAAGATATCAGTTATCTAGGGGCACGTGGCTGGCTCTGTTGGAAGAGCGTGCAACTCTTGATCTTAGGGTCGTGAGTTCAAGCCCCATGTTGGGTATAGAGATTACTAAAAAAGATATATAAGCTTTAGAAAAATTATGAAAATAAAAAGAAAATACCAGATATCTGAAGATTAAAGGTGCTGGAAATATGAAAATTGGATTAAAAAAAAAATCCTTAGAGGGGCACGTGGGTGGCTCAGTCGTTAAGCGTCTGCCTTCGGCTCAGGTCATGGTCCCAGGGTCCTGGGATCAAGCCCCGCATCGGGCTCCCTGCTCCGCGGGAAGCCTGCTTCTCCCTCTCCCACTCCCCCTGCTTGTGTCCCCTCTCTTGCTGTGTCTCTCTCTGTCAAATAAATAAATAAAATCTTTAAAAAAAAAATCCTTAGAAGGAACAGTTAGTACCCTGCCCCTGCCCCCTTCTCTAATTAATCCAAAAATGGGAAGTTCACTCTCTAAAGAAAGTAAATGAGATATGAATAGATTCAGGAGATCAGAGAACGGGATCCACACCATAAATGGGGCCTCACAATTAAACAGAGAGACCCCTACCTGCCCCTTCCTTTCTTGATTTCAAATGACTAAAAGATGATGGTTTCCAGAGAGGGGATTGCCAGATTCCTCTGTAGAGAAAGGGACCAGCCCCCCCAAAAAACACATCTGGGTCATAACGTTAAAAAAAAAGACATCTTGGAGTCTGAATTTTGGGGGTCCCCTGATGAAACATCTGGATCATCTGGGTGCCTTCCCTTCCTGCTGTGAAGCTTCACTAGTTCATAAGATTTCTGAAGAGCACGGTTGTGGTTTTTTTCCCCAGTTAGCATTTTAGTACCTTGCTTGTAAAGACAGACAACCAACAATCACCAGATACTTGTAGAAATACCTTTAATGTGAAAGCAGAGGCCAAAATGAAGAAACACTTGAAAAAAGAACTTGAAAGAAAGAGATAATCCAAGGGGCATCTGGGTGGCTCAGTTGGTTAAGTGTCTGCCTTCAGCTCAGGTCATGATCCCAGGGTCCTGGGATCGAGCCCCACATGGGGCTTCTTGCTCAGCAGGGAGCCTGCTTTTCCCTCTGTGTCTGCCTACCACTCCCCCTGCTTGTTCTCTCTCTCTTTCTCTCTGTCAAATAAATAAAATCTTTAAAAAAAGAAAAAGATAATTCCAGGAGAAAAAAAAAAATCACAGAACTTTCTCTGACTAACCCAGAGGAAAAAAATCCATGAAGCATGCTATAAATGAATATCATTCAAGAAATAAACAGGAGTGGCTGCATAATGAAAATACAGTACCTCTTCTTTGAAAATTTTTGGGAATTTCGTGCTGGGAGCACAGAGCATGAAACCAGGTATAGAGCCCTTCTGAGCACAGGCACCTGTGTGATGGCACAGGGGGCACACACCTGTGACACCAGCCCCATTGGAAATAAGAAAGAACGCTTGAAGATTAAATATGCAATAGCAGAAATAAGAAAGTTGAAGAGTTGGAAGATAAGGAAGTTGGACAAAAGGAGGAAAAAATACTCAAGAAAAGAAGATAGTTTAAGACATTCATGATGTAAATGTAGTCAGAGTTCCAGAGAGAGGACAGAAAAACTAGAGAGAAGGAAATAATCCTACAAGTATTTCAAGGCAAGTTCCCAGAGCTGAAGGACATGAGTTTATAGGTTTCAAGGGCCAAGGCAAGGCACACAATCAGGCAATTTTGAATTACCAGGAATAATTTCCTGAAAGTTTTCAAAGACAGATAAATGAAAGTGAAGCAGAAATGGGGGGGGGGTGTCATGTGCAAAACACTGGAAATCAGAATGGTAGCAAATAGAAAATGTTAATTTAGCCAGAATTTGTGAGAGGATAGATGGATAGTTTTTTGGGTTTTTTTGTTTGTTGTTTGGTTTGTTTTTTGAGACTGGGGAGAAGAAAAGAGGGTAAAAAAAACCAAATTCTCATCTACTATAATAAGTCAGTAGATGGTCAATCTCAATGAAAAATCAGAAAATGGTCAGATAAGCATGCCATGTAGATATTTGGAGGTAAAACAAACAATTAAAAAAATAACCTATTTCAGCATGAGAATCAAAGGCCTCTTGAGTGCAGGAATCATGGATTGGGGAAAGGAACCACTGTTTTTCAACATCAGTCATGTACCTTTTAACTCTCTGTGTTAATCATTTAACAATTACAATTAAAGAACAGGTAAGGGTTTGGATGAGGTTGGCTTGAACTGTCCAGTGTGACACTAACGCTTCTTCTCTCTCCAGATTCCAGGTACATTCTCTTGCCTGTCGTGTTACATCACCTCCACATGCACCTGCAAGAACAGAAGGACTTGATCATGTGCGCACGTATCCTTAGCAACGTATTTTGTCTCATCAAGAAAAATAGCTCAGTAAGTAAATACAGGTCATAGTATGTAGTTCCCATCAAATGGCTTCTGGAAATAAAAATGTTAAAGTCTTCAGAGAAACCACACTGAAGAGTAACCCTCTGAGACTCTCCTTTTTACTTCCAGCTGGGTTGGACATTTTGCTTTTCCTCTGAAATAATTTTTTTTAACCTTGTAAGATTGCTATAACCCCAAATAACCTGGGTTTCCTAAACTTGTATTTCGAGAAAGAACTGAATACCCAGTGAGAAAAATTAGAAATCTCAAAGCCTCCCACATGTGTCTTTAATCTTGATATGATGAATACTCTGTGGCAAGAATAAATTACTGCCTGCAAAGTGAAGTCTTTTTGGACCCATTCTGTGGAAGGCTGCATGGTGATGCTCAGAGCTTGGCCATGGCCCTTGGGCCCTCCCCTGCAGAAATTGTGGAAGCAGAGGAAAGCCCCAGGAGACAAGGAGCGTATCTTGCACTATAGTCATTACTCAGCCACAACAGTAATCACTAAATTGTTAAGGATTTGGGAATTCCTGTGGGTATACCTGACTCTCGCTACAGCACAGTTGCATTAGAGGATGCAGGGCAAATAGAGAAAAATCACATGCTTACTTAGAAATGGGGACAACTCTTTGAGTATTCATGTCCATGGCTCATGGGACTCATGTGAAATTCACATGTAAAGGACGTCCTGTTCTCATTCTGTCAATCTTCATCTGTGAGTTGGCATTATACTCATCTTCGACAGCTGGTCCAGTGCAGTGCTGGGACTCCTGTTTCTCTGCCTCCCTGCTACTACTCAGCTACAGTTTCCCCATTTTTGTCACTCTTACTTATGATCGCTTTCTGAAGGGCTCAGCATTGAGCTGGAGTGGAACCCCAGTGGAAGGAAAGGAGAGAGGGCCCCAGCACTGGAAACAGGGTTGGTACTTGAGAGGAAAAGGTCAGAAGCTCTGTGTGTAGAAATGTAGTAAGAGAGACCTGCCCAGGGAGGGATCACTGATTTTAACACATCCCCAGGATGCCAGGCCTCAGAGTTGGGCTGGGACTGGGGAGAAGAGTGATGACAGGGGGGAAATGTTAGTTTTGCTTTAAAACTTTCCTGTGTTAATTCTGCTAAATGAGATGGTTCACTGCAGAAAACTGAAAACGACTATCAACAGTAGCGGAAAAGATTTTTTTAAAAATTTCTCCTGTCTGTCAGTTTGGAAGTTATAGTCAGCTTTTGGACTTACCTGATAACTCAAACAGAAACTCTGGTCTGCAGGGGAAACCATGGTAGTTTTCTTGCAAGTGTAAGAAAGTTTATCATGAAACCCTGGCCAAAAAGCGGTTTCAAACTCACACTTTGTAAAAGTTTTTGTTTGTTTGGCTGGTTCTTTTTTGGAACGGCAATCTCCTTGGTAGGGAGCCTTTGGACACAGAGTTTTTTGTCTTGTGCAGGTATAATAAGAATCCAACTCTACTACATTCAGTCTGTGCAGAGCAATTTGGGTTTCTCTTTCAAGTCCTGGGGACTTGGCTACAAGTATTAATTTTGCTTTAGAGAAGCAGTTACCCACCACGGCCACTGACCTTAGATCCAGTCTGGAGCTCATGGTGTTCATCTACACTGAATACTGTTTGCCCATCTTACATGGAGGATTTCCTAAAAATAATTTTTATAGGAATAGTCATTTGCACTTAAAAGAGAGTTTTGGAAAATGACCTTTGCAACTCAAGTGATGAGAAGAGTATATGTAAGCACAAGCTGAAATCAAAAAAACTAAGGACTTTGGGAACCAGGAGGGGCTTGCAGTGAGGAATCCGACTTGGAGAGGCCAACTGCCTGGGCCCCATCACACAATGGGCTGTGCATAGTTGGTGCTCTCAGTTCATCTGCTGTGCTTTCCAGGACATCACCCCACCTTTTCATTTCTATGTCCGATAGCCACAGCCCAGCCTCGTTGCATACTTTTGGGTAAGCTGTGAACTTCTCTGTGCCTTTGTTTTCTGTAAAAGAAGGTCATTTACTTAGGTGACGTAGGTGAGGTCCAGTTTTGTCAAGTTCTTGAATCCTCTGACTTTTTGATTCTGTATTTGGAAATGTGAGGTTTTTTTCTCCCCTTTCCATTAAAGAGAGATTAATACATATATTAAGCCACCATTTCCTGAACTCCTTATTTTTTTTCTCTTAAGGAGAAATCTGTGTTGGAGGAAATAGATGTGATAGTGGCCAGCCTGCTGGACATCCTGCTGAGAACCATATTGGAGATCACCAGTCGACCTCAGCCGTCCGGCTCTGCCATGAGGCTCCAATTCCAGGATGTCACTGTAAGATCATAAAGCAAATGGCACAGGGAACAGAGCATAGTTGTGCTTGTGAAAGCTTCGGTCACTTTGAGGGTGGGTTGCTGTAGGAAGCTGGGAAATCTGGCCTTGGGAGAGTGACCCATATGTATTTCAAATACACATGTGGTTACTTACATTTTACCAGGGAATGAATATAAAAAACACTGTTTGTTAAAAGATCTTGGATTAAGATACGTTTAATTTCAGAAAGCCAAATTTGTTATTAGCTCTCACTTTGCCCAGTTTAAATTAGCCCATGATTCTGTGTTTCCCTAGTCCTCATGATAACTTTTCATTCTCTTTTTATCCATCAGATTGCTTGAGGAAATAAGAATAATGAAATAGAGGAACAGGAGTCAGGTGTTCTGAGTTCTAATTCTGGATTTCTCACTGTGAATAGCAAGCATCTTAATTTGGGGAGGCCTCAGTTTCCTTAGCTTATGAAATGAGAAAGTTTGACATGGTAGTTTCTAAGTAACCTTCAAGCTCCGCTATTTTATAAGCTCAATATAACATGATTTATAAAAAATGAAGAAATAATGTATCTGATAGTTTATGTATGTGTATATATTTTTATGTGTGTGTATTTGTCTATAGACAGAGATGGATGGATGGACGGATGGATGGATGGGTGGGTTCTATTTAAAACTCACATTCAGGGGTACCTGGGTGGCTCAGATGGTTGGGCGTCTGCCTTCAGCTCAGGTCATGGTCCCGGGGTCCTGGGATCAAGTCCCGCATTGGACTCCCTGCTCAGTGGAGAGCCTGCTTCTCCCTCTGCTTCTCTATCTCTCTCTCTCTCTCTCTCCCTCTGTCTCTCATGAATAAATAAATAAAAATCTTTAAAAAAAAAAAGAATGTTTAAAAAAATAAAAATAAAAAATAAAACTCACATTCAGTTGACCAAGAATTTTTTTTTTTTAGATCTGATTAAGCATATTCTTCCAAATATCAGAAATGGCAGTAGATGCTATACTTTTCATATATTTACAAAAATGTCAGCTTTTGCCATTCTCATTATAAATCTCCACAATAGAACCTTTCTCTTAAGAATGTTTGCCTAGGGCACCTGGGTGGCTCAGTTTTTTAAGCGACTGCCTTCAGCTCAGGTCATGATCCTGGAGTCCCGGGATCGAGTCCCGCATCGGGCTCCCTGCTTAGCAGGGAGTCTGTTTCTCCCTCTGACCCTCCCCTCTCTCATGTGCTCTCTCTCTCTCATTCTCTCCCTCAAGTAAATAAATAAAATCTTTAAAAAAAAAAAAAGAATGTTTGCCTAGTGCAAGACTGTTGAATCACAGATCCGTACCTCTGAAACAAATAATGCAATATATGTTAAGAAAAAAAAAAAGAAGATAGCAGGAGGGGAAGAATGAAGGGGGTAAATCGGAGGGGGAGACGAACCATGAGAGATGATGGACTCTGAAAAACAAACTGAGGGTTCTAGAGGGGAGGGGGGTGGGGGGATGGGTTAGCCTGGTGATGGATATTAAAGAGGGCACGTTCTGCGTGGAGCACTGGGTGTTATGCACAGACAATGAATCATGGAACACTACATCAAAAACTAATGATGTAATGTATGGTGATTAACATAACAATAAAAAATTTAAAGAAGAATGTTTGCCTATGGGGTGCCTGGGTGGCTCAGTCGTTAAGCGTCTGCCTTTGGCTCAGGTCATGATCCTGGGGTCCTGGGATCGGGCCCCGCATCGGGCTCCCTGCTCAGTGGGGAGTCTGCTTCTCCCTCTCCCACTCCCCCTGCTTGTGTTCCCTCTCGCTGTGTCTCTCTCTGTCAAATAAATAAATAAAATCTTAAAAAAAAAGAAGAATGTTTGCCTAGCCCCTGATGAAAATAATTTTTACTTTTACTTAAAAAATTAAAAAGTCTGCCCTGACTCTCCTACCAAGTTCTCCTGACTGTTCCAGGAGAAACAGTTGTGTTGAATTTTATTTTCTCTGCTTTCAGAGCTGAGATTCACCTGAGGAAATAAAGTTAAACTCTTTCTTTTAACAAACTGAGTTAAAGATAGTATAAAAAACATCCTAATACATGGAATAGCCGTACTGCCTCATTTAAAGGAAAGAAGAGCAAGCGATTGATTTCTCAATTTCACGTGGAAAGTGGTACCTACATCAGAGGGTTGGCTTCTTTAGTGCACTACTTGGTCCAGAGTAAATGCTCAAAACATGTTGTTGCTTAATACAACAACATTGTTGGGGTTCATTATGGATTTGAAGGTTTGGGGTTTTTTATGTTGAATTTTTTTATTTTTTCTCATGTTTTTTTAATGAAACTTTTTATTTTGTGATAATTATAGAGTCACATTCAGTTGTAAGAATTATTACAGAGTTGTAAGAAACACTACACAGCTTTTACCCGGTTCCCACAGTGGTAAGGTCTTACAGAACTACAGGACAATACCACAACTAGGGTACTGACACTAATACAGTCCAGACACAGAATATTTCCATCGCCCCAAGGATCCCCCGTGTTGTATTTATAGTCAAACCCACTTCCTTTCCATCTCCACCTCCTCCTTAACCCTGACAATCACAAATCTGTTCTCCATTTCTATAATTTTGTCATTTCAAGCATGTTATAGAAATGAAATCATACAGTAGATAACCTTTTGTAATAAGCTTTTCTTCTTTAACTCAGAATAATTCTCTGGAGATTCATCCAAGTTATTTTACATATTTATATATCTTATTTTTTTTTATTGCTCAGTAGTTTCCATGTTGTGGATGTACAACAGTGTGTTTAACCATCACCCATTGAAGGCCACCTGGGTTGTTTCCAGATTTTGGCTATTATGAACAAAGCTGCTATAAGTGTTTCTCTGCCAGTTTTTATGTAAGCCTAAGTCTTCACTTCTCTAGGATAAATTCCTAGGAGTGTGGTTGTTGGATTGTATGGTAGTTGCATGTTTACTTTTTTTTTTTTTTAAGATTTTATTTATTTGAGAGAGAGAGAGAGTGCAGCACACGTGAGCGGGGAGAGGCGCAGAGGGAGAAGCAGACCCCCCACTGAGCAGGGAGCCCCACGATGCTCGATCCCAGGACCCTGAGATCATGGCCTGAGCCAAAGGCAGATGCTTACCTGACTGAGCCACCCAGGAGTCCCTGCATGTTTAGTTTTTAAAGAAGCTGGCCAATTGTTTCCCATAGTGGCTATATAACTTTACATTTTCATGTACACAATGGATGAATGATCCAGTTTCTCACTACCCTCTTCAGCATTTGGTGGTGTCATTTTTTTGTTGTTGGGGGGTGTATTCTGTTACATAGGTAGTAATATTGTGATTTTAGTTGGCATTTTCTTAATGGCTAATGATGCTGAACATCTTTTCATATACTTGTTTGTCACCAGTATATCCTCTTCGGTGGAATGTCTCTTCATGTTTTTCCCTGAATTGCTATTTCCTGTTGAATTTTCATGGGTCTTTATATATTCTAGATAGTAGTCCTTTATGAGTATGTGGTTTATAAATCCTTTCTCCCTTTCCATAGCTTGTTTCCTCATCCTCTTAACAAGGTCTTTTGCAAAAGTTTTTAATATTGATGAAGTCCACTTTATCAGTTTTTCCTTTTATGGATCATGCTTTTGATGTCAAGTCTAAGAACTCTTTTGTCTAGCCTTATATCCTAAAGTTTATCTCCTAGGTTTTTTTTCCTAAAAGTTTTAGAGTTTTATATTTGACATTTAAGTCTATGAACCATTTTGAGTTAATTTTTGCATAAGCTATGCCAGAGAATTCTAACATTTTATTATCTCAATGTTGACATATATTGTCTTTTTTCTTTCAATTTGAGATCTTCCTGGTTCTTGGTATGATGAGTGATCTGTAATTGAAATCTGGACATTTTTATATTCTAAGACTTTGGATCTTACTTAAACCTTCTGTTTTAGCTGGCTTTATGTGATACTACTTGGCAGGGGAAGCAGGGAGGGTGCTAACTCCTGATGGCCGGAGGTCGAAGTTTGTGTTCCCCATATTATCTTCACTAACACTGACCATTGGCAATGAAATCACCAGCTCCCAATTTGGCTTTCTCTAAGGAGGTTATTAGGGCATCTCTGCACAGCCTTGTGAGCATGGAAGTCTAAGCTCCCCACTTGGTGTGGGTGAGGCCAAAGTTTTTTGTGATCGTCAACTGGAGTAGAGCAGTTATTACTAAAAGTTTTGTCTTGCTAAACCACCCTTTATCTGACCCCTTGGCCAAAGAGAGTAAACTTTTGTTGTTTGTAATTGTTGGTGTAATTGGCCAGCTTCTTCAGCTCCAGGTGTGAGATACCCGAAGCAGAAAGAAAACCCAGAGAGCGCAGTACCATGTCCTTCCTCAGGTCCCAAGGTCCCTGGTCAGACTGCTCTCTCTTTTCTCCACCTTCAGACTCTTCTTTTTGTTCTCTATGTAATAGCGAGGTTTGTAAAGTAGTACTTAGCAGGAGGAATAGGTAAAAATATATCTACTCCATCTTCTCCAAGGCAGAAGAAAGTTCTCCTTCATTATATGGTTTTGATGGTGACATTTTTAACTGTTTCCTGGCAATAGAGTTCTAACACAGTTTTAAAATTATAAATAGCCCAGCAAACCTCAGAACAAATGCTGGCTCTGGATAAAGACTGCCTGAGGTCAGAAGCTAAAACACTTTTTCAGACTGCTTTGTATCCAGAGGCACAGTTGTCAATGACAAATCTCTCTGGGGTATGCATGGCCTTTAGGCCTTCACCATACAATAATCAATGCAAAGTAAGAGACTTGAAGGCATTGAATCAGGTTTGCAGATGAAGTTGGGGGTAAGGCAGGCAGGGTGTTCATCCATCCTTCTAAATTTTAGGAAAATCACATAAAGAGAAACTTTCCCCAGCATAGCTATGTTGTACCTTCCTCCGTTTTGCAAAAAACCAAACTCTCACAAGGTATGTAGATTGAAATTTGCTGGCACACATGCACTTGAATTACTTGGCTCCTTTGGTTTTATGCTGTAAGACATTTTTTTCAGGGTACGCAAGCAGATCTGCTTTGAATCCTACTTTGCCACTTCATTACCTGCATGCTCTTGGGCAATTTACTAATATCTCTCAGCTTCTGTTCCTTTGTCTTTAAAACAGAAAATAGGGGCGCCTGGGTGGCTCAGTTGGTTGAGCATCTGCCTTCGGCTCAGGTCATGATCCCAGGGTCCTGGGATCCAGGCAGTGGGCTCTCTGCTCAGCGGGGAGCCTGCTTCTCCCTCTTCCTCTCCTTCTGTGCGCTCTCTTGATCTCTCAAATAAATAAATAAAATCTTTAAAAAATAAAAAAATAAAACAGAAAATAATTGGACCTCTCTCAGTTACTGTGAGGATTTCATCACATCTGTAAGGGCTTAAACAGTATCAGTTTACTTTAGTCATTATTATAGTAGCAACAATAGTCACAGTAGTGTTTATTATGATTGCTGAATACTTACATTGTTATAACTAATTCTGTGGTGAGGAGAATGAGCTGGTCATTCACAGAGTCAGTCCTCTGTGGGCACTGAAGACTTAATTTCTTTACCATTTTCTCATGGAGAACAGGCTCTCTGAATAATAGGCGGTCTTTATATGGCAGTCCTACATTGAACACTTCGCAGTCTTTGCAGAAAAAGTGCCCACAATAAGTGGACGTCCTGTGGGTGAAAGCAGTTCCCACAGGGCGTCATGGCGAAGTGTTCCAGTTCTCTTGCGGGTCCCATGGCTGTCACCGTGCCTCCCCGTAATGCTAACGGGAGGACTGGCTTCCGCTGCATCATAATTCTAGATAACAGTAGCCTTATTTTTACTATTTAAAGGGATTGTACTTTTTGTTCCTTTACCAACTGTTCTTTAAACTTTAGAATGCTTTCTCTTGCTAGAAAGAAGAAAAAACACCATTGTAATCGGTTCCTTTCAAAAATCTCATTGTACGGGGAAGCAGAGTTAAAACAGCAGCGTATATGGCCGTTTGCTCACACCCTCAACTAATTGGACTCCAGAGTTCCTTACAATTTATAAATGCTTCTTTCTTTGCCCATAATTTGGTTTAGCACCATTAATGGTGCAGGTGACTCAACTCAACATAGGCCATGTCTAAGAAATATACACTTGTCTATACTTTTCATGCACTGTGGGCTTCTGGTTGAGGGGGAGGAGGAATACAGAATTCTGTAAGAAATTTCTGGAAAAAATAGTGCATGTGTATAACAGAAGGTTTCATGAGGGCCGTTGTTGTAACCATCTAATACTCTTGTTATTCTCAATTATTGTTAGAAATGCCCACTATACGCAACGTATACATAAAATGGATGCAAGCCACTGAAACACATAATGTTTTAAAGGCAATGTATACGTAGATAACTCCCACACTGAAACAAAGCTAATCTTGGCCAAGAAGGTTTTCATTGATTCTTTTTAACAAATTGTTGAGTCTTGGGGTTTCTTAAAGTTTTTTTAAGATTGTGTTTATTTATAAGAGAGAAAGCACAAGCTGGGGAAGGGCAGAGGGAGAGGAAGAAGCAGACTCGCTGCTGAGCAGGGAGCCAGACCTGGGGCTCAATCCCAGAACCCTGAGATCATGACCTGAGCCAAAAGATAGACACCCAACCAGCTGAGCCACCCAGGCACCCTTGGACACTTAAAATATTTTGAAAACAAACAAAAATTACATTATAGATGAAAAATACTTTAGTAAAATATTGGACATCTAAGCCTCTTTTTCTTTTGGAATATGGTTGACACACAATGTTATATTAGTTTGAGGTATACAACTTAGTGATTAGATGAGTCTGTACCTTATGCTGTGCTCACCCCAGGTGTACCTACTGTCTGTGCTATTGCGCTGCTGTTGAAGTATCACTGACTGTACTCCGTATGCTCTGCTTTTATTCCTGTGATTTACTCGTACCATAAGCAGAGGCCTGTATTTCCCTCTCCCCTTCCCCCATTTTGCCCAACCTTTCACTCCCCTCCCCTCTGGCAACCATCAGTTCTGTATTTATAGGTCTGATTCTGCTTTTTGTGTGTTTATTCATTTTTTTTAAGATTCTATTTGTGAGTGGAATCATATGATATTTCTCTTTCTTAGTGTGACTTTTTTCACTTAGCATAATACCCTTGAGGTCCATCCGTGTTGTCTCAAATGGCACGATCCCATCCATTCTTATGGCTGCATAATATTCCATTATGTATATATACTACATTTTCCTTATCCATTTGTCAATTGATGGACATGCAGGTTGCTTCTGTGTCTTAACTATTTTAAATTGTAAATAATGCTGCAATAAACACAGGGGTATATATATCCTTTTGAGTTAGTGTTTTTGTTTTCTTTGGGTAAATACCCAATAGTGGAATTATTGGATCATATGGTATTTCCATTTTTAATTTTTTTGAGAAAGCTCCATACTCTTTTCCACAGTGGCTGTACCAATTTACATTTCCACCAACAGTGCATTGAGGATTCCTTTTTTTTCCCACATCCTCTCCAACACTTGTTGTTTCTTCTCTTTTTTATTTTAGCCTTTCAGACAAGTATGAGGTGATACCTCATTGTGGTTTTGATTTGCATTTTCCTAAGGATGAGTGATATTGAGCCTCTTTTTGTGTGCCTTTTGGCCATCTATATGTCTTCTTTGGAAAAATGTTTATTTAGGTTCTCTGCCTATTTTTAAATCATATTGTTTGGGTTTTTTGGTGTTGAGTTGTGTTGTTATTTATATATTTTGGATATTAATGCTTTATTGGATATATCATTTGCAAATATTTTCTTCCATTCAGTAGGTCATCTTTTTGTTTTGTTAATGGTTTCCTTTGCTGTGCAAAAGCTTTTTATTATGATATAGTCCCACTGGTTTATTTTTGCTTTTGTTTCCCCTGCCTTAGGAGATATACCTAGAAAAGTGTTGCTATGGCCAGTGGATATCTAGGCTTCTTAACAGGTTAAATGTGCTTAGAGTTCCTAAATAGATTAAGTGAATACATAAAATGACATTGCAGAGTAGATGTTCGGATTAAGAACACATCATAAATGTGCCAAAGATTAGATACCAGGATAAGTTGTTTGCAGTCTACACCAGATGTGACAAATATAGATAGTAACCTGTATTCAAAGAAGTGTTCCTATGTACACTGACTATAAATATGTAATGAAAGTCTATTTTTTTAATAACTTTTCTTCTCATTACTAAAATTATTGCAAGAATATGTAATTCTTTTTACTTCAAGGTATGTCACTATTCACAGGATGGTATGTTTTAGGAATAAACATTTTAAGAATATGAAGATAGTAGCTATATTAGAGATCATATGGCTAGGATGTAGAAGAACTAAGAGATGAGAAATTAAATGGGTTTCTACTAAATAGATTTGCGTTTTTAAGTTGAGACTTAATAGAGAGGTTAAAAAGTCAGACATTGGTTATCAACTGATAAGATTTTTATATGGCTATTTATATTTGAATTATGACCTCAAACTCAGGTATATTTCCTCTATAAAATCAAATCAGTCTGAGCAGTAGGTAGAAGAACCAGAGATACCTGGGTTCATATCCCAGCTTCACCATTTTCTAACTGTGAAACCTGGGATAAATAACTTAACCTTAACAGATCTTACTGTAAAATGAAGTTAATGGTGTCCACCCAACAAGGAATGAACTTGATAGTATAGTCAAAAATACTATAACTTACACCTTGTTCCATTCTGTAAATGTTGTCATAATGCCTTTTTTAAGCTTTATTAAGATGTAGTTGACATTCAAAAAATTGTACATATTTAAAGTATACAGCTGGTAAGTTTTGACCTATGTCTATATCTGTGCACCATCATCGCGATCAAGATAAATAACACGTCCATCACTCTCAAAAGTTTGCTTGTGCCCCACTCTCTTTCCTCCCTCCTGCCCCGCCTTACTACCTCATCCCCAGGCAACCACTGACCTGCTTTCTGTCTACAGATAAGTTTGCATTTCTAGAATTTTATATGAATGGAATCATACAGTACATAGTTACTCTTAGGGTTTTCTTTGATGGGGGGTGGTGACATTTTGACCTCTTTCCCTCAGTATAATTATTTGAGTTTCTTTATTGTTGTTGTGTGTATCAATAGTTCATTCTTTTTTAATGCTGAATGGTGTTACCTTATATGGATATACTACCGTTTGTTTATTCGTTCACCCTTTGGTGGACATTTGGGTTGTTTTTTGGTTTGGGCTTTTCTGTTCTATTTATCTGTTTTTTTCTGTTTTGACACCAATAACACAATAAGTCTTGAAGTCACATAGTATAAGTCCTTCAACTTTATTCTTTTTGAACAGTGTTTTGACTATTTCTTTTTTTTTTTTTTTAAGATTTTATTTATTTATTTGACAGAGAGAGACACAGCGAGAGAGGGAACACAAGTAGGGGGAGTGGGAGAGGGAGAAGCAGGCTTCCCGCGGAGCAGGGAGCCCGATGCGGGCCTCGATCCCAGGACCCTGGGATCATGACCTGAGCCGAAGGCAGACGCTTAACGACTGAGCCACCCAGGCGCCCCTGTTTTGACTATTTCAAGTCCTTTACATTTCCACATGAATTTTAAAATCAGTTTGTCACTTTCTACCCCACAAGAGGCCTGATGTGATATTGATTGGGATTACCCTGAATCTGTATATCAATTTGAGGAGAATTGACATCTTAACAATATTAAATCTCCTAACCCGTGAACATAATATTCTATTTATTTAGGTCTTCTTTAATTATTCTCATCAGTGTTCTATGATTTTCAGTGTGCTGAGCTTTTGTCCTGTATATCACTAAGTACTTCCATGTTTCAGTGGTATTATAAATTATGTTATTGTAAATTTCAGTTTCTGATGACTCATTTCTCATCTGTAGAAGTAAAATTGATTTTGGTACATTGATCTTATGTTCTGAGACATTGATTAATTCACTTGAGTAGTTCTAGTAGCTCATTTAGATTTGACAGCATTTTCTATGTACATAAATATATTGTCTGTGAATAAAGAGTTTTTTTATTCTTTCCAATGCATATCCCTTTATTTTGTTGTTTTATTGCACTGGCTAGAACCTTCAGTATAATGTTGAATAGAAGTGGTATACTGTTTAAGCTTTGGAATGTCTGAAAAGTATTTTGTCTTTCTTTTTGAAATATTTTTTGCTGGGTAACACAGTCTTGATTGATTGATAGTTGTTTTTGTTCTTTCAGTAGTCTAAAGGTGTTGCTCCATGGTTTTCTAGCTTATGTTATTTCTAATGAGATATATCTCATCCTTATCTTTGTTCCTCTGTATGTAATGTGTCTTTTTTTCACTGACTGTTGTTAATATTTTCTCTTTATCTCTGGCTATTTTATTATAATGTACCTTTGTGTATTTTTTTCATGTTTCTTGTGCTTAGGAATTGTTGAAATTTTTTAATACCTAAGTTTATAGTTTTCAGAGAATCTGAAATTTTTCCCCTTATTTTTTCAATTACTTTTTCTATGCCCTCCTCCTCTTTGAGATCTCCAATTACATATATATTCTGCTACTTGAAGTTGTTCTATAGTTCACTGATGGTTTTTCTTTTATTTCCTTTTTTTTTTTTAATTTAATTTTGGAGAGTTTCTACTGTCTTCAGGTTCAGTAATCTTGTCTTCTGCAGATGTCTAATCTGCCATTAGTTCTATTAAGTAAATTTTCATCTCACACAATATAGTCTTCATCTCAATTTAGGTCTTTTGCTTTCTTTCATGTCTGAAGTTAACATGTTCAAACTTTCATACAGCTTCCTGAATATATAGACTACGGTAATAATAGCTATTTTAATGTCTTTTACTGCTAATTCTACTTATTTATGTCATTTCTGTGTCTGTTTTTATTGATTTTTTTTCCTCATTTGCATCATTATTTTTTCCAGCTTCTTTGTATGCCTGGTAATTTTTTATTGAATGCCAGACATCGTGGATATTATGCTGTTGAAAATAGGTTTTTTAATTCCTAGAAGTATCTTTGAACTTCACTTCAGAATGAGGTTAAGTTTCTTAGGAACTATTTAATTGTTTCATATCTTGCTTATGAACTTTCTTAGGTAGGATCAGAGCAGCATTTATTCTAGGTGTAATTTTTCCCTGTTACTGAGAAAAGGTCTTTTTTAGTATTCTGATCCCCTGATATGGCAAGGTTTTTCCAGTCTTGCTGGTGAAAAAAAGATACTATTCCCAGTCTTGTGTGAGCACCAGGTGGTATTCTCTCATTCCTTTTGGCTTATTATTTTCCTAGCCTTGGATTGTTTCCTCACACACATGCACTAAAATATGAATCATTGTGCCCTTAAATTTTCCATATCTAGTGTTAAGTACCAAGAGTTTCTTTGTTCATTAACAAAGTATTATGTTGAGCTTAGAAGATAGATTTCTGCTAGCCTTTACTTGTTAGTTTCTTAAATATTTGTCTCACTAAGTGTGTGGAAATGATTATTTGCCATACTTGTGTGTTACAAATGTTTATCCTTATGCAAGAAGCCAACCTGCATCTTTGGTTACCCTGACCTGGTGATTAGGTAGCATCTCCAGACCTTCCTTGGCAGCTGGAAGGGATACATTTGACTTTCCTGACTTAGCTGCCTCTGTTAGAAAATCCCAATTATGAAAACTTTCAATTCCTGATTTTACACGTGAGTCTATAGCCTCTTTACACATAAATGCAAAAAAAAAACCAAACAAACAAAAAACAACCCCCACCAATTCCCAATTAAAGTATGTTTTTGTAAATTTACCATCAGTTACCACTGATTGCTTCTCCTGTTGTGTTCATATTGTTTTAAATGTTATTGTTCTCATTAAAAGTAGATAAATATTTTTGCTGAGCAAAAACCGTTGCATTAGAGCATAACTATTTTAAATTAGATGTACTTTGGGAAATGCAAGCAAGTGACAGCGATTTTATAGGTCTTCAAATCTATGGATGCTATTTTTTTCATTATTAATTTTTAAGAATGGACGTTTTGGGAGTCAATCACATAGCACCCAAACAAAAAAGGATCACAATTAAGCTATTTTTAAAAGGAGTTTGAAACCAACATTGTAATATATGGCTTTCTCTATACCCTGCCCATCAGCAGACCAGAACTCAAATGAGTTGGAGGAGATTGTGTAAATTCACAAATGGAGCAAGAGGTACAGGAAGAGCTTTGAAGTCAGAAAGACATATAGATAACTTCAGCTCCTCTACTTTTTAGTGATGTGACTTTGGGCAAGTCTTTTAGCCCACTGAACATACAATTTATTGTCTTTAAATAAATATTATACCCCCTACCTCATAGCACTGATAATGAGGTTCAAATGACATACTGAATTAAGGTAGAGTAAATGCTCAGTGAATTGCCCTACCTCCTTTAAGTGTGTGAAATTAGTTTCCTAGTGAAAAGCTTCCACCCAAGTCAAACAAACAAACAAACAAATCTCCTAATTTGGAAATGCATATATACCGAGAAATTTGGACTATAATATTGTTACTTTAGATTTAAAGACTTCATAGAGTGACTTTAGATCCTAGTGGGTTTTTTTAAGTGTTCTATTTGAGGGCAGTCCAAAGTAAGTTACTGATGTTCATTTTTACTCTTAATAAAAAAAAATAAGCCTTTTTTTTTTTTTAAATTAGGGGGAGTTTGTGGCTTGTCTCCTGTCCTTATTACGACAAATGACAGATAGACATTATCAACAACTTCTTGATAGTTTCAATACAAAGGAAGAATTAAGGGTAAGTGACTTTTTTTTAATTTCCTATGTCTTTGTAGCTTTCCTTGTTCTCATCATCATTGTTAAGATAGTTCCTTGACAGTTGTTTTACCTGTTTGTGTTAAATTCTAAGCTGTTTTTTCTCACCTTCATCCACATACCTGACTATCTGTCTTGGCTCATTAAGATTTCAGCTACTCAAGCAAAGCAATTAACTTTTATTTTGTACAAAGATATAGGATTTGAAATACCATCAGCAAAATCCAATAAACTAAAACAGAATCACAGACCTAATGAGACAAAAGCAAATAGACTAACTCTAGTTAGGTGGACTTAGGAATATTGCCTTTATAGAAGGTAAAGGTGAATATATAAATACATTATCTGACTTGATCCCTCTAAAACCAAAATGAGGAGTTCTGGCTACAACGTTCTGACCCCAGAGAAACAGAGTTGTATTTGATATTCTCTATCAGCTACAGTCTAATCAATATGCTGTGCTAGTGTGACAGGCTGACATTAAATAGAAAATATTGATGCCAGGTTTATAAAAATTCAATCTTTGCTGAGATTTAGGAAGTTTCAGTGCTTCCTTCATGGTGTTCACTAAAACCTTAGAAGTTGATTGTCCTCAGTTGGAGGAATGACCTGTCATCTCTTCTCATTTACTTTTACTTCTCTTTCATCTCTTGAGTTTTCCAGACACATTCATATGTAAACCATCGTAATGGAAGGGGACTTACACGTCCGTGGTGGAGAATTACAGGACAGTAGGAACAGTCACGCTGAAATGTTTGCGTGACTGGAAGCCTTCACAGCACCTCAGGGGAAGACTTGTAGATTTTTTTTTAATATAGATCATGGACGGGGATCACTTATCTTTGATCTGGAAGATGTTGCATGACCTCAGAAGCATCTTTCAGTTACTTTGGAGTGGTTGACAAGCTGAATCATGAAACAAAGAATAGTTTGGGCAGATACAGTCTCTCTAGCAGAAAGTAAGTTGGCATATATCCATGCCTAAAAATATGTTTTTCATGTTTACTTTCAATCCTGAGTTTAGAATTAAAAACAGATAAAAGGCCTTAGAAAATGCCCACTCTACACACAGAAATCCATGTGGCTAAAAAGGAAGATAATTGTGCAGTCATTAACTTTCTTCAGAAGTTGAATATGTAAAACAGTTAAGGAACTAGGTTTTATGTAAGAAGCCTTTGACTTCATGTTTCAAAATTTCCCCATAGGAAAGGCTACTTATTTTTACAGAGCCTGGGAATAAAAAATAGAGAAGCACACATTGAAAATCATGATTAATTTAATCTAGGTATTGAGTTTTATGCCTTATTATTCACATTAATAATAATAAAGCAGATGGAAGTCATGAATAAAGTGTTTTATGTGGCCTTTCCTCATTTCAGTCAGCCACACACCTTTTCACAATTTCCCACTTCAAAATTAACTGGGCCTTTGGGCCAGGAAAATTATTGAATGCTATTAATTACTTCATCTACCCTTTAAGCAATATCGATTGAGAAATTCAGGCAACTATTGGTTTTGTTATGTGGCCAGGTACAAATTGTCCAGTCCCTGTAGGGGGAGAAATCAGTCAAGTAATAGGCATTGACCCCACAGGTAGTGAACTCCCAGGGTAAGCCCATGGTGCTTTGCAGCATCTGGGAATTGCTGCCAACCTAAACTCATGACATGAGAAAAAGTCCCCCAAGAGGTCTCAGCTGAGAACTAAGAGATGAGTAGGAGTGTGCTGGGCTTACCTTTGGCTAGGACATTCAGATCTCTCAACTAAAATGATACCAGAATATGCTAACTGACAAAGCACTTTCTACACCACCTTTATAACAGTTACTCAAACCTGGAATGTTTTACTTTATTTGTTTTTTGTGAATCCCCAACCCCTAACTACTAGATTATAAGCTCCTTGGTGTGTGAAGCTTTGGCTGGTTCACTGCTGTATCCTCAGATCCCAGAACATGCTCACCACATTATAGGCACTCAAGAAACATTTGTTGATTGTTTAATAGAGTATGAGGAAGAGAGTTGTAAGACACAAGGCTCTCCGAATGTGTATGGATTTTATTTTGAGGACACTTGGACTCTGTGGAGGGTTTTAGGAAAGAGGGGAGAGCCATGATCCCATTTGAGTTAAGAAAAACCTGTCTGGTTGTGCTACTGAAAATGAATTAGCCAAGGTCAAACAGGAGGTAGAACCCTATAAAGGATCTGATGCAGTAGTCTGTGCTAGAAATGACTATGGCCTGAAAGTGAGATGATCATGATGGTAGATTCTAGGGACATTTAAGGAAGTTGAATTGGCAGGTCCTGGTGACTGAATTTATAAAAGAGGTGAAGTAGAAAGAAGAGTTGAAGATGACTCCCAGGCTCTTTGACAACTGGCCAGATGTTGGTGCCATTCACTGCATGGGGAACCCAGGAGATGTGGGTGTACAGGTTTGGGAGCAAACATAAATCCAGTTTCAGCTAGAATTCAGTCACCTGAGGGACATCAAAATGGAGATGTCTTATAGACAGTGTCTGAAGTTGAGGAGAGAAAGCTGGGCTGCAGATATAGATTTGGAAATTGTCATTTACATCAATGGGAGTAGATGGGAACATCCAAGGAGAGTGTAGAGTATGTAACTGAAGGGATCTGAGTAGAATCCAAGCATCAAAGAAGAAGTGTTGGACACTGCTTGCTACTGCAAGGAGGTGAGGTAAGATCCTCAAAGGGTCCTTTAATATTGTTGCTGAACTCGATGAGCAATTTCAGTGCAATGGTGAGAAGCCAAGCTGTCATGAATTGAGGAATGAAACAGAAAAAGATGCAGTAGATGTATAACATGTTCCAAGAAAAGGAGGATAAGGTGTCTACTGACAGAGAACTTTGGATATCATGGGAATATTTATAATGGAGGAGACTTAAGCATGTTTAAATAGGAACGATTCGAGCTGGTAGAGGAGAAGCTGAAGGTGTAAGGAAGAAGTGCAGAGGGTAGTGAGGTTCCCTGAGAAGGCAGCAGGAGGAGACAGAAGTAGCCTTAACTGGAGGAAGATCATTTTCCCAGTATAAGAGTGGAAGGGGAGTAACTGGGGGGAAGGCAAGCTAAAGGTCACTTATTTTATTAAAAGCTAATTAGTCATCTGGTTTTAATCTGTATTTTGAAAGTTCAGAGGTCACCTTTTAACAGATCCATTTTTCTTGTTCTCATTTTTCTTCAAAGCCAAATACCCCTGTTTTTGCTACTAAAACCTACATTACAAGATCTTTCAAAGGTAGTAACACTGGTCCACAGTCCCTTATGCAAAGTCCTTACTAGCACGTGTATTTTAGAAATTAAAAGCTTTTGACATTTCAGGAAGATAATGTGGTGCACATACTGTGTATGATATAGGACCTCCAGTAGGTTTTGGGATAGCCACTCTAATTAAATATCTTACTATTTCTGCAGTCAAAAAATATTCACTCTAAGTGGGATTAAACAAAAACTGAATAGTTCAGGTCAGGTTTTGCTGCCAAATGGATTATAAAACCGAATTTTTAGAATACTTTGAGATTTTACTTTTGTAGTAAAGAAACTGAGGACCTCTAACAGCAAACACTTAAATAAAACTTTGTACATGCAAGGTACTGTTCTAAAAGACTGATTCATATAACTCATTTAATCCTCAACCCCCTGAGGTAGGCACTATTATGATTTTATTACAAATTCAATTATTTGATTCAACAGACATCTATTGAGCACCTTGGCTAGGCATTGGGGATATCAAGACTAATAAAACAATCTCTCTTAATGCTTTAATGTTAAGAGCATCTAAATCGTTATAAATGAGTGTGACGTATATAAACAACAGTGATGGTGGCTGACAGTTATAGATTACCTCCTCACCCCCACCCCCACTGCCATGGGCCATGCAGTGCTAAACACTTTTCCTGCAGTGCCTCATTTTACTCCCCGCTAACCTCCCCCAAACTCTTTCCACCCCCGCAAGGAAGTAATTGAGAGGGCCTGGAATTCTATTAACATCTGAGCTCTTTGCTCAGGCAGCTAAACTCAGCTTTTTCTTATACTTTAATGAAGTTTGTTCAACCAAAATCTTTGCCATCAAATTGCATAAAATTTCATTTGTCAACTCTTTAAAAAGTAATAAGGCAGTTCCAGTCATGAAGTGGGCATAAAAGGCCAAATTAATGGAAGGAGAGTTACTTGGTTTTGTTTTTTTTTTTTTGTATCTACCTTTAGGTTAGAAACGGAATATATAATATATAAGGGAACTGCATACAAGTAAAGGTACAGCTTAATAAAGTGGTATTTAATGGAAAATTATAACTGATACTGGGATTAGACCTTAAAACTCCCATTTTACCTACTGGTTAAAAGTCATAAAGTATGTCCCTCTCCCCTCCACACACATGTATTCTATCCCCAGAGGTAGCTACTGGTGATACATAAGGTTGCCCTCACAGACTATTTTTTATGATATATACATACATATTTTTAATGGGAATCCTACTATTCATATTAGTTGCACTTTTTCACACAATAATATGTCATGAATATTGTAGATATCACTGTATCATTTCTTCCTCCAAATTGCACTTTATGGATGCTAATAATTTAATCATTCCCCTTTTGCTGGGCATTCAGGATGTTTCTGACTTTTGCCAAGAGAAAGGGTAGTGCGGGGAACATCATGACCCACATGGCTCTATGGACTTGTGCCCTTATTGCTGTAGAATGAATTCCTGGAAGTCGAACTAATAGATCATGGGATATATGGATTTTAAATCTTCCTTGATACTGAGAAATTATATGTTGAGATGTTCCAATTAATATTTTTGTTGTTCTTTATCCCTGGCACTGCTAAAAAAGCACTGCTTTTTTCTTTCTTCTTATCAGTTCAAAGAAAGATATTGGCCAAGCATTTCACAGTGGTTCTCTAAATGAAATGAAAATGAAAACAAATTTTGAAAGTATGGAGTTCTTGGTGTTTTAATTCCGTTCTTGCTTGAAGAATCAGGATGTCTCCAGGGTTACTGTTGGAGTGGCTCCTGGCATTTTGAACAGTATGCCATTTCTTCTCCTGGGTCCTCAGGTGCTCTGTGTGAGTGGTGTGAGTCACAATGTCAACAGGACTATGTAGGAGCAAGGACCAGAGGGCTGGTACTCTGCATTGTGTAGCCCTTTGCTTCCTTGGAACATGGCAGTATTTTAGAGATGAACAAAGGCAAAGACCAGGAAGTGATTCGAGCTGTTTCTTTTCTTTTTTCTCCTTCTGTAGTCAGTAATGTTTTATTATACCCCCACCTTCTGCTGAGGGCTAAGGTTTTGTCCATATCCATGGTATTTCTTGTACATGGAAAGCACTGAGGCTCCTGTTCTTTGTTTTTGTTTTTAAAGATTTTATTTATTGATTCATGAGAGACAGAGGGAGAGAGAGAGGGAGAGAGAGAAGCAGAGGGAGAAGCAGGCTCCCAAGGAGCAGGGAGCCCGATGCGGGACTCGATCCCAGGACCCTGGGATCATGACCTGAGCCGAAGGCAGATGCTTAACCGACTGAGCCACCCAGTTGCCCCCAATGCAATATGATTTTTTATTTTTTTTATTTTTAAAAATTTTTTTAAGATTTATTTATTTGACAGAGAGAGACACAGTGAGAGAGGGAACACAAGCAGGGGGAGAGGGAGAGGGAGAAGCAGGCTTCCCGCGGAGCAGGGAGCCCGATGCGGGACTCGATCCCAGGACCCTGGGACCATGACCTGAGCCGAAGGCGGACGCTTGACCATCTGAGCCACCCGGGTGCCCCTGTTCTTTGTTGATTATGACTTTTCATATAGAACTGTGAGAACCCTACTTTAAGCAGGAGGTTATATACCTGTTCTGGAAGTTAAGTACAGCACTATTACAGCCTTTCATTGTCTCCCATGTACTGGCCCCCTAGCCTTGAAAAATCATATCTGATCAAGTAACAGTCCAACTTGAAAACCCTGAGGACTTCACATTATTGCAGGACAGGACCCAGTCTCTGCCAAGTAACCTCTGTCCGCAGTGGACCCTCCATCGTCATTATCCCCCATCCTCGTCCAAACCCCTTTCATGACAGCCAGTTAAACTTACTTGCGTATTCCAGACCAACCATACAGTTTTTAATTCCTCTGAATCATTTTTTTTGTGTCTCCCTGAAATGCCTATTCTACCATTACTCACTCACTTGAATTGCTTAATTTTACCCCCGATTAATCCTTCCCTGATTTCAGCTCGTGCTGTAAAATCCAGCTCAGGAATCACTTTCTTTATGAAGTG
Source organism: Zalophus californianus (assembly GCF_009762305.2). Taxonomy (NCBI): domain Eukaryota; kingdom Metazoa; phylum Chordata; class Mammalia; order Carnivora; family Otariidae; genus Zalophus; species Zalophus californianus. The sequence continues at coordinate 69,265,994 of NC_045606.1, read as the reverse complement.
TTCAGAGAATATGGTGCCCCCGCACCCCCACTCTTCCCCACCTTCTGTGATAGCACCCAACAATGCATTCTAAATGTTGTTTCCCTGGATCCTTGGTGACTGTGCTCTTTGAGAGTAGGGACCATGTCTTTGTGTCCCAAGCACAGAGCCTAGAACAATATATCTCTGTTGAATGAAACAACCCTCTTAATAAATGTCTGCATACCTCACAAACCATCTTTTTCTGTACAGTTATTTCAACTTAGAGCCTTTATTTTATTATAAAAAATAGTTCTCTAGCTCTCAAAGACTGAAGACCACTTGGGAGTTATTTTTGCATAACGTGCTTAGATATTCAACTTTAAGGTTATGAATTTCAATGTGATAATAATTATTAACACCCTTTAATTGAATTCAAGCCCCATACCAAGGATGTTACACATTTGAAATTTGTAGAAAATTTTTTAAGATAATATTTGACTATAAGTGAAGGAAATGTGTTCCTAGAAGGCTCTGTCCCTGGCATTGCTTTTGTTATAAGGTGACCATGTCTTGGTCTATCTGCTTATGTCGTGATGCTTTCTTTTCTTGAGTTCTTAACTCATGTTTCATGATCTCAGAATACCTCCTCCTGTGTCTCACTAATTCTGTTGCATCAGCTTCATTCTGTCTTGTGCTATGCTGATACCACGGTATCCTGTATAAACACAAAGCCAATTTTTTGTACAATATAGTCAGGAAATGAGTGAAAAACAAATTTAATCCTCTCACGCCTCTGCCTAAAGCCCCTCACTGCCTTATATTGCCCTCAGGATAAATTTCCCCATTTCTTGCCACTCCCCATTGCAGTCCAGGCAGCCCTGTGTCGTCTCTTGCCTTTAAGGCATGCTGTTGCTCTTCCCTCTCCGTGGAATACCTGGTCCTCAGACTTATCCTCACTTGCAGCGCATGCATAGATCCGTGTGGTTTTTAGATTAGCATTCAGCTCTCCCGCCAAACTGTACACTCCGTTTAGGGCAAGCATTCCATTCAACTTACTGTGGAATGACATGTCACAGACACTCCATAAATATTCTTGCATGAATAAATAAAAGAATGTATCTTACCCCACTAGGTGTCCCCAGCATCTAACACAGTGCCTGGTACGTAATGAAGCACTCAATATTTATGAATGAATAAATGTTAGTGATGATTTCTAAAATCATAAAAAATTGCTCTTGCTTTCTTTTCTATTTGAGTATGGCCCTTTTTACTGTTGTGGTTTTCACATGAACTTCCTTACTTGAACCTCTTGCACTGCAGAAAAAAGTGCTTCTGTAAAGTACCACCTCACTGTTTCTTTTTCTATTTTGAACCCTGATTTGAATAAAACTAGTAATGCAGTTAAGTTACCATGTTGTGCTATTTGAAGTAAACAAACAGAAGAAACTGCTCCCAGGCTACCAATTTTAAAATAGTGGCATATGAAACACTTATTTCTTGCTATCCAAATAGGAATATTATTATAGCAATGTTCTTGTTTTAAATTATGGTGAAGATGTGTTAGTTATTGTTATGTGTGCAAAATAATTTCGTATATATGTATGCAGAAGCACACATTCAGTGAAATGATGAGAGCTGAAAAGTACTTAGGGCAGACGGGGAAACAGCGGTGGATTTGGGGAGGACAGACAGAGGGCTGTTGAAGAATCCAGAATTCAGGTATTAGTGCTTTAAAATACTGGAACTGAGTTTGAATGAAACCAGTAGCATGGCAGCTGATAGTAAATCCTTGCAGAGCTCAGTCACATGATGGGAGTGCCACAGTAGAAGGTGTTTATGTTACCCTCTGATGAAACATTAGCCTACAGCTGAGAAATAAGAAAAAAACATTTGTCTAGTATAATAATAGATGAATGATCATACTGACTTTTCAAAATCACGTCTCACTACAAGGGACCTTAAAGGCTCCATAGTTTCCAAGGATGAGAGTTCAGTTCTGGAGAGGTTAAATAAACTGCCAAGGTCGATGGGCTTGTTCATTGCCAAGTCAGGATTAAAATCTTGATTTTCTGATTTTCACTGAAATGGCTTTTCATTGTCATTGTAAAATTGCCACAATGCGTTGGATTCTATAAAGGTAGATGAAACTTGCATGGGTACTGCAGAAAGCTATTTGAGACACTAAAAAGTTTTCTTAGGGGAAGCAAAGGTTTCTGGCACTATGTGGGCGTTGGCCCAGTGTCGCACGCCGCCACACCTTTGATTTTGTGAGATAAGTGGGAATAAGAAAATAAGATGGCACAGAAACAGATGGTCTGTCCCCAGCTCCTACACCTGGAATAACTTTCCCTTTAACCCCAGCCCTACAAAAGAAGAGCAACCAAAGTTGCCAGCCCAGAAGGTAGATGTCTTGCCTGCTATAACCAGTTTTTCAGACAGTTCTTTCTCTGTGCATCTTCCATCACTCTCTCCTACCCCCCAACCCCCATACACACACCCATTGCTAAGGGTGCTACCTCCAATTTCCGATTCCCTAAAAGTCGTGAGGGGAAAAGATGAAATTTCAATATTTTAGAAATGAAACTATTCCTAAGTCACTGTATACTATGAGAAGTGATTCCCCATCTTCAGGATTTTTTTTAAAACATCTATCTAAGCAAGTGCCACCAGATAGGAAACTGAAGTAGGATATAATTCTTTGAAAAGTAAATGCAGACATCCATTTTTGCAGGGATTATATATGTTCATGTCTGGAAAACCCAAAAGAATGAACTGAAAAACTTTTTTGAAACAAGTTTTAGAAATGCATTAAGAAGGGTTTCTCACCGTTTTAGTATGCTAATGACCTACTTTCCCAAGAGGGGGCTGGAATGTGAGGGGTTTCCCCAAATTGTCTGACCTGCAGTAGAATTCATTTGGGAAACTCTGTCTGGTGATTCTGCCTACATGGGAAGTGTCGTTTAAAGGCGAATGACCTAGTGGGCATATTTCCACATGGCACATACTACACATATCAACGTATGTGTGTTGATGCCAAAGAAGCTAAAATAAATTCGTGTCAAAATATTTATGGGCTTGATCAAAGCTGTTAGAGTATGTTAAACACACACACACACACACACACACACACACACACACACACACACAGAGCTACCACATGTTTCTTATATTTTCAGATTCTTCCTATCTTCTGATGATATGAATGACAACCATAATCTTCTATTCAAGCAGCTTACATGTTTCACATAATGTGTTGCTGGATTTCATAAATAAAACTCATGTGTGTGTTTTTTTTTAATTAAGCAGCACCATACTGTTGCTTTCAATCAGATTGGTAGATATATTTTCCTAGCATTGCTTGAGGTTATCAACAAATCTTTAAGTTTTCTAGTTAACAAATCTAAACTAGACTGAGGCAATCTCTTTCTGATTGGGCATGCTTTATGTCATTCAGTACATGTAGTATATCGTCTCCTTGAGTCCCCTTTAAGTGTAATATGCTGCAGCGTTTGGGGCCCTATCACTTGAAATGTTTTAAGAAGAGATATTTCTGTGTCTGGCAGTAGCTTCTTGTCAAGAATGTTTCTAGGTGATCAGTTTAAAGATAACATCTCAGTAAATACCGCTGCCCTCTGGCAGGGCATCTCTGAATAATTCCTTGACACCGTCGTAGCTATGAAGCACTCACCACTGGGCTCAGCTTAGCACACAACCTTATTTGAGTGTATTCTACATAGCACATTCAGATTCTGTAAACCTGCATGCATAACATTAATGCTGCATCCTCAGAATGCCCTCGAAGAAACCTGGGTGTTTGCTTAAAATGCTTTTTAATGAACATAACTTTCTAAATTTTGACACCTACTTAATAGGAAGATCTGTTGATCGTTCTCTCGCTATGAAAAGTTCTGATGTTGAGGACACTATAATAAAAGAAAGAATGTATTTGCCTGTTAATCTTCAACTATCAGTCTTCCCCTTTATTTATAAAATCTAAATGTTTAGAGTTTGTAAAGAGGAATGAAAGGTCATCTCCACCGTGTATGAGAAAGAAAAGGAAAAGAGAACATTTGGGAAGGGTAGCAAGCCAGTGGGTGTTGAGAATAGAATAGTGATGATTCCTTCTCCTGGTGAGCTATGGAAGCATGGCTTCCTTCTCTGTAGTTGCTTTGGAAATGGCAACAACAGTGCTGTGTGTGTGTGTGTGTGTGTGTGTGCATTGACAGTTAAAATAACTCAGTAAAATGATCTGTTTCCTCCCTATCCAAGGATTTCCTGCTACAGATATTTACTGTGTTCCGGATATTGATACGCCCAGAGATGTTTCCAAAGGACTGGACTGTTATGCGCTTGGTGGCTAACAAGTAAGACGTTTAAGTTGATCATGATTGCAGCTCATTATATGGAGGAGAGGAGATACAAAAATGATTTTTCTAGTTTGATCTCAAGTTTGAAATCTTCAAATCCTGAGATTCTTTTTCTTTGTCTCTGAATTAACTTCTCTCATTTAAAAAAAATATATATTACTATTTGTTTTAAACAGGTGATACATTAACATAGTTCAAAAATCAAACAATATAAGAAGAGCGTACGTTGAAAAAACCCCTTCCCATCTACTGTATTTATTCCTTACCCCCAGCCTGTAGTTACCACTTTTATTAGCATCTTGCGTGACCTTCCAGTGTTCTTTTATACAGAGCCTGGCAGGTAGCATAACATATACACTATTTTGCACTTTGCTCTTTCACTTAAAAATCCTGGCAGTCTTTCCACATTAATCCATAGAAAGCCCCTCATTCATTTATGTTTCTTTTTTTCTTTTATGGGCATATAATGTTCTATTGAATTGGTGTACCATCATTTATTTAACCAGCCCTGTTGCTAGACACTTGAGTCCTTTCTAATCTTTCTTAATTCATTTTAACTCAGCAGGATATATTAAGCATCTACCATGTGCTCAGCACTGGGGATAAGATATGACTCCTGAGTTGGACACATGAAGATTGAAGTTCCTTTTATGCAGCCAAGGGATATAGCCAGTAGAGAGCTGAAAATAATGCTCTCAGCAAAATTTGGAACTAGAGAAGACATTTGGAGAGATATTGACATAAAGTTGAATCTCTGGAAGTTGGCAAAACTAGCTTGTATTAGGCATATCCAGGAAAAAAATAAAAGATCTGAGTCAGTACTTGAAGGAGTAGGAGCCAGGAAAGGAGATTAGGCAGCTGCCAGAATGGCAGGAGCCTTCCCAGAGAGTAAGTGTCATGGCGGTGTCTGCTCTCATGTTTCCTGTCTCTGTCATCTCAGGATACAGAATGCAGGTGAAGTTCTTTAGGAAACTGGCTGATGTTTACTTCCACACTCGTAATTTACCCTGTCTCATAAGCATTCTTTCCTTCACGTCTACGTTTACCTGCTTCTCCTTCCTCCTCTTGTCCGGCCCCGAACACCCTCATATTCAGGATAAAGGTTGAATTCTCCAGGTATCTATCCATAGACCAAAGACACCATATGTCCTCCCCAGATGCCAGGTATGGTGCTGGTAAGAGCCCCAGGAATATAGGGTTGGATTTTGATAAGATATGTCTAATATGGCTTCTGCTGCAGTATACATTTATAGCTGTGGAGGTGTTAAAACGATGTGTTAAAAACTTGTGAAGTAACAAATAGTATAATATGGCATATTATATTTTACATAAGTACAGAAGCAGCTTTTCCATGTTCAAGACTAATTGAAACTCCTGAAATAGCTCTCTTTAGAATTTAGCATATTTAGTTTGATATCTGTGAGTAGAATCAAATATCTTTTCATCTGGATGTCCGGATGTCATAGATTTAAAGGGAGCGATTGGTCATGAATCTGGCCTTATTACCAAAGATCTAACATTCTGCAGAGGGCTATGAAGTGGTCCAGGGAGCCAGCTCGGAAGAGGTCCAGGCTGCTGACATCTGCATCACACAACATCATCATGTGGTCATTATGCCTGCCCTGTGTGCAGAGGAATATTTTGACTTGAATTAGAATATTCAATGGCAAAAATTCAAACCAAAAATAAATTTGACATTTTGTTCCTTATGCACACAGGCTCTGCTTGAGCTTCTTGAAAACCGTGACCACAACGTGGCTTTTTAAAATTAAACACTGTCTCTCTCTCTCTCTCTCTCTACCTAAAAATCTCCACTCCATTTATGAAGATTCATGGTCACACAAATGGGTAACAGACTTAGAAGTATAGATTCTGCTTTTGAGTAAACACATGATGTTCAAGATTTTCATCTACAGTGTTGACCAAACAGGAGCATGGGTTAGTTTAAGATGAGTTCTGTGTAATACATTTAAACAGAAGATACTCCCAAAGCAAATCCAAGAAAAAGGCCATCAGCCTTTGCTAAATGCAGTACCATCCTGCTCTTGCCACTCAAGTCGGTGCTGATAAGAAACGGGCACTGTTTTTCCACCGGCAATGGCAAGTCCGTCCCAATTTGGAGAGAGGACTCCAGGGTCTGGTAGAGAACACCCCAAGTCGGAACAGACACTGCCCTCTGCTCTTCTGCTTCCCACTCTTCTCCCCATGCAACCACCCTAGCCATTTCCCATTCAAATTACAAAACCAAATGAGATTTTTCTTGCCTTATGAATGCAATATATTCCAGAAATAAGCCTTCAACTATTTCTTCTCTATCCATAAAAAAGATTAGCCACTATAATATTGGTAGAAAAGCCAATTTCTGAAAGATGTTAAACACATTTGAAATATGTTAAAGGGCAGGGGCACCTGGGTAGCTCCGTCAGTTGAGCATTCAACTCTTGACTTTGGCTCAGGTTGTGGTCTTGGGTTCGTGGGTTCCAGCCCTGCCTTGCTCTGCTCCGTGCTCAGCAGGGAGTCTGCTTCCCTCTCTCCCTCCCCCTTTGCCCCTCCCCCTGCTCGCACTTGTGTGTGCTCTGGCGTGCTCTCTCTCAAATAAATAAGTAAAATCTCTTTAAAAAAATGTTAGCATATATTGGAAAGAAAACATGACCACTTTGCTAAACTATGTAGGCGCAAGTTGCAGGAGCTAGATCCACGTCTCTGAGGTTGACCACCTTTCTTCCATGTTGCTAACTTAAACAAATATTTGATCAGGGCCCCTCAAAGAGGCATTTTTACCCAGACTCCCACATTTACTACCTACTATGTGCCTAATACATGTCAAATTGATAGTAACTAGCTGAGAAGTCGCCACTGCCCTACCCTTGAGCTCAGCTGAATAGCTAGCTCATCCCTCAAAATACGTATTCTTTGATGTGTTGGTCCTTTCTTCCTGTGTTTTCAAGTAAGTTAAATGCCTTTAACTTTCATCTATAAACTGTGTTGTCCCAAATCCTGTAGCTTCCCTGCTTTATCTGAAGTCCTACTAAAAGCTGTTACCAGACACTTGATAATTAGTATGGTCTTGTGTTTCTTTCCACCTGAATGTCTAATATCGGGTAAGGGCATCCAGCCTAACTTGCGCAAGGATGAGACATGTGTCTCTTGCTTGTGTGCAAAGTTGTATTGTCCCCACTGTTAAGTTCTTGGTAGATGTTTCTGATGAGAACAACTGCTCAATTTGAGAAAGAAGGAACATAAGGGAGATGAAAATTAAGTACCAAAAATACAGGACACTTTGAGACAAGCTTCTCTCCACCCCCTTCCCATACACATTGCAAAATATAGTACAAAAATAAAGTCACAGCTTTATACATTTTCAAAGAGATAAATCTTATTACAGACTTGCTTACTGAGGAAAGTAAAACCTTCTGGCCTTACAGTTGACATTTCAGGCCCCTATTTTGTTTATCTTGTGTGCATGTTGGCTTCAAACATAGCATACATTTTTTGTGTGTGTGCTTTTTCTCACCAAACACTGAATTATTTAGTTGACTATTACCTTCAACTAATTTAGCTTTCAAATGAGATCAGTGTAGCAAATAGGTGATTTATGAAACCAAAGATTCTTAGGGAAGTTCATTTATTCATTTACTGACCCATCCACTCGGCAAATCTTTTTCAATGCCTAAAGTATAAAAGAAATGCCATAAAGATAGAGCATAGTTCTTTGAAGATGTTTATGAGGGGAACTTTGTTCTGAACTGGGATTGGAAGGCTCTTTCATTAGGAAGTGAAACTTGAGCTGAAAGTCAAAGCAGGGGTTAACAGGCAGACAGCAAAGGAAAAATGTTCTTATCAGCAGAAATAGTTTATACAAAGGCCCTGTGGTCAGAGTGAATATGGCACATTCAAGAAACTGAAAGACTATTAGTGTGGCTGGAACATGAGGAGAGAAGGAACCAGTAACAATGAGGTTAGAAGAGGAAGACAGGGCCCAAATATTAGGGAGTAGAGAAGCATTAAGAGAAACCAAGAAGGGGGCACCTGTGTGGCTCAGTTGGTTAAGCATCTGCCTTCAGCTCAGGTCATGATCTCAGGGTCCTGGGATCGAGCATCACGTGGGCTCCCTGCTCAGTTGGGTGTCTGCTTCTCCCTCTGCCCCTTCCCCCTCCCCACTTGTGCATGCTCTTTCTCTCTCTCTCTCTCTCAAATAAATAAATAAAATATTTTTTTAAAAAAGAAACCAAGAAGGACCAGTTAGAAGCTTAATACAGCAATCCAGCTAATGGCTTGAACAGGTAGATGGCAGTGAAGGTAGTAAGAAGATCAATTTTGTAGATTGAGATAACATAACTTGCAGATGACTGGATGTGGGTGGCAGAGAAAAAATGGAAGATGGCCTTTAGAGTTTTGGCCTGAACAGAAGGATGAATGGTGGTGCCATTCACTTTGGTGGGGAAATACTGAGAGGAGCAGCTTTGGGGGTGGGGAAGGTAAAGAATCTTATGTGAAACAGAAGTTTGAAATAGTCTTAGATATCTTAATGGAAACATAGAAGAGGAAGCTAAACCTGCTTCTATGGAGCTGAGGGAAGAGGTTAGGGCTGGAGGTGTGCATTTGAGGATCATTGGATGATATTTGAAGCCATGGCACTGAATGAGATCACCTGGAAGAGAGTAGATTAAAAAGAAAAAAATACTTAGGACTGGGCTGTAGAGCATGCTGCCATTTTAAAGGCCAGAACATGGAGAAGCATCCAGCAAAAGAGACTGAAAAGGAGCAGCCCATGATTTAAGATGAGAACCAGCAGAGTATAGTGTTCTGTGAAGAAGGTATTTCATGAAGGTAGAAGTGTCAAGAGCTGTTGGGAGATTGGAGATGATGAAGACAGTTGCCCCTGGATTTGGCGGTGTTGTGTAGATATTGATGACCATGGCATGTGCTCTTTCAGCGCAGTGATGGAGGAGAAAGCCTTATTAGAGTGAATTCAAGAACAGCTAGGAATTGAGAAAGTGGAAACAGCTCATTAGAAGTTTTGCTGTGAAAGGAAGCGGAGAAATGGGGCTACATCTGGAAGGAGTTAAGGGACAAGGACTCTTTAAAATATGGAGTAATACAGTGTTTTAGTTTACAAAGAGGAATGGCTTAGCAAAGACAGAAATACTGGTGCTACTAAAGAAAACAGGCATAAGCGAAGGAACAAGCTGGGGGCGTGGGAAGTGGGGTTGGGCCAAGTGCAGAATTGCAGTGTGCCCTTTGAGAACTGCCTGTTACCTGTGCACAATCAGCTTGCACTGGAAATTAAACCAACCACGTAAGCATGCAGTTTAGGTTAGCTGACGGTGCTTTTTGTAGTAAGACTTTCTCAATGAAAGAAGCTTGCCACACTTAGAGTAGCTCTGAAATTGTGCACACAAAAAAAGCTTGGCCTTAGCTAGGAGCCTTGGCACTGTAACAGGAGGGAAGACAGAGTATGTGATAGAGACGATGGAAAGTTGGGTGGTCAAGCAGCTAATCTGTTGGGTACCCACCAACACCACTACTACTGTATTTTGTTGGTGGTGGTGGTGTTTTTCTACTAGGGTAATAATCCTTGAACAATTTTACAGTCCAAGGGAGAGAGAAGATGCTGATTTTTACCAAAACTATCTATTACTCAGATGAATGTGCCAAACTTCAATAATGACAGCAAATATTTACACAAGAACCTCCCGCATACTCCATGTCCTGGTGAGTTGTGAGGAGCTGGTAGGAAGAATGAATCCATGAACTAAAGGCTTCCTTAAGATCTGAGCCTGATAGGCTAAAACTGAGCCTGTTGACACGAGTGACTTTCTGCCAGTACCGCTCAGTGGAGAAGGTCAAGGGAGTTTTTAAAATCCCTAAATCCTTCCATTTCAATCTTTGTTCTTCCTCACCCATACGGCAGGCTTGACTAAAAGCACAATCACTCCATTTCCTGCTTCCATTTTGGCTTATGCTGTGCCCTCCACTTGGAGTGCCTTCAGTCTGTTCTTCAAAATAGCTTTTTAAAAAGGCATAAAATGTTCTACAAGCTTCTCATTTTAGAATTACCTAGTACAGCAAGTAAGTATAACAAAGATAGGTTTACATATAGTTGTGAGGCTACAGTCATTCAATAAAACTTACTGTGGGCTAGGCTCTTGGTGAAGCAGTGGTTAACAAGGCCAGATCCCCCAACATCACTGCTCTCCAAGTTCCAACCCTTGGCTGTCTTCTCCTCCATCTGTAACACAGTCCTCAAAACAAGACAGGATGATCACATGCATTAGAATCGTCTGGTTGGGCCCCATCTGGAACTCACCAGGCCATCGGTGGTGGTAAGGCTCTGAAGTCTTATGAATCCTCGAGGTGATTTTGTCATGACTCTGAAGTTTGAGGACCACTAGCTTAGATCGGTTCCCTTGATGGCCTTCCAGGATTTTCATCTGCCCCAAGTGTCTTTGTGCTGATTTCTTCTGCCCCTATTAACCCCCCAGGTTGTAGGGAAGTTGTTTTTCTCCATGATTAGAATTCCCTAGATTTTCATTGTATAAACATTAGTCCTGTTGATACCCAGTTTATCCACAAAGGTGCTTCTCCCAGTCCAGGTATAATTTGTGGAGGTGGGCTTTTGCTTAAGCACGTTAACAAGTCGGAGTAGTTTACAACAAATTAGAATAGATGAGATTTCTAGAGCAGGGAGGTAGTATTTCTTCAAAAATACTTTCTAGGGACGCCTGGGTGGCTCAGTTGGTTAAGCGACTGCCTTCGGCTCAGGTGATCCTGGAGTCCCGGGATCAAGTCCCCGATGTGGGACTTGATCCCGGGAGTCTGCTTCTCCCTCTGACCCTCCCCGCTCTCATGCTCTCTCTCTCTCTCTCTCTCTCTCTCTCTCTCTCTCTCTCTCTCTCTCTCTCTCTCTCTCTCTCTCATTCTCTCTCTCAAATAAATAAATAAAATTAAAAAAAAAACTTTCTAAATGCCAGAATGAGGTGGCAACTGAAAATTTGAAGCAATAACTTTGATTTCCTGTGCACCAGTTCCTCTTTTCTGTGTAAATTTTACCGTGCTGTAATCTGCTCATACCCGCAGATGAAGGTTGTCGGAATCATCCTGTGCCTATACTTCTATGGCAGATATCAGTCGTTTGACCATTTGTAGTAACAGATTGTAAACCTTTCTTGGCTATTGAAGTGGTGTGCTGAGATTTGAAATGTCCTTATATTCAAAAACTGAGTCATGAGTAAAAGAATAAAACCAAAGGAGCCACATTGTTCTGGAAAAATTAGAACAAGTAAAGAAAGATCCCTAAACACCACAGATATCGACTACAATGAAGGAGCAATAATGTATAACTGCCTTTAGCTGGCTTGGAGACCTGTGTGCCAGGATCCTGACTCAGTGCCGAGTTACCATAAAAAAGCTCTGGGAGCTGCCTCTGTGACTTGGGCTGAATGTTTTAAGCATAAATGCAAAGTATTTGAAGTAGACTCACTTTAGGTCCTTCTGGTTCTGGGAAGTCTTATTTTTGGAGGCCTTACCTCTCAGCCTATCAAACATATTAAATAGACCCACATGCCAAATTTTACTGAAGAAAAAAAGTAAAAAGCAATTTTTACATTTTGCTTTTTAAATTATTGGCCTGTGAGTGAGTCATTTAACTCCAACTGCTTGTGATTTCTCAGCATTTCTGTATATTTAGGAATTCTTGTGAAGTTGTAAAAAGTAACCTATACTTTTTTTTAATACAATAGAAGTTGCCTAAATATGAAATTGGACAATAAATGATATAAGTAATGTTGCATTCTACAGACATCTAATTAACCTTTTTTTAGTTTTTATTTTGCAGTTTTAATTTTTGGTCCCATAACATCTTTTCAGGTCTCAATATTTTCCAAAGCTCCTGAAAAGATTGTAGGTCCTATGCCCTCTGCCTCTTGTGCCTAATGACAAAGCGACCTTGGTGAGAGGACAAGGTATTGAATCTAGAACAAGGACTGCATGCTCCCTTAAAGAATGACCAAGTATAATGACTGGCCTGAAATTCTAGAAGCCAGGAGAATGTGAAGCAGAGTTTGTTGGAATGTTTTTCTGGCTTAGGCCTCTGGAGAGCTTTGCTCTTCAAAGGGTGGACCAAGGATGAACAGCATGAGCATCCCCTGGAGCTTGTTAGAAATGGCAGAATCTTAGGCCCCACCTCAGGCCTACTGAGTCATATATCTGCATTATAAACTAGATCACCAGGTACCCACTGAAGTTTGAGAAGCACTGCTTTTTCTGGAACAGTGGTTCTCAGTTCTGGGTGCACAGGAGAATCACCTGGGAGTCTTAAAACTCCTGATGTCCAGGTTGTACCCCAGTCCATTCATTAGAATCTCTGGGGGTATCTTTCTGTATTTTAAAGGCTCCTGGGTGATTCCAGGAAGCAACCAGGTTAAGACTCACTGGTTGACAATAAGGTCACAGAGGCTCCACATTGTTTACCAGTGAGCACAGTTCAGGGAACTGGATTTTATGTGTTTGGGACCCAGCATTTAAATAACAAATGAATCATCTTTGCTGTGGAATAACCTTCTTACTTTGGAAAGTTGAATGTTTTGGCTGCTTGCCAGGACCTTAGACCCAATAGTCTAAATCCCGGATATGCCATGTTTCACTAGCACTGGATGCTCTTGTTTCTGAACAACAATTTATGCTACTGTCGTGGGCCAGAAGGTGGTTTTTTTATGTGAAACTCAGGTGTCGTGGGACTGTGTGTATTTCTCCATTGAATACCATAGCAGAATGTTTGTGCTTAGAACCACATGTTAAGAATGAACTGCTTCCTTGCTTGATAGCATTCCATTTTCTGATAATTAAGCTTTAGTTTCATAATGTAAGTTTTAGATAAACTACTTTGGGAATTTTAATGATTTCTTCAGTTATCATCATTGATTCTGCTAGTGGCTATGGAAAACTGCCACTTTATACTGTTATTTGCAGGTGATTTATCTCTTTAGTAGGAAATTCACTGATGATATCTGCTGTTTGGGAAACTGGAGACACCACAGGACTTTTCATTTTCATAGGCTTTGCTTATACCTAACTTTCACAGTAAAAGTCATTGAAAGATGTAATTGACATATATAAAATGTACACGCTTACTCATGGTGGAGCAGGTGCCTGAGAAATGGTGGTTTTCTTCTCTTTCCCTTTTTTTACCTTGAGCTATTCTCATTCAACCATCTGACCCCTTTGTCTTATTAATATTTTCCTATCCCAGGAGAAGGCTATCATAGTGAGTTTTCCAGCAGATAACAATAATGAAACTTTATGTTCTTCAAAGCCTCTAAATATTCTTCTAATTAGTAAATATCCCTCTAGTCTAGGTTTTACCGATAGGATAATCAAGGTGTGAAGTTGGTGGGGTGTTTTGTTTCCTTTTGTTTTATTTGTGGTCATAGAATTCTACCCCTTGATTCCAAATCCTGTGGTGAGAACTAGAGTCTCATGACAGCAGACACTCCATTGGGCATGCGTCTCAGCAAAGGTTGAGGAGATTTTGAGTATCAACCATATATATATATATATATATATATATATATACACACACACCATTAGTTTATTGTATTCTGGGGAATGGCCTGTGTTGTTTCAGTGTAATGCTATATGTAATATTAAATAAACCAACTGGATATGCATTCAGTTTTGAATGTCAATTCCTATAGCTACAAAAAGGAGCAGGTTTTGAATGAATTGCCTAACTCTAGGATTAACCAAGAATGCTCACCAAATCCTCTTTTAATCTCCCTAGCAAGCTACACATGGCTGCATATGTCCCCTTGTCAGGCTTCCCCTAATTTCTCCAGCCCTGAGATGCCCCATTTTCTGAATTGCCTTAACACCCACTGGCAGTTTCTCTCAGCTTAGTGCTGGGTTATAGACAATTTCACAGTCTGTAATTGTTTCTTTAGTGGCATTCTGTCACGAGGAGAGAGGGAGTCTGCCTTCCGTAACTCTTGCATGACCCCTAACACCTTAAAAGGGGGAGAACAAGAGAGAAGACCTCAAATACTCAATATATTCTGTCATTTTATTGATTTCACCTTTGGGCTCCATTTCTTTTTCTGTATTTTTTTGAAGTGTGGCTTTCTTCCATGTTAATTAAATATGGAATATTATATTTGGATTAATCATTTTGCTTTGTTCAGAAATTAATAAAAGCATTACAAAATATCAAGAGATTAATATATTTCTGCCTGAGTCATATGAATTCATAGATCTGGGTATCATTTTACAAAGAACCCAACTTCAGTGATTGATTTTTTTTTTTTTTGCCCGATGTCCCTTTTTTCTGTTTCAAATATGAATTATCTAATATTGTTCCACACTGGGGGCACCTGGCTGGCTCAGTTGGTAGAGCATGTGACTCAGGATCTGGAGGTCATGTGTTCAAGCCTCATGTTGGGTATAGAGATTACTTTAAAGAAAATTTTAAAAAGTTAGCGCATGGTATTCAAATAATATTATTCCACATGCTTCCTGAAGGTTTTCTTTTCCTTTTTAGAAAATTTAGTTATTTATGTATTTATTTGGGGACAGTGGCGGGGGGTGGTGAGCGGTGGTGAGCGGAAGGGGAGGGAGAAGGAGAAAAAAAGAATCCCAAGCTGACTCCAAGCTGAGCACAGAGCCTGACATGGGGCTTGATCTCAGGGCTGAAACCAAGAGTTGGACGCTTAACCAGCTGAGACATCCAGGTGCCCCCTGTAGGTTTTCTTTTACCTTAATTGTTTTTGATTCCTACCTAATAAATGATTTTCACTAATGCAGAGTTTCCAACTTAAAATGTTCTTTTTTTATCACTAGCGTTATTATTACAACAGTTCTATACCTGTCTGATGCACTTCGTAAGAACTTCTTAAATGAAAACTTTGATTATAAGGTAAGTATCCATCCAGATGACTCCTACCTGAGCTGAAATCTTTTACCTTATACTTGAGGAAATTACCTACCATATTTTCTTTCTTTAATAATAGGAAAACACATTTACTCCACCTGCCCTAAATTAATCTTGGGCTATATCAGTTTTCATGATGAATAATATTAGAAGTTGTCATTATATTTCTGAACAAGTTAGTGCTACAATCATGCTTATCAACCTAGTGGAAATCATAGTGCTTAAGAGGAGGTAGTTCCTTGTTGTTACTATAAATTTTCATTCTTTATTGTATGGTCTTCATGTGTGACAAAGGGAACTTAGAACATAGGTTTTTAAGACATTTTTTTAAAGTAGAGTTTATATGAAGAAAATGTTTACAAAGTAAACACTTCAGTTCCTTTACTTCTCCATCATCACATTTTTTTTAGAGTGAATTAATGAAAAGAAACAAAATTCTTTAAGGCAGAACTTTCTCTACATCTATAATATAATTTGATATGCCTAAGAATTCTTGATATACTATTTTTTTAAGATTTTATTTGTTTGACAGAGAGAGCGAGAGAGGGAACACAAGCAGGGGGAGTGGGAGAGGGAGAAGCAGGCTTCCCGCTGAGCAGGGAGCCCGATGTGGGGCTCGATCCCAGGACCCTGGGATCATGACCTGAGCTGAAGGCAGATGCTTAACGACTAAGCCACCCAGGCGCCCCTTGATATACTATTTTTTAAATGGAAAATGATAACTGGTAAACAAAGATGGGCAGTGCTTATTTTGGCTTCCCTTCTTAACGATGTTTTTGGGTTTTGGCATCTGTGTTTCCTATTCTTTTTAAATAACATTTTTCATATTCAACATTGAGTAAATTGTCCCTATTGGATAACTAGAAAATATAAAAAAGCACAAATCAGTAAAACCAATGGAATTTAAAGGTTGCATACTATGTATGTATATCATACCATACAGTAATAAATATATGAAAATTTCATAATCACAACTCTACTTTTTAATATTAAGTTGTTTCTGCTATTTTATTCTTATAAATCACTCTTTCTATGTGCCTTCTTACAAAATAAAACTTGGCACATATCCTTAATTATTTTTTGGATACATATTTGTAAGTGGAATTATTGAGTTAAGGGTTATACCAATTATATTTGATTTCCTATATATACACCAACCTGAAATTACTGATTAAAATTCATATTTTGTAAAATATCTCTTCTTGACTTTTGTTCATTATTTTGCTTGGTCTTACATTTTTTGTTTGTAAGAGCTCTTTATATATAAAAGATACTAATTCTTTACAGTGTTTCTCCTTATTATTTCTAATTTTACTTGGTGTCCGTGAAGTAGTTTCCTTCCATTATGTCATATGTTTTTGGTTAAGTTTATTTCTGGGAATTTTATTCTGATCTCTTTCTGGTGCTGTTTTTGGTATAAGAAACCTTAAACTCAAAAGATATGTCTGGGCAGGGAATTTTTTTATACTGTCTGAATTTAAAGCAATTAGCATATCCAGAGAAGTGTATGCCTTTTTTTTTTTTAATTCTCTATTAAAAGGAGTTCCAGAAATGAATTCTCACAGGAATAAAATAACCCAACTTATACCTCAGCTTCCATGGAGATACTCAGACATATTATAAGAGAAACAAAACATTTAACATATACCAGGGAGCTTAAGAAACCTGTGGTAAGGCACTGAAACAGTATAGAAATAGATAATATTTATTTGCTTTACTTTGTTACAGCAAATTTCAAGCATATGTAAAAGCAGAGAGAATAGGGTGATGAACCCCCATGTACCCATTTCCAGATTCGACTATTATTCACACAGGGCCAATCTTATTTCACCTGTACCCCCATCCACTTATCATTTTTGAAGCAAATCCAAGAGATCATGTCACTTAATCTGTAAATATTTTTGTAACACTATAACATTTAAATATTTCTTGTTTTAGATCTGGGATTCCTACTTTTACCTTGCGGTCATTTTTATAAACCAGTTGTGTCTGCAGTTAGAGATGTTCACACCTTCCAAAAAGAAAAAGGTGTTAGAAAAGTAAGTATCAGTGTATAATTGGGTGGGGATATGAGGCAGATCAAATGTTGTGCTTTTAAAAGGGTGTTTAGTTCAAATGATTTGTAAATCAGATGTCCATAACTGGAAATGACATTGGAGAAGCAATGAGCAAGAGGACAAGAAGCACTCTTTTCTGGATATTTTGAACTTACTTATACTTTTATTTGGGGGGGGCGGAGCTCCATCTTTCAGGAATCAATATATTATAGAAGCAAATGAAATAGAGGACAAATCTGTTTTATTAAAGGATTTATACAAGGATTTGCATTAGAAGCATCAAGACATCTACATTAAGCATCTTAATTACAAACATAGTGTCTTTTAATTCAGAAGAGACATAAATACTTCTCTATTCCAAAAAGACACAAATACTTCTTTGTTTTGAAGGTTTTGTATCAGGTTTGCTTTTTGTTTTATTTCAGGTATGGTGACATGCGCGTCACAATGGGTTGTGAAATTTTTAGCATGTGGCAAAACCTAGGTAAGTAATGGAAAGAGAAGCTACCTCCATTGTACAGTTTATCACTGTACTTTTAACTGTATAAGTGAAGGTAGGCGACTTACCAGTGACAGTGTCTGAATCCAAATGTTTAAATTGGTAAAGTCATCCATAGAAAGTAATTGATATTTTGGCATTGAATATGGTTATAACTAATTTTTAAATTGGTATCTGTCTGAAAAATCACCTTACCTTTGTGTATTTCATTATTAATGAATAATGAATTTTATAATCTAGCATTGCTCCAATAATACACACATTTTTAGCAATGAGCTAACCTTTCAGAATTTGGGATTGTAACAACTCAAAATTTCTAGAACTCTGAATTGAGTCTATGAATCATAACAGATTTAGAATTACCTTCATGAAACATTGACTTGTGCACCGGAACTCTTAAAAACACCATGGACCTATATCATAAAGAGTATACCCAAAGGATTTTAAAGCCTCTGCAGTTGCTAAGAAACTATTAGATTCAATTTTGTTAATCTGACACAGCAGATAGAGCATACTACTCCAGCAAATTGATGACCCAGACCTGTTTGCATGGAAAAGAATAATATTTGGAAAATAAATTGTTTTATAATCTCACTGGCATAGGGTTTCTTTCTAGAGATTCCAACTTATTTAATTTTGTATGCTAACTCTGCAAGTTTATAGTATTCCTTTACTATTACTGCATTGTAAACTTCTTGTGATTCATTAAAGTGATGGGCCTATTTGAATTGAGTATGTAATGACCTAAATATCTTTTCTCATGGGCTTCATCCAAGCACAACTTGTAAATGGCAGGATTTGTTTTCTGTAAATGAAAATAGAACCATTATCATTTTACTTCAGTTTATTTACAGAATGATTTTTGACCAGGATCTGTATATATACATAGCAATATTCATAGCAATTTGAGGAAGAACCTTGTTACATATAATTGAGCCCAGTGTTCAGTGCTTGCTGGTAATTTCAGGGAAAAAAAAAAAGTGAGTTAGCATCTTGAAAGCAACCTCCAACTGTCAGGCCAGCCAGAAGAAGTCCATGATGTGTCTTTAGATTCAGCTCAAAAATAGCATTAGTTTGTTTTATTTGAAGAGTACTCCTTTCAGTCTTTATGTTTTGTTCATTCTTTGTTTTTCAAAGCCCTGTAGTGTCCATATTACATTTGGCATTAGTTTAACAAGATGTTGTTATGTCAGTACTCTTTAGAACATTGGTTCTGAAATAGGCAGGCAACAGTAGCACCTGCGAGCTTGTGAGAAATGTAAATTATCTGGCCTCACCCCAGACCTACTGAGACAGAATCACCTAGAGAGTGGGACACAGCTGAGTTTTCACAGGTTCTCCAGGTGGTTCCTGACTAAAGATTGAAAAGCACTGCTTTAGATACTCTCCCCTTTCTCTGTTTTCCCAGCCCTAGAGGCTAGCTCTAGCTCAGTTCTGGCAGTCTGTTAGAAAAGGCTCATTATACTCAATGACGAATTCCCAGCATGACATAGTTCAAATGCAGGGTGAGTGTAAATTTTCACTTCATTCCTTGGTTTTTGCATTATTTCCCTAGAGTTGTGTCCTGACTTTTCTGAGACTTCCAAAACAGAAGGTGAATGTTAAAGGTTACCGCTATTGTACAATAACTAGAATGGGAAAGTGTTCAGAACTGTTGAAACCTCTCTTCCAACATATATTTTTACAAAATGATAGGAAAAATTAAGTGTTCAGAGTACTGTTTTAACACCCTTTATAGACCTTAAGTCAGCTTGTTACTTAGGAATATGAAAATATATTTGTTATAATTTGGTTTACCTATAAATATGTCACGTTGAGTATTTTGAATGCTAAAGAAGAATTTATTCAGGTAGTTACAGATGTGCATTTCTCAATGGAACAGGCCAATAAATTCAATTTAACATAGTTCATGAGGCACTGGCTCTGTGCACGTTATTTGGAGACATATAAGAAAAAATGGTCCATACCTGTACAGAGCTTAGTTTTTATTTTTTAAAGATTTTATTTATTTATTTATTTGACAGAGAGAGACAGCGAGAGAGGGAACACAAGCAGGGAGAGTGAGAGAGGGAGAAGCAGGCTTCCCGCGGAGCAGGGAGCCCGATCGATGCAGGACTCGATCCCAGGACCCTGGGATCATGACCTGAGCCGAACGAAGGCAGACGCTTAACAACTGAGCCACCCAGGCACCCCCAGAGCATAGTTTTTAAATCTCATATTTTTTGTCTGATTTCTGTGGAACAAAAAAGTCTTGATAAAAACGAATCATCATGTTTTAATAAAGTAAGCTTTATGACTTCAGAAATCAAGAGCTTCAATAGTTTTTGGTAGATATAAAAAACACTAACTTTTAAGAAAACAAATTGCAAAGAGGAAATAATACTCAGAGTATTGAATACAGAGGAAATAATACTCGAGTACTGAATACATTTTTGCCACTTGAAACTACCCAGTTAGTCTAATACACAAACACAAAACACAAATTTTACTGAACAGTATTTTTAAATCAGATTTTGGTCATCAGTACTTACCTAGAAGTGTGGAAACTCTTGCATATGCTCGAAACAGGTTGGTTTTTCCATTCTGTGGAGAACAAGGAATAAAGGGTGCATGTAATTGAGTCTGCTTTTAAGCACAGAGCTGTATGATTTTCAAATCTGATCATTATATCCCCTAGATTTACCTTTGAGCAATGGATCATGTAGTAATTATAGGTTTAATTTTTTGAGGAACTGCCATACTGTATTCTACAGTAACTACACCATTTTACATTCCCATTAACAGTGCACAAGGGTTCTGGTGTCTCCATATCCTTGCCTACACTTGCTCTTTTCTCTCTCTCTCTCTCTAAAAAGAGAGAGATATCATGCGCATGTGGGTGTGAGCTGGGGGGCGGGGCGGTGTGGGCAGGGCATGGAACAGAAGGAGAGGAAGAGAGAGAATCTTAAACAGGCTCCACACCCAGCACAGAGCCTGATGTGGGGCTCAATCCCACAACCCTGAGATCATGACCTGAACTGAAATCAAGAGTCAGACGCTTAACTGACAGAGCCACCCAGGCGCCCCTCCTTTTTTTATTTTATTTATTTTTTTTGTTTAGAGGCATTTTATTTAGACAACTAAAACAATTAGATGTTCAGAAGCAATGTACAATGAAAGAGAAATCAAACCATTACTTTATCATGTATTCCCTCTTCTTTACAACTAAAGCAAAAAAAAAAAAAAAAAGGCTTTCTGCTTTAAGGGAAAAGTCAGAAAAATAGGCCAATATATTTTTCTTCTCCATAATAACATAAACAGCTACAAGAAATCTAGCTGTAATAAGAGAAATTGGATGTTGGCTTGCACATTCATTAAAAAGACAACAGGCCATCATACCACAAGAGCCTAATTCCACCTGCCTTCATCTGATACTCTTGCCTTTTCACGTTCAGGTAACACCAAGTTAGTTCCAGCACTGGAGCTAATTCACATTCCCCATTATTTACTGCTCATGTTTGCCTTAAGCAGAGAGTAACTCTGTGAGGCTGATGCTTTTCTCTGCTTGCTTGTTTTAGTCCATAACTGGTACATTATCTGTGGCATATGCCCAGTGCTCAGGCCTTCACTTCAGGAGTTGAACTATAGATGGAATCTGAATTCTCTGAAGCAGTTTCTTCTAGCTCCTCTTCTGTTGTCTCTGGAAAACTGATCTTTGGCTTTGCCAGCTCACCACTATCTTCTTCAGGAAGTACACATTTCCAAAGGCCATATGTTTTTCCTACCACAGTTTGCCATAGTCTCAGTGTTCCATCTTCAGAACCACTGGCATAGAGTTCTCCATCAGGACTAAATCTCACACAGTGAATAGGACCAAAGTGTCCTTTGTAGGATTCTAATTCTTCTCCACTATTATAATCATACTTGTAAAGTTTAAAGTCTTCACCACCTGCAACAAGAAATTTTTTCTCAGGATGAAGAGATGCAGAATTGATGGTTGCAGGAGCTTCAAAGGACTTAATTGGGTCCAAACTTACTGCACTATGAAAAGCAATAGATCGTCCATAGGTTATTACCAAGATCTCTCCCTCAGGAATATATTCCATACTGCTAACAGACATATTAAAAGTTAGAGATTTCACTTCTGTCATGGTAGCATGATCCCAAAGGCGGACAGTTTTATCATCAGCTGAAAGAATCTGTTTATCCTCACTGCACCATAGAGCTTTTTTAATACCAGAGGTGTGACCGCTGATTTCCTTAGGTTCTCCTTCAGGCTTGTTCAAATCATATATGTGTCAAGTTTGTCCTGTCCCCCGGTTAACAAGTAATTACTCTCCTGCGTAAAATCCATGGTCTTGACAATGTGTTTATGAGCCAGGGTCATCAGTTCATCTCCTGAGACAGCATCCCACACTTTGGCAGTGAAATCTACAGCTGCTGTAGCTGCTTTGGTGGCATCCTTATTCAATGTCGCGCCCCAAACAGCACCCTTATGACCCAAAAATGTTCCAATCCAGTCTCTGGTATCTCCCTGGCGTAGCATAGGTTTCCCGTCTTTGCAAGCACTGATTAAGAAATAGCCATAGGGGCGTGATGCCACTGAAGGCCAAATGGACCATATGCCGCGTATGGCCGAGCAGGTGAGCGGCGTCTGCCTCATTGCCATGGCGGCGGTGAACCGAGCGATCCGGATGTGGAGCCGAGGGTCGTCTTGTCTTTTTCTTTCCTCTGCCGCAGAGCCTCTGGCTCAAGGCCCCCACCCTGACACTGGGGGTTGGGGCTGGGCCGAGAAACAGGGAAAAGAGGCCAATCGAGTAGCACCGAGGTCAGGAAAGGGTTGGGGATGGGTCAGGGAGTCTGCGACGGGCGACCCACAGCCGCCAAGGGAGGGAAAGGGAGGGAGGGAGGAAAGTAGGGGAGGGGGAGAACCGGAGAACCGGCGGCCACGACCCGCACCGTCTGTTTTTTTATTTTTTGACAGTAGCCATCCTAACAGGTGTGAGGTGACATTTCCTTGTGGTTTTGATAAAATAATGTACTTTTGAAGAGTAGAGATCAAGCAGTGAAAAGTAAATACCTTTTCTTAAATGTGTTTTTCCTCAGTATTTTCATTTCCAAGTGGAAGGACTAAAAATGCCCTGTCAAGAGAAGGGGGAAGGCATAGGTTCCCCCCAAATTTTACACATTAGTACTATGCTTAGAGGAATAGTCTGCAAAGAAAGAGACTAGTCTTGACTACTGTGTTCCACCTTTGGCATTCATTGTGCTTCAAGAGTAAGTTTTTTCTTGCTATTTTTAGTTGAACTAACATTCTTACTAAATATAAAGTGGGCTTTTTTTTCCACATTTGCAAACATAGTGTCTTGTAACTGCCATAGAAAAATCAATACTTCCCTAACAGGCCGTTTTGTGCTCATAAATATAAAACTTCAGCAGCCCAAGTAGCAGATGCCCTAAATACTTCAAAACAAGACCATGTGGCTGACAATTAGAGATGGAGAAAGTATACTAAATCTTCAGTTTAAAAAGAAATCATTTAAGTAAAGTTTATTTTGCTGTTGTCATACATAGCTCAAAATTTTGCTCTGCTAATCGAGGAGAAATTGTTTTCTCTGGTGAGAGTCTGTTCAGGTTTATGCAGGTTCTGTGTTCCCAAACTATGTTTTCAGTAAATAAGGCTATCTTCATGCTTTCCTGTACAGTGATTTAAAAATAGGTGTGGCCTATCAACTGTCAGTCACAAATAAGGCCATAAAATGTAGTGTAAGGACTTTGTTTGGATTATGATTGAAGGAAACCACTTGTAAATGACATGTTTTAGGACAATCAGGGAAATTTTAATAGGGCTGAGTTTTATTTTTTTACTTTTTTTTTATTAACATAATGTATTATTTGTTTCAGGGGTACAGGTCTGTGATTCATCATCAGTCTTACACAGTTCACAGTGCTCATCATAGCACAGACCCTCCCCAATGTCCCTCATCCAGCCACCCCATCCCTCCCACCCCCCACCACTCCAGCAACCCTCAGTTTGTTTCCTGAGATTAAGAGTCTCTTATGGTTTATCTCCCCCGCTGGTTTTGTCTTGTTTAATTTCTCCCTCCCTTCCCCTATGATCCTCTGTCTTGTTTCTCAAATTCCTTATATCAGTGAGATCATATACTTGTCTTTCTCTGATTGACTTATTTCACTTAGCATAATACCCTCTAGTTCCATCCACGTCGTTGCAAATAGCAAGATTTCGGGTTTTTTAATGGCTGCATAATATTCCATTGTATATATATATACACCACATCTTCTTTATCCATTCATCTGTTGATGGACATCTAGGCTCTTTCCATAGTTTGGCTATTGTGGACATTTCTGCTATAACCATTGGGGTGTACGTTAGGCTGAGTTTTAGATTAAGGAATTGTGTGCCTTTGTTAGAAGTAATAAAGGCATTGTGATTATATATATCTATCTGTCTATTCCCACCTGTTAAAGATGATATGATGTCTCAGACTTGCGTTAAAGTACCCTAGAGGGGAGAAAAATCAATGGGGTGATAGGTGAAACAAGATTGGCAAAAATGTCGATAATTCTTCAAGCTAGATGATGGGTATGTTGGGATTTGTTTTAGTATTCTTTATAATTTTGTGTACCTGTAAGATTTTTCATAGTAAAAAAATGTTCTATTGATGTATAATTAACATGCAATGTTATATTAGCTTCAAGTGTACAACATAATAATTCTAATTCTGTACATTACTCAGTGCTCACCAGGATAAATGTAGTCCTTATCTGTCACCGAACAATACATAGTAAAAACCTTTTTAAAAAGAAGAAAATCAGGTTGTAAAATGTCTATAAATAGAGTTTTCTTTTTAACAAAGTAATTCAAAAATACTCAGGGAAACAGTGATAAATAAGTGCATGCTATTGATGTTCTTTAGAGAGGCCAAAGGATGCCAGGCTCAGGAAAGATTAAAAACGAAGATCATAATGTAGCAGCTCTGAGTCTCATTTCAATAGGCAAGGGAGGACTATTCGGGCTGGCAGGAAATTCCGTTTTATTTTGTCTTTCTTGCCACTTCTATCTCCCCTCCCCCCATACACACCCAAAAGCTATGCCCAGATTTGGTGTCTTACATAGTCTCACACCTGTGGGGAGGCCATCCTGGTTATTGGTCGTATGTCAAGGTGACCTTTGTCCTGCGTTCCTGGTCCCTTCAGAGTGTGGCTCTGCTGGGGCACAGCGTCTGTGGTGGACCCAGAACCCCGGCAGCCATCCCCTAGGGGCAGGCTCAGGGACCGTATGTAAGGCCTGCTCATCTCAGGCTGGGCCAGAAGTCTCCGTCTCCCATTTCTCTCTCTTCTCCTCTCTTGTCAGGATGTCTTGAGTAAGCACTGAGTGGGTCAGGCTTTTGCAAATGACAGTAAGAGTGATGGAGCTCAGGTTGCTGCTCCTTTCTGCCCTGACAGACGTAACCAAGGAAAGCAGTCGCAAAAGCTGGCTGCTCGCTCCCTGCTTGAAACGCGTATGTTGGGAAGATGGGGGAGATACAGGGAGAAGAACTGTGGAGTGATGGTTCTCTTTATTCTGCCACAGTGAGTTTGTCCGTCTTGAAAGGATTCATTCTTTTGGAGGAAAATACACCAGGTTAGATTAATAAGGAAGTTTCTTCTGATGAGTAAGAAGGAGGTGTTCTTGGTCAGATGAGGAAAACTAAGGAGTCCCTTGGGAGAGATACGATTGTACCTGGGTCACAGAGAAAGGTAGGAAAGCAAAAAGAATTCTAAGCCAAGTTTATTCCTCACACATAATGGGTATGGATAAGTAAGATGGTGAGCAAACAAGTTACTTTTAATGAAAAACCTCAAAGAGAAAGGAAAAGACGATGTGGCCTCAGTGTTGGGAAGGAAAGGGACTTTCGGATAGGCCGAGGCCTATGACTTGTGTCCTGCTTAGGTCCCATAGCACTGAGGAAAAGGGTTGGGGGCCACATCCTGAACATGGCTGAACTGTCTCTAGGCACTTTCAGTCACAAAACACAATGACTTCACAAACACCCACTTGGGTTTGTCTGTCTCTAATCTCACTCATCATTTTTTTCCAATTCCAAATTTTTCCTTTCCTATTCTTTCTTTTAAAAGCCCCTCTAGGGGCGCCTGGGTGGCTCAGTGGGTTAAGCATCTGACTCTTGATTTCCACTCAGGTCACAATCTCAGGGTCATGAGATCAAACCCTGTATCCGGGCACTCAGCATGGAGTCTGCTTAAGATGCTCTCCCTCTCCCTCTGCCCCTCTGCCCCACACCACTCACTGTATCAAAAAATAAAAAATAAGGGGCGCCTGGGTGGCTCAGTCAGTTAAGCATCTGCCTTTGGCTCAGGTCATGATCTCAGGGTCTTGGGCTCTTGGCTCGGTGGAGAGTCTCCTTCTCCCTCTGCCCCTCCTTGTGTGTGCTCTCTCTCTCTCTGTCTCAAATAAATGAAATCTTAAAAAAAAATAAAATAAATAAAAAATAAAAGCCCCTCTAAAGTCAGTATAAATGTAAACTGTATATTTGTACCCTGGATTTGTATACCTCTGAGCTCTTTGGCCACCCTAATGCCTCCTAGTACAGAAAACAAAGAGAAATTGAAAATTAATGTGAAGGTATGTAACTCCAAAATGTGCCAGTAACTCTGAACGATATGATTTTGTGTGTATTTGATCCTTACTACTAAAAGATCAGAGGTAGAAAAGAATAATAAGGGGGAAACTATCTTAATCATGAAGCCAGCTCTCTTCTGCCCAGCTTCCCAACCTGTTCTATGGGTTTTAAATGGATGCTTTAAGTGTCATATGCTTTCAGCCACAATGCTCAAGGTTAGCACTTGAGAAGTGATGTGTTTTCCATTGCATGCAGTATTCTTATTATCAAAGTAAAACTGTGAGATTTAACATACACCATTAGTGTAATGGATGGAACACGACACTCATCTGCTAGATGAAATCATCAGTGTCATCCGACCCTCTACCTTCCTTTTCAATGAAGCATCAGCACCATACTTTGTGTACTTTGTTAATACACCATTTTGAGTTCACTGTTGTTAAAGTGTAATCTTTTTAGAAAACTCACATTCCCCTTTTTTGGATTACCATTTAGTTTTCTATTAGGCTGTTTATTATGTTTAAAAACATAAGAAAATTTGTACAATGCAGGGACCACTTTTTTTCATATATAAAAATTGACTCTACTCTTACCACCCAGAGATAACCTTCATGGTTAACGTTAGGGGATATAATCTTCTTGACTATTACATATAGCTTTTTTTTTTTTTTTTAATGTAAGACGTACCTGTCCATACTGTATTGTACCTTGCTTTTTCAATTCTATCGAAAAGCTTTGCCTATTATCCTTCCTAAGCCTCAGTTTTAGTGACTGCATAAAAATTTTGATGTGTGACTGTGTAAGAGTGTACATAACCAATTCCCAATGATTTAACTTTTGGTGTAATTTTAATTTGTCGTTTTTAATTTGTGGTGTAATTTTTCATGGTATCTCAGAGCTTTTGGTTGAACTGTGAAAAAGTAAATCCACAGTTTTTTCATGAAAAATGATGGAGAAATATTAATCAACGTATGGAAATTCACTGTTTATATATCTGCTTAGGGAAATACTTTCTTGCCTGGAGAGACAACTATAATTGAATATATTTGTGGCAATCATTTATAATAAATTTAATGATATTAATTTTCTGAAATCCTACTAAGATTAAATATACTGAAACTCAAATGTTTTATTCAATTTAGGAGAGCACAAGCTTCATTTTATTCCTGCCTTGATTGGCCCTTTCCTAGAAGTGACCTTGATACCCCAGCCAGATCTCCGGAATGTCATGATTCCTATTTTTCATGATATGATGGACTGGGAGCAGAGGCGGAGTGGCAATTTTAAACAGGTAGGCGGATGAGCTTCTCAGAGCAGCTGGGGAGAATTTCATTTCTCCTCGAGCATCTCTGAGCTACCAGATTCAACTCCGAGTTGGGAAATGAGCACTGAGCCAGCTGTCAAGGGACTTAGATTCCAGCCTCACCTGCCTTCTCCCATTCCTGGTGGCCTTGGTCACCTCTGCAGTCCTATGTTCCCCTGAGCCTCTGGGGGAGCTCTAAAATCCCTTTCTGCTGAAAACTTCTGTGATTTCCAGGGTCTCTGTTGAAGAGCTGGCGGAGACTTGATCTGTTCCCAGTTAGACACAACACAGAGGAATCAGAAGCTTAATGATTCTTAAAATCATTGACCTCTCTGTGGTCTGCACATTGCACCTGGTGAATGGCTAGGTTTTGAGCATTTGATGCACAGTGTATTTCATTGCTTTTTGCTTGAAGTGTTGATAATTAATTTAAACAGGAGAGCAGTGGAAATTCTTGCATCTAGATTCCTGGATGAGCCTATTATGTCTCATTGACATAGGTTCTGACTGCTCTGCTCCAGTTTTGGAAAGAATAGATGTTTTTATTACAAAACCAGATTACATAAGAAATCAGCTGCTTTTGCCACGCCAGGTCACTCAAGTTGGAGATAGTCGCCTTCTTTCTGTTCGAATAATCACCTCACTGACCTGTACTCAGTCACCTGTGTGAAGGATCTGCTTCCCCCCGCCTTCATGCTTCTCCAAATGAAGGCTTTCTCAAATTTGGGGAATGATTATCAACTCTGCGAGCGAGCTGAATGCATACACAGAACCCTCCTACTGCAGAAGCATGGCATTTTACCTGTTTCGATACCTCATTTCAAGAAAGCTAATAACTGAATGGAAGGCTATTTTAAAATTGTACCTGCGGGGGGGCGGGGCCACTCTCCTTCCCTTTGGTCTTCATAGCCTTATTAGAATTTGATTCAAAGGAATAACTGAACTTAGTCCTTTGACAAAGTCAAATATCCCTCCCAATCTGTAGTGGCTTACCTCTCTCTGGCCATGCAGGGGTGTTTCATTTTCTGTCTTTCTGTCTCAGCTAGACGAAGGCATATTTCTGCTTTCCTGGTAGTCAAGGCCCAAGGAGTTTACATTCTTGAAGATTCAAATGTTTTGACTGCAGTTTTTCGGGAAATATGTCCTTTCTCTCTCATGTAGCTTATTGCTGACTTAGACTCTTTCTATGGATCTACCATCTGTACATGGATAAGGCAAGTTCTCAACTTGAGCAAAGATTTAGTGCAACCTCGAACTGTTTTGAGAAAGAAAATAGATACAAAACACATCAGAGATTTAAATTAATGTCTGTGGGTATGTTACTTTGCTAATGTTCTTACACATCTAGTGATTTAAAAAAAAATAAATAAGTAGACTTGCCAGTTTTTATGGCTCTTAAAAAAATTCAAATGTTTAAGCTGGGCTGCTAGCATTTGTGTTTGAGTCAACAAATAGATGTCTTTGGTGGCAGCAAATGATACCCCTCTGGGAGTTTGAAGTCATGTTGCTCCATCTCCGTTAGCCCTCTAGAATTCCAAGGGGGTGTCTGCTATTAACCACAGCTTATGCTAATGTTGCTTTCACAAAATTTACTGTGGTTTTTTTCCTTGCAGATATAAATACCTTTCGGTTTGCCTAGAGATCCCACTTGTGAAGGGGAGGAAAGGGAGTAATATTTGGGTATGTTTCAGGTGGAAGCCAAGCTAATTGACAAACTGGATAGCCTGATGTCCGAAGGCAAAGGTGATGAAACATACCGCGAGCTCTTCAACAGTATGTGAGTAATATGTGTATCTCCAGTCGATTCCATTCAGAGGATTTGGTGTCAGTGCTGGGCGGCTGAGAGCTGCAAAGACAGCTTGGGTCTCACAGGAGTGCTTTGTCTTTGTGGAGTGTGAAATAAAGGATAATTGCCTAATTCTGGTGAATGAATCTTATTATGTTGATGATTAGACCTGGCTCCTTATTTTAATCTCTGATTAGGTCAGGTCACTTGTGTTCTGTAACAAATCTCACTCTTTTCAAGCCTAAGAATTAAAGCTGGGGCTGCAAGATAATGATTTTAAGTAGGGTTAAGAGTGGGAAAAGGGGGCGGGTGGGGGGGGGGAGGGACAATGGTGTGATTATGGTGTTCGTGTGCAATGCTTTCCAAAGCAGGATATCCTTGGCTGATTTGTTGATGGGGAAACTAACCTACCTGGCATCTGTTTTTCAGCACTTGATTTGATTCATCGATACTGATTGCTCACTCAGCATTATTAATTGCTTTCTAAATGTTCTTATTAGAATATCGCAGAAGCAAGTCGTTTTTAGTAAATTTCTGTGATTTGGATTTGGATGGAAGCTAGAACAACAACAGACTAAAGGGGAGTTTGAGGTTGTCCTTCCTAATAGAATGTGATCTCAGTCCAGGGTGAATGGCTTATCCCAAGTTTTCATCACAGTGTGAGATGGCCAGAGAGTTCATGTAAGAGTGTTCTAGAACTTTAGGGGTTTAATTCCAACACTTGTTTTCTCTACAGTTTTCTATGGATCTTAGCCACTTTCAGTCCTAGTATATTGATAAAGTGTTTCTTTTTGGAGGCAGGACTAGCTCATTGTGCCTGGAAAATGTTTGCAGTTCTTTCAGAAGTACAGAAATCATTCAGCGATACATTTTTCTGTCACAGAGTATGCTCTGCCTTGTATGTGTGCCCAAGCGTCACGTCAAACTATTAATGCTTCAGAACTGATAGCCAAATGCCAAGTTGTATACTTGGTTTTTATTATCATTAATTTAGAAAAGTAGATATATTAGTATCCAGGTTTAGAAAGTATTATTAGTGACTGATAGGTTTCAACTTGCCTGATTCAAAATCATCCCTGAACCTTTTAAGAAAATTACATTCAAAGGAAAAGCCAAGAAGGGGTATACAGATTTCTTGGGATGATGGTGGGTGATGATAAAATACATTCTTTGTACTGACTCCTGAACAAAACCATTTTCTTCTGATACTGTAATTAAACTGGAACTTTTAGTAATTATTCACCAAGCCCTCGTTCATTCTAGTATACAAAGCGTCTGTGTTTCATGACAGCTGGAGTTTAGCAAGAACTCTGATTAAAACCTCATCCAGTGTAATAAATTGCCTTTGAAAACTCCTCTCATTTCAGTTACTAGTCCTTGGTTTGAACAAAGAACTAAAATGAGAAAGCACTCAGTGAAATGAATCTCTTGAGATTTGTGATTAATTATTTATAATAAATTCACAAGATTAATAAATACATCATTTTATAGTGCCTCTTATCTACTTTAATAAAGGCCTATAGCTTGCAATTTGGATTGCTTGTGTATAAATGGGGCTTTGAAACAGAAGATGTACCTTGACATTAGAATCAAACCAGTAATTAATATATTAAACCTCTCTAGTTAAGACTGTTTTAAGGTGCCTGATTCATTCAATGGAGATTATTTTTCTTTTGTGATTTTTAGCATATTATTAGAAATGTTACTATAAATATTTTTCTTTCATGCTTTTCTCATTAGCATATTGGGATTAAATAAAACCTAAAGTGATAATTAAATATCATTACTACCTGGGCTCAGAAAAGAAAGTGAAAAGCTAACTGTATTTCAGGAAACAATGAAATACTTCTTCGGCAATAGAAGTCACCATGAATTAGTATAAGCACTGTGAGTCACTGCACACGTTATGAATTAGGAACACATGCCGTTATGGTACAGATTCTCATTTGTTCTCTGTAGTTCATATTGAAAACTTCTTCAAATTTGTTCAGAAGCTGAAAGTAGCTTCCTGCTTCCTGAACATGTAGGAGTTGCCGTGGTTTCCTTCCTAAGAGCTTGCTCACCTTTCCCCACCCCTACCCCCAACATTATCTTCATGGACCCATACTCCATCTTTTTGAATAAGTACAAGTCAGGATTTATTATTTTTGATAATGCTGCAATTGTAGATCATAGACACCAGTGTGAAATCTCCAGCATAGAGTGTCAGAACTAAATTCTGCTTCCCCTGGCTCTGCTTGGTTCACTTGTTTGGTTTTATTTACCAAGCACCTCCCTGGGTCAGGTACTCTCCTAGGGCTGGGGATGCTGCAGTGACTGTGCTGTGGGAGCACACAGTAGGGCACTTTCCAGAAGAGCCACCATCCCTCTCACTTCTTTCTCATATGTTGCACTAAATAATTAAATAAGACTCCAGGTCATTTCAGAGGTCTTTATATGGCGATCACACATTTAATTTTAGAGTGGATATGCGACACAGATCTCAGGTGTCTGACTCTTTGGATTAAGTAGAGCATGGGCAGACACAGGTGTTTCTTGTAGGAGTGATGGCCTCAACAACATTGTATGATGTTATAGAGAGAAGCAGATTTAGGGTCAGATTCTACCTCCCCCTGTTAATATTTTTTCACAGAGTAAGAACCTGCTGAGCATTATGTCATCCTATAGGATTCTGGTTTATCCAGCTCTCCAGTATTATGGAGGCCCATTGCCTGTCAACTAGCAATAAGAAATCACCCTTCACTGTTACTGGATGAATTCCCTGTGTACTCAGCATGGGCACATGGGCATGATTATAGACCAAATAAAAACACCCAGTCTCACCGAAGTTATCTAGACTCTTTTCTTCTTTCTGATGGGCTCCCCTTCTCAGTTTGTATCAGATAAACTGGGAGAACAAGCTTCCCGACTGAAAGAACAAGCCTAGCTGTGAAAGCACATGAATTGGGTTCTAGACTTGGTCCTAACATTTGGGTCTGGGATTAGTCAAGGTTAAGCGGACTCTGCAGAGCTGTGCCTTTTCTTACAAGAGGGTTTATGTAGCTCTGATTTCTTACTGCATCAGGAGGCTGTGCAAATTAATGAAATTCATGCCCATAAAAGAAGTCTCCATATATTTTTAGAATTATTACTTAACTTGAGTTCTTTGTTTTTCAGCCTGTAAAGTATATGAGGTGTGGGCTGTCACTTGGGGAAATTTCTACATCATCCTGCATTGCTTTGGCAGGCAGATTTGCATTTGAGTACTTGGTTCAATACCAGTTTGGCATTTAAGCTTAAAACAGGTGCTGTTCAGAGGGTTCTTAAAAGAAAACACATTTTAAACAAGCTAGGGGACCTTCCCTGGGAGATTAGTCAGGGTGGGCTCCATCCCATGGTGTACAGCTTCTCTCCCTCCCTCCCCCCACTTAATCTAGGAAGCAGTTCAGAATAAACCAGGAAACGAATGCTCAGGGATGCAGAGGCAACAGATGAGGAGACAAGACAGAAGGCTGGTGTTGGAATGGCAACACCGAGAAGAAATAGAGAAGGAAATTGGGAGAGAACATAGCCACAGAAAGGAAGGAAGCAAGGAAGCAAGCTAGCTAGCTTTGGCAGAATGGCTTTTTTCTTTAATGTTTATTTTTCCTTTAAACACAATATATGATTGGCTTAGATTGTACTTGTGAGAAATGTTTTCTCTCTCTCTTATTCCCGAAACCAAGATGAAAGAGAAACAAGATTTTAGACAGAAAAGATCATTAAATGCAGAGGGGTGGGGAAGGATCCTCACATTGCCATGCCTGTGTTCTTACTTTTATCTTTTGGGAAAGTTTAGTCATAAACGCTTTGCCAAGTGTATGCTTAATTTGCCAAGAGGCAGGAGTGAAAGTCAAACAGATCCTGATTATTCTGATTGTTGTGATTCTGTGTTTACATAGTGCCTCTGCTCCAAGGTGCTTAAGATTAGGGAAAATGTAGGAGGAGAGAATGTGGTTCGGTACTTGTCATCAATCTGCTCTAACAACCACATAGACAATCCCCTGTGATTAATGACAAAATGAATGAAACTGTTGAGTGCACAGATAGTACAATATGTATTGAGTGGGCAAATGTGAAGGGAAAGGAAAAAACGCAAAACGTCATACCGTCTGTACAAGGATTTTCCTCTAGCAGTTGCATTGCAGTAAAATTGCCTGGATGAAGATGCATTCTACCGAGAGGTAGGAAAACATTTTTATGTGAATAACAGCAAGATCTTATTTCAAAGTAAACTTAGAGGTACTCCTGTTTTCGCTTTTCACGGTGTTTGCTGTGGTAAGGCTCAAGCCTCTGTTAGTGTAAGAGAGAAGCTAGGGGAGAATGCCTTTGAGCTGTGGGGTGCTTGTATATTTTGAAAATATGATCATATGCATGTGTTCGTGTTTTATGACTTGGATAATCTGAAAATCAATTTGCTTTGTCAATGCTTCCTGGATTAGAATTCCACTATTTGGTCCCTATCCTAGGTAAGACATTGTGTGCAAATCGTGCTACTTGTGAGATGTTGCAGTGGTTGCTAAGGCATTTAAGGTACTGATGAAAGTAAGATGGTTGTCATGGTGACTGATAAAAATAAA
Source organism: Zalophus californianus (assembly GCF_009762305.2). NCBI lineage: Eukaryota > Metazoa > Chordata > Mammalia > Carnivora > Otariidae > Zalophus > Zalophus californianus. The sequence goes on along the minus strand of NC_045606.1, from coordinate 69,231,878 downwards.
TGTTGAAAATGCCCTGGGTTCTTTCTTTTCCAGTCTACTAAAGAAAATTGAGCGGGAAACATGGAGGGAAAGTGGCGTTTCATTAATTGCCACTGTAACTCGTCTGATGGAGAGGTTGTTAGATTACAGGTAAGCCGAGTCCCTGCTTCCCAGAAGTGCTGCGCTCCAGCTGGAAAATCAGAGAGTTAGGATCCAGTCAACTTCCCGCTGGAGTTAATCAGCCCACAGAACCTTGTGCAGTAAGATAATGGACTTCTAACTCGCTGGCTCTGAGTTTTTAGTTGATTTTTGTCCCTTTTTCTCTCTTTTGTTCGGTGGACTGTTCTTTCAAAGTCTGAGTGAATTGAGAAGGTTCTCAGAGTCCCATGAGTAAAGGGATCTTTTTTGGTGTTTAGACTCAGCCATTAGAACCAGTAGATCCTTCCGTTTTAGGGTGAAGACAGTGTAACAGAGAATTGTACGGTCAGGCTGCTTTCTTATGAAGGGAGGTGGGGTGCGAAGCACACACTATTTACCTTTCATAGATGTAATTTTTTGATTTTTAAATTATCTCAACTGTTAAAGCAGTTCATCCCACTTAAATGCATGGTATTTTTCTTTTAAGAATGAAACCCTCATTCTTGTTGTTGATGGCCAGGCTTCCAGCTATTTCCCACCCCGCTGGAAGAAGGTGTATAAGAACGCATCTTCACTCCACCGTCTCCCCACCGCCCCACACCCTGCGCGAATGAGAGGAAGTGGAGCCCACAGGCAAGGGAAATGTGCAGCAGAAACTGGTGCTCAGGAGCGTCTCTCCTGAGATCCTGCAGCCTGGGGCCACTCCCCTAGTCCCCAGAGCCTCCTTCTCTACAGCAACTTGCGAATTGCCTGGGGTCTCTGACAGTACTCCCCACCCCACTCCCCCAGAAGAAACTGTGTTTGCCCCTAATAAGGAAGTTCTGAGTTCTGACTCTTGCTTTTTGTTTTTAGGGACTGCATGAAAATGGGAGAGGTAGATGGCAAAAAGATTGGCTGCACAGTTAGCCTTCTGGTTAGTAAACTATTCCCCTTTTCCTCCTTATATCCTAACGTTTGATTTTTCACAGAAATACTGTTTTGTTTGTTTTTAGTTTACAATGTGTTTTTATCTGGATGTTTCTTAGAAGAGCTTGGAAGTGTTTTCAAAAGAAGCATAGCAAGCTTCAGGTTGAATTAAATCCCAGAAAATTCTCAGCTGCGAACATTGCAGAATGCACGCACTGCACCCCCCCCTGCCCCCCGAGGCTCTGTGAGATCAGAGAGTGATGCCCCCTCCTCTCCTGTGGAGCTTTACCATCCGGGAGTCTTCTGTGGCTTTCCTAGAAGAAGGCACCATGTCCCCAGATAGAGAGGTCTTTCTACTTCTGTATAGACAGTTTCTTTCTGTCCTCCTTCTTATATTCATTCTACATTTTAATGAATATTAGTCATCTCTTCTTCTGTGAACAAATGACAATTTCTGTTTAACATACTAATTTTCACTCTCTAGCTTGTTTGCAAATTGTCTAATACCACTATTGTGAAGTTTTGCATTATAACTGCGATGACCATATAATTGATCACCCAAAGAGGACATTTTTTTGGAGTAAAATTAAATATTATGTAAGGAAGACAGGCTAAGCCACAATTGTCCTGGAAAACTAAATTGTATGAAAATGTCTCATCACTAACTGATAAATAGGATGGTATTCTCACCACAGAACTAAAGAATGACCATACATAGAGACATTCTTAGATATATATATATTTATATTAATTATATATTAATTATATATAGTTAATATAGAAATTCTCATATATTAATATAATTCTTATATATATTAATATATATATTAATATTGATGCCTTGCAGAGTTTCCCTTAGTCAGATATGAAATACAGGACTATGTGACTGCTTCCAGGTCTAAATTTGTGATGCCACGGTTTCTTTCTCTCATGTTGCAGAATAGATGAAACCTCATCAGCTATTCTAAGTACTTGTACAGATATTCTTCTCCTGACTCTGTTGGAATAGCTCACGTGCCCTGCTGGTCGGCACCGTGGAAGTGTCTTTTGCCCCCACTCTCATCTGTCTTGTCCAACTCACCGGCTTCAGTCTTTCCAATGTGTTCTGTGTCTTCCCCTCACAGCCCCTGTCAAAGCTCAGGACTTCTGCTCTCTTGTTATCAGTTTCCCTGATTTGTGTCCTCGCTGCACCCTGCTTCACCTCCGAGTAGATGCCTGTGTCCTTTACCACACCCAATGCTTGTTCTGCATTTTTTTTCTTTTCTTTATTTTTTAAATTTTTTTTTTCCACATTTGAACTCTTATCCCACATCTCCACCTCCCAACTCGGTCACTAAAAATAGTGAGACCCGAGAGCCCTCTACCCGGCCCCATCTTTTGGCGCACTTTCTGACATAATTTTTGTCATCAGACCCAGCAGTGACCTCAGGCCCCCAGGCCAGACTCACAAGGTCAGCCCACTCACCTCCCCTCTGAGCCCTCATTTCTAACCTCAAACATCGTCATTATTAAGTCTTCCCCAGTGTCTTGCCTGCTACTGCCAGCCCTTTACCACGTTCGAGATCCTCAGCCCGAGCTGCCTCTATGTCCCTACCTGTGCATCAGTGTTTGGGCAGAAGGGCCAAGTGCTCTGTAAGCTTTCAGTCTTCTTAGTCCATCAGCTTAACCCCAGCTTTTCCCCAACACTGGCCACAGAGTTGCATAAATAACCTCGAAGGACAACCTTGATCTTATTCCAGAAGAATCTTCTTCCCTTGTCTCCATCTTCTGCCACAGTGCCCTCTGTGTGGAGGTAAACAGGCACATGCAGACTCTGGGTTCATTTCCTCAGTTGGCGTAACAGAAGAGATCATTTCCCCGGATGAAAGAATGAATGCTTGCTCGAAATATGTGTAGTCGCCCAGTAGGAATAAGCCAGAGACCTAATAAAATCAGTGGCCCCAGCAGAATTCACTTGACACAAAGAATTTATCCTTTTGGCTTTACATTGACCAAGAACAGTATAGAAAATGTTAACATTTTTTAAAAAGATTTTATTTATTTATTTATTTATCTGAGACAGAGCATGAGCTGGGGGAGAGGCAGGTAGAGAGGGAGAAGCAGGCTTCCCCCTGAGCAGAGAGCCCGACACGGGGCTCTATCCCAAGACCCTGGGATCTTGACCCAAGCCAAAGGCAGATGCTTAACCGACTGAGCCACCCATGTGCCCCAAAAATGTTAACATTTTGAAAGCTGTTCTAATTTCAAACTAGCACAAGAATGCTTATTATCAAAGTGCCAAGTATATAACTTCGAAGCTAATCTTTTTAGCTTCTAGTCCATATGGAAAGTTCTTGATGTTTTCTAGTAGTAATATGGTTGTCTTCAGCTACTCACTTCCTCTTAGAGATTTCCTTAACTCTTTGGAAAGATTAATTCCAGGTTGTCTTCAGGAGAGCTCTGGCTTCCTTCACAAGATTGAAGTTAAACTGTAGTGTTAAATTGGTCAAAATGCATAATGTTTGACATGACTCATACTAGGAAATGCAATTATTGTTTTGTTCTTTGTGTCACAAGTTTTGCCAGACATATGTGAAAAATTCTCATCTACTGACTGGAGAGATTTTTCTTCTTCTTTTTAACTTTTAAGGAGAATTATTCACTTACAGAGTGATCACTTATTTTGTTCCCCCAAAAATGCTGCTTCTTACCAGAAAGCTATTAGAGCAAATCATCCCTTAATAATGTAAAAAGCCTGCTGTGGGGTTGTTAGACTTGTGTTTACAGTACAACAAATCTTGCTAGTTAAAATGAATTTGGTCGTAATAAGAGAGATGTGAATGGCATTATTTACTTAGATTTTTAAGGAATGCCAAGATCTATAGGAGACAAGAGGAAAAGGGGGAGGATAGTGGTATAAATTGGAAGAAAAAAAATCTGTGAGGCATTCAACTACATGTCAGTATCTCAAGGTTATAAGAGTTCTCATATTGAAGAACAGACACTATTAGGTAGTGGACAGAAAGTGCATTTGACAGAAGGTCCACGGGCTTGAAGCCAAGTGCAATTTAAGCAACCACACTGGGTAGTTCGGTTCATCACCAGAGCCCTGTCTAGCTAATCAGTTTCAAAGATTTTTAGAATTCCTGGTCTTTCCCCCTATCCCTGCTCATTTTCCCGTCTTCCCCATACCAGCGAGGATCAGTCAACAACAATGATAACAGTTCAGAGGGCTTGTGCAGCGATTTCATAATTCACAATGATCTGCTTAAAATAAGTGCCCCATTTAGAACCTCACGGCATCCTGCTTTTGCTGGAACCTAATGTCATGTACATTTTTGTTCCTATGTTTACTAAGTTCAGTGAGGGCTAAGGTACTTTGTAGGATGTGGTGAAGGAGTACATGTGGATGTTTATAGCTTACAGCTTTAAAAAGCCAACATTATGTGTCCAGGTAAGTCAAAGTTGAATCTTTCATAACTAATGTTAAAAACATTTTAGAGAAGGTTAGTAAGATCCAGATACTTTTTTAAAAATAAAATATCTTTGATAAGCATGCACCTCTAATAATAGTTTGAAATCTCTTGTTAATAATCCCTTTACTGGAGATTTTGAAACTCCAACACAAGAAACTCAGAATAATACCTTACCAATAAAGAGCATTTTCATTTACCCTCTTTTATGTGATTCTTCAGGGGAAGAAAAAATGCTTTTACATTATTTTTATTCATCCTTACCTATAGATCTTAGAAACTTTTTTTTTCCTTAAGGAGCAAATATGTGTGCTATTTGAAATTAAACTATCCTTTGAATATCAGTGCTCAGGTTTAGTAAGCAGCTTCATCTGTTATTTTTAGTATTTTTTTAGTTGAATAGACAGTAACACTAACAAAAAAATAATAGAGTACCAAAGAAATGTGAGTCACTGGCAGTAACACTCCCCAAGCATTACCAGCTTATCCAATAATTGCTAGGTAATGTTTAACACAGTGTTGCATTGAAAGTATATCACTGGGCCTCCTTCCTTAATTTTTAAAAAGACATTTATATAGAAAAATACATCCATTCTTATAGTTCCAGACACAGAATTTCACAGAGTAAAAAGCAGCGATTTGCAGGCCTAACTGTTGAGGAATGATCCATACTTGTATTCTTTTTTACAGAACTTCTATAAGACTGAACTAAACAAGGAAGAGATGTATATACGCTACATCCACAAACTCTATGATCTGCATCTCAAAGCGCAAAACTTCACAGGTAATTCTGTCTTTTGGCTCAGGCTGGGGAGAGTGGGCTGGACTCTGGTATATTATACATGGTCACTCCTTTGCTTTGTATAATTAGAGCTGAGGACTCAAGCATTTGTACTTTGAAATTGAAATTTTTAACTGGATCTCTGTTTCTAGCTACTTCATTTTAATTTATTGGCTTTTTTACTATATCTCTTGGCATTGTTTTTTAGAGGTTGCTTTTGGGAGTACAAAATACATATCTTACTTTTCAGAGTCTACTTACAGTTGGTATTTTACCACTTCAAGTTAAATAACGTTATGCTGTAGTTGTCCTACGTATTACGTGTGCATACATTGAAAACCCCACTAGATAAAGTAGTTTTTACTTTAACAGTTATACCTATTTTAAAGAATTTAAGAGGATTAAATAGTCTATCAAATTTGCTCATATATTTACTGTTTGTGTTGCTCTTTCTTCCTTCATGGAAGTTCTCAGTTCCTCTTTGTTATCATTTTTATTCAACCTAAAGAACTTGTCTTCATATTTCTTTTAAAGTAGATCCAGTGGTGAGGGGCGCCTGGGTGGCTCAGCCAATTGGGTGGCTGACTCTTGGTTTCTGCTCAGGTCATGATCTCACAGTTGTGGGATTAAGCCCTGAGTAGGGCTCTGGGCTCTGTGCTCAGTGCTCAGTGCGGAGTCTGCTGCACATTCTCTCTCCCTCTCCTTGTCTCTCTTTCTCTTTCTCAAACAAATAAAATCTCTAAAAACAAAACAACAACAAAAAAGTAGATCTAGCGGTGAAGAATTTCTTATTGTGTTCCTTCATCGGAGAATGTCTTCATTTTGCCTTCATCCCTGAAGGATACGTTTGCTGGATATTGAATTCTAGTTCGATAGTTCTTTTGTTTCAGTACTTGAAAAATGTTGCTGTGCTGTCTTCTGGCCTCCATGGTTTCCAGTGAGAGATCAACAGTCATCTAAATTGTGTCCCTGTGTATAATGTATAAGTTTCTCTGGTTGCTTTCAAGACTTTATCTTTGGTTTCCAGCAGTTTGATTATGATGTATATGGGCATGGCTTTCTTTAAGATTATCCTGTTTGGGTCCATGGTGTTTCTTGAATTTACAGACTTATTTCCTTCACCAGATTTGGGAGGTTTTCAGGCATTATTTCCTCAAATGTATTTTCTGCACTGGTCCTTCACTTTTGGAACTAGGAGGGACGTGAATGTTAGGCCTTTTGGTATTGTTCTGTAAGTTCTTGGGGCTCTGTTCATTTTTTTTGTCCCAATTTCTCTTCTTTCTTGTTCAAATTAGATAACTTCTGTTGGTCCATTTGCAAGTCCAGACTCTTCTGTGCCATTTCCATTCAGCTACTGAGCCCTTCCAGTGAAATTTTAATTTTTGTTACTGTATCACCCGTTTCTAAAATTTCCTTTCCCACTTTTGGTTTTTTTTCTTTTCTTTTCTTTTCTTTTCTTAGCTTCCATTTCTTTGTAGGGAAATTATATCTTTCTGTTCAAGAGTGTTCCCTTGTACTTTAAGGAGCATGGTTATAATAGCTGCTTCATAGTATTTATCTGTAAATCCAACAACTGAATCTTGGGATTGGCATCTGTTAATTGCCTTTTCCCTTTGAAATTTTTCAGTTATCCTGTTTCTTTGAATGTCAAGTCATTTGGGGTTGTTTCATGAACATTTTGAATATTATGAGACTCTGGGTTCTGTTCAAACCTTCTGGAGAATGTTGAGGGTTTTTTTTTTTTTTTTTTTTTTAATTTCAGCAGACAGTCCAGTTAGATTCAAACCTCAAGTCCTAAGCCACCTTCTGAAGGTTGCGATTCCAATGTCTGCTTAATTTTCAAAGCCTTCGCCATACTGTTCTGGTCTGTCCTGCATATATGTCACCCAGGGAGAGCCTGGGACCTAACCAGTGGTCTGTACCATAGTTCCATTTCTCAAAAGCTCTGTTATGCTGATTCTGGTCTGTTCAACGTACGTGCAGCTTGCAGGTGAGCCCAGGACATCATACACAACATTTAAAAATCCCTTTCTCTGTGTGCCTCCTCTCTGTGATCTTCCTCACTTTTCCTTTCTCCCAAGGGCTCCTTTTCCTAGCACTCTCACTTAATCGGAGTCAAATTAGTCAAAGCCAAGACTTGATCCTCCCCACACCGTGATGCACTCCCTACAGCTGGTCTTCCTGGGGGCCAAGCACTCAACATAAGAAAGCCGGGGATGCCTCTGCTTCCACTGTGAAGCCCTCCCTGTGTGCACCGCAGCTTTGCGCTGTGTTCCCAGGACTTGGGGGGAGGCTAGAAGGTCCTAGAAGGACCCCAGAAGGGTCCTCATCTCAACCCTCTGCCCAGAGGAAATTTCCTGGGAGCTTTTTCTTTCCGTTTCCCTTTGTAGTTCCAGGAGACCAGGACGGCAAAGCCAGGAGATATGAAAGGCAAAAAAATAAAAACCGTGAACTCACTCTTTTATGGTCATTCTTTGAGTATTGATTTTCTTACTCTGCCCACCTTCTCTTATTTACTCTTCAGAATCTTCCAAGAGTTACCTTATATATCGTGCCTAGGGTTTTTAGTTGGGGAAAGATACGATACAAGGTCCTCACTACATCGTAACCAGAAAAGAACCCTTTAACTGGATGTAGGAACTATAAATCTGAGTCTTTTGCCTCACCATTCTTCCCAGGAACTCCTGAATTGTGGTCCCTCATCCAGCTTTAAAAGAAAGTAATCCTTTCTGAAATGGTCCTTGTGTGGCCAGATTTTAAATAATGCTTCCAGCTACAGTTTCACTGTATCGATTAACAGCATCACTCTTTTCTCAGTGTGGAGATCTTGATGTTCTCTTTGGTATCTCTGAGCCTCCCTCAAATCATCAGTCACCGTGTTCTGTGGATTTCCCTTCCTAACAATCTCTCAAAACCACGTCCTTTTCATTGTTTCCACTCAAGCTGCCTCCGTTAGGCCTTCATCATCTCACACCTGGGCTGCTTTTTAATTAGCACCGGAGCAGGGGCAGAAACTACAGCCTGCAGACCAACCACCTGATTTTGTGAAAAAAGTTTTATTAGAACTGAGCCACACCCACTGAGGCGGCCATGGTCTGTGGCTTCTTCTGTACCTACAAAAGGCAGAACTGAGTAGTTGCAGTGACCATGTGGCCTGCAAGCCAGATTATAAATCATTATAATTATGTTATTATAATTATAAAGTTTTTACTGTCTGGCCCTTTAAGACAATTTCACCAGCCCCTTCTCTAGATACAACAGTTTTCAGTTGGTATCTTCTATAAAAAAAAAAAAAAGTTCAAACTCTTTATTCAAGGTGCATCGTAATAAAACCAACCCCTGTCTATGCAACTCATCTTACCACTTCCTTGTCTCCATCCTTAAGGGCGTGTGCTTTTACTATCTTTTCCCGGAATTCTTTTCCTTTTCTTTCCCACAGCAACTCCATGCCCGCCCCTCCCATGCGCTGAGTTCATGATTCCAACTCTTTTTCCATTGCACCTTTTTCAGGCTTCAGTAAAGCACTTACCACATTGTTTTGACACGGTGTGGCTTCCTTCACACACACCATTGACCCCTGAGAGACATCATTCTTGTCCGGAATCAGATTCTGAGACAGGTGTCATTTATTCCACACCTTTCCATGTCACCATTCAGTCATTAGTCAGCTTCTTCTGATGGCTTGCCAATCCCTGCTTATCTTTCCAGACTCCACAGGGGCACACCCACCCCTCATCTTCTGCCTCACCCCTGGACCACCCCAGGGCAAGCATGATTTGGAAAGCAGTTGCGATGGACTAAAAACCCTTCATTGCCCCCCACCCTTGTAATTTTTTTTATTATGGTAAAATATACGTAACATAGAATTTACCATCTTAACTGGTTTTACGTGTACAGCCCAGTGGCCCGAAGTATGATTCCCATGGTTGCACAACCATCCCCGCTCTCGGTCTCCAGAACTTTTTCATCTGCACAAACCGAAACTCTGTACCCATGAAACAGTAACCTCCCATTTTCTCCTCCCCGCAGTCTCTAGCATCCACCATTCTACTTTCTGGCTCCGTGAATTTGACCTTCATGGCCCTTTCAGTCACTCCCTGTGGGCAGCTGAAGGCTTCAGCCGGGGGAAGGGGTTCGCTTGGTCCTTTTCATCCTTTTCACTAGGAAATGATTACTCGCAAGGGTATTTTTTTAGTTCTTGGGTACTGGGGGAGACACAAAAGAAATCTGAGAGACAAAAGTGATCATTCCAGAGCTGTGTATTAAGAGAAAAGGGAGTTACTCAGCAGTGCAGGGCCAAAGCTTGAAGGAGCAGTCGGTAAGAGGCTGCAGCTGTCATCCATGTGGTAAATGAAGGGAACCATGGATTATTCACACAGAGGAACAAGGACACACTTAGGGCTTTCCTAGATGCTTGGCATTTATTGTAAGGATATGTGGGGAGTTAAAGATCAGGAAGTCATCTCAGGAGGGCTCAGAAAACTAGAAAGCTGTTCAGATACAGCGCAGATCTGACTGTCATTATTATCATTTTTGTCCCATCAAAAGCCATCTTCCTTGGCAACCTGCGTTGTGGTGATTCAGCTCTGTTTCTGCATCCGCCAATTTACCAATACCCTTTAGCCAATACTCTCCTCTGTCCGTGTCACGTACAACTTCGACAAGATAGAATTTGACTAGTGCCCGTTAAAACAGAAGGTACCTCCGTCCCCGTTTGGGCAGCTTTCTGGTACAGCTACCTCCGGATCAGGATGCATCTTGTTTCATTCAGCAAAAGCTGATGATGGGTCAAGGGGCTCCAACCAGGGAGGCTGGAGGCTTCTTAGGAGAAACATCAGTGAGCTCCTTCTTACGTGTACTATGAGGAGGGACGGTGGGAAATGTGAGCAGAGGTTGGTAGGGACCAGATCATGGCCAGCCTTCTCTGTCCCTTTAGGAATCCTACATTTACTGTTAGCTACTGTGAGTCACTGGCTACTTGGAATCAGGGGAGCAATATGATCCTTTGCAGTTGAAAGATCATACTGGTAACCGTGTGCAAACTGAACAGAGGGGAATAAGAGACTGCTGGTGGGGTATGAAAGCTTTTGCAGTTATTGAAGCCAGGAGACTAAGCTCACCAAAGGTAATTAAGAAGAAAAAAGGCCAGAGCCTGTGCCTCACAGGACTTCCACAAGTAAGAGGCAAGAGAAAAGTGATAGGGACCCAGGCCTTTCTTATTACAACTACATTTTACACGCTGAGATGGCCAAATCATAGTAATAGGACTTAACCTGCTACTTTAGAGCTTTACGTGTAGTTACTCTTAAGGCAAATAAATGAAGATTAAGAATGACTATTTATTGATATTTTGTTAAAAGCTACTCTTACATCTTTTTTTAAGATTTATTTATTTATTTTAGAGGGAGAGAGCACGAGCGGGAGGGGCAGAGGGAGAAGGAGAGAGAAACTCAAGCAGACTCTGCGCTGAGTGTGGAGCCCCACGCGGGGCTGGAGCTCATGACCCTGAGATCATGACCCAAGCTGAAATCAGTAGTTGGACACCCAACCGACTGCACTACCCAGGTGCCAACTATTACATCTTTTAAGAGACATACAGGGATGATAATTAAATGGATTAATAACATAAGGGTTTGTCTACTTTATTCCATTTAATAAATGAGTTGGTTACTATAATATTAAAGGAACAAAATAATTATTGGAGTCCTTCATCAGTGACAATGGAACTGTGGTTCCTATTGATTTGTTTGGCCATATTTAAGATTCAGGAAGAGACCTGCAGAATGGCAAGTACTCTGTTAAATGCACTACCTGTCAACTGTGCTTAAGCCTATAGATTACCATTTCCATGTGTGTATACAGAACATCACCTCTTGGGTGCCTGGGTGGCTCAGTCAGTTAAGCGTCTGCCTTCGGCTCAGGTCATGATCCCGGGGTCCTGGGATCGAGCCCCAAATCGGGCTCCCTGCTCGGTGGGAAGCCTGCTTCTCCCTCTCTCTCTGCCTGCCGCTCTGCCTACTTGTGCTCTCTATCTCTCCATCAAATAAATAAATAAATCTTTAAAAAAAATATTTTAGAATATTACTTCTTTACGTGTTCTCCCAGGAAATCCCAACCGCACCAAACATGTAATGACTTAAGTAACTTTTACTGAAGATTTGTGGGGCCAACTGAGGGTCATACCACGCAACACACAATAGTCATCTCTCTCTGTGTCTCTGTCTCTGTCTCTCTCTCTCTCTCTCTCTCTCACTCTCTCACACACACACACACACACACACACACACACTTCTTACCAACACTTCTGCCCTTTCTAATCCCTCCTCTGTTACTAGATTTCTTTTTTTCTTTTTCTTCTCTGCATTTAGCTCCTCTCTGGCTTCTTTGTCCCTCCCAAATTCTGCCTATACCGTAACCCTGCCACCAAACACCATTTTCAAATTTTTCAGCCTTTTATTATCAAAAAGAATTTAATTACCATTTTTTGTTTCCTAATCACATCCTTTGGAAGATGCCCACAGTCTCACCCCAAGTGATTTACCAGGGAACTTCCCCAACAGTCAGAGGCATGTCTCCCTATTTCTTTGAACAAGCTCCAACAATATATCCTTAAACATTTTTATTATGCCAGCAGCATACAGGCATTGTAGAAACAAGGAAGAGGTATGGGAAGAGACGTGAGGGGAAGAATGAATGTAGGGAGCCAAAAGATGAAATACAAATCTCTGATAATTCCATCTTTCAGGGGGAAGTCATCACTCATTAACTGGCTCTTGCATATATCCTGAACATTTTTCTTCATTATCATGAAATTCAAAAAATATTTTTTCCAATTTGCCCCAAACCAGCCCCGTTTGAGGGGAGGCTGTCCAGGGGTCCTGGTCTTGATCATTGCCTTCCCACTCAATTTTCAGAGGCTGCATATACTCTCCTGTTATACGATGAGCTGTTGGAATGGTCCGATCGGCCCCTCCGGGAGTTCCTGACCTACCCCATGCAGACAGAATGGCAACGCAAGGAGCACCTGCACCTGGCTATCATCCAAAATTTTGACCGAGGCAAAGTAAGTAGCCCTACCCACCCATGGCCTCTCTCAAGGTGGTTGTACTGGTGTCATGTTACCTTTCATTTATAGTTTTTTCATGCCCACCTCCTCAAGCCAGGCACCCTCAGATTTTAATGTGCATTAAAAACACCCAGGAGTTTGCTGAAATTCCCAGGTCCCACCTCTGGACATTCTGATTGGGTATGTCTGGCATGGGGCAGGGGATTTTCTGACTTTAACAAGGACTTGAGGAAATTGCAATGTGTACAAATTTGGGGCTATACTCTGAAAAACACTGCTCTGTAGGTTTTGACACCCAGGTATTTTATTCTCTGAAAAACCATTACCACCCCTCACCTACCTCCCCAGATTAGCATGTATTCTGCCCCATTCCACTTTTTTGGTAAGGTAAAATAAATGAAACTAACTTTGTTTAAAGAATGTTATGGCATCCTGTCATAGTTTTAAGAGATGCCACTGGGTATCGAAAAACCTCACTGACCTGATGATGCCATTCAGCCCGTTACCTCACTCCACCCCATCTCCCTCCTCAAGGTCTTGCAATACCCTTTAGGAAGACTTAAGAATCTGACAACAGTTGTTTATTTGATTTGAACATTTGGATGCTATTGGTGTCTTCGATTTAAATATATCTCCCCAAATGCCAAGGTTAAACAGGAGACTAAAATACAAACAGTGGCTGTCATTCTTTTACAAAACATAATTGCATAATTTGATGCAAGGAAATTGCCTCTTTCCTATCCTCCTTTATTATGTACCTAAATACCCTGACATATCATTTGTTACATTAATAGCAAGGAAATGCCTTTGCATCCTCCTCTGGTGAAGTTTCCATCTATAGGATAAGTTGTTATAAAATCTCGGTTCTGCTTATCTTGGCCCTTCCAGGGGGTTTTTGCTAGATCAGGGGTTACAAACTATGGCCCATGGGTCAAATGGCTCGCCACCCACCATTTTGGTACCGCCCACATTCTAAGAACTGCTTTTACATTTTTAAGTGTTTGAAAGATACCACAAGAAAAAGAATATCTGACAGATGAAAAATTACATGAAATTCACATTTCAGTGTCCCTAGATGATAGTTTTATTGCAACACAGACAAGCTTATCCATTTTGGCTGCTTCTGTGCTTTAATGGTGGAGCTGGGTAGTTGTGACAAAGACTGTATCGCCCACAAAGCCTGAATTATTTACTCTGTGGCCTTGTGTAGAAAAGTTTGCTGACACTTGGGCTAGATGAAAGAATTTTTGCATTTCTGCTGAGAGTAACCAGCTGGGTTAGATCCCCACAATTTACAAGTGCAATTGAGCCAAGCAAGGTATCCAGCTGTGGATAATTGGGCCTTAGGGGTCAGTGGTAATTCCCTCCTTAGCACCGAGGGCCCATTTATTCATCTACTTGGCCATGGTAGAACTGTAGTTATTTCAAGATGATGATTCTGAAATGACACCAGAAAATGTTTCCACACCATATGTTAATGCCTGTTGTGGTGGATCATATTTTCTCACTTCCTAAGGATCTTTAATAATTTACATGTTCATTGCATGCTGTTATCAAGCTTAAAGTGGCAGTGATACTATTAAAGGTAGGTTATAAAGATTAAGAAGTAAGGCTTGATGATCTGAAAGCAGTCCCACCCTGACCTCTGGGTGGAAATAAGTAAATGTCGTGGGATCATCAGCATTTATATCATTCGTTTGTCCACAGTGTTGGGAGAACGGCATCATCTTGTGCCGGAAGATTGCAGAGCAGTATGAGAGTTATTATGACTACAGAAACCTGAGCAAGATGAGGGTAAGGAACCTGGATGCATGCTAATCAGGCAATGGCATCCTTTTTTCATTAACTTTCCAGTATCATTCTATAAAATTAACTCTGTGATCATCTCGACCTGTCTTGCAGAAAGCTTTTTTAAGAGAAGTCTTTCCTCTGCAGCATACTCAGCTATTTAGAGAAATAGCAAGTGCTTCTGATTAGTACACAGAAGTGAGCCTTTGATCTCTTCTAAACATCACCTCTGAAATGTAAAATCTAATCCATGATTAATTCTTTTAGTTTATTGAGGAGAAATCTCCACGCTGTTCAAAGAGCTTCTCACTTGTATGCAGAGCTCTACCACAAAATACTATTCTTAGTCCCATAATCTGCACAGCAAAACAGTAGACATGGCTGGCTGACCCATTTCTGTTTCGGGGCTAAATTCTATAGGTGTCATCTCTCTAACTTCAGCAACGTGTTTGATTTGCTAAACCTGAACCAAGGTCTTAGTACCCAGGAGCTCAGGAGTTCAATATGCTGTGTCCCTGCACCAAATGTTCTGTCCCTTCTTTTCTTTTCAGGTTCAAATGGGTCCCTCTTGCACTCTGAATCCTTACTCTTAAGAGCCATGAGCATTTTGTGTCCTCTTACCATATTTAAGCTCTGCGGGGTTTCTAAAATAGGAAGAAGATTATGATGTTGCCTTTTAATTCTGAGGTAGTGGTTTCTGAGATGATATTGTCAACCTTTAACAGCTCATAAAATCCCTTACCCCACACGTAACTCATTCAGCCTGTAGGAACTGGTCCTGTGCTGCCGGTGTAGTATTTCATGCCAGTGGTTCATCGATGTTTCTCCCAGCATGAAAACCAAAGAGAAAAAAAAAAAACAAAACAAAACCTTGTTTTAACTTCAGTCCATCATGCTGGCGCTGGCAGGCACTGCAGTTTTATATAAAAACGTTTCTGTGCTTCTCTTGGCATACACCCCCGTAACAGAAGCGAGGTTACAGTGTTTACCCGGGAGAGCCCTTGGGTACCATAGTCACTCCGATTTTTATAAACCCAAAGCATTACACTTCATGCCAACTGCTCTTTGGGGTGCTGTTACTGGGGGCAGGGGGAGGGGGAGAAGTTTTCAAGAGCAATATTAGTCTTTCTCCATAAACCCTGGGGATGATAATACCATGAATGGAAAACCATAAGCTTTATGGGCTTCATAGTGCCAACATTGTGGGAGACACACTTAAGAGCTTTCAGCCCAGACAGCACTTTGCATGATGGGTCTCCTTGGGTTTGGTTTATCCCTGTCCAACCTGTGCAAGCTTGCACCTTCCACATGTCCTGAATTACCATGACCAAGGAGAACCAAATCCACAGGTGAGTACATCTGGCACTAGAATTCTCCAGAAAGATTTGGCCTCTGATAGTTCGTTCATTTTTTTAAATTCATGTTCATATTCATTTAATTGTGAAGAAAATATTTTCTTGATAGGCTTTGTGCATAGAAATTATTTTCTCTGGTGAGAACATGGAATAATATTTGATCCTTTAAAAGCAGGGTCAGCAACCTGTAGCCTGTGGACCTGGCAGGACTGAGTAGTTGTGACAGGGACCATATGGCCTGAAAAGCCTGAACTCTTTATTCTCTGGCCAATTACAGAATAAGTTTGCTGTTCCCTGCCTTAAAGCACAGAAAGGGAGTGAAACCTTCTTTTCTGCAAACTGAAAACTACAGTGAAGTTCTCCTTTGTATAGAAGAAATATACTCTTCTATAAATAGGGGGAGCTGAAGGATGAGATAAAATGCCTAGAACTTCTCCTTTGCTTTCCTAGATGATGGAAGCCTCTTTGTATGACAAAATTATGGACCAGCAACGTCTTGAACCAGAGTTCTTCAGAGTTGGCTTTTATGGGAAAAAATTTCCGTTTTTCTTAAGAGTAAGTTAAAACACTATTTAATTTGCTGTTATACTTCCAAAATAGATATCCCAATCAAGGAAACCAAGATGTTTAATGGCATTTTGTTCTTTTAGTACAATAACATCATGAGATTTTTCCTTTAACTTTTTAGTGTGCAGACACCGTACTAAATCTAGAATACCTTGTTTTGAATAATTTCCCAGGCTATCAAGTAATGATTTGATTTTCCCTGCTAAATTTCTAAATTCACTGTATCTTATGAAAAGTCTTACCTATCTTAACCCTTCAGTGGATAACATCTTACTTACACTTACTTATATGAAAACACTGGTTGGAAGAGGAAATGTACCTCCCCAAGTAATTTAAGGAGAAGTATCTGGAATAATTGAGTGAATTCATTACAAACTTTAGATATCAGCATACAAATACTTTGGTGTTTGTGTTGCCCTGCATCCTGCTTTAACTGCCAGCACATATGAATAAATATAAGATGGGGGTCCTTGGAGGAGGAGGGAGAGGAGAAAGATTGGACTGCATTATTTGTTTAATAATCATTAACTTAGCTCCCTTTTAGAATGAAAGTTTTATATGTATTTGTTTATTCATATATTTACATATAAAGTTTATATCTATATATATATATATATATATATACACATATATATACACACTAAATGTAAATCTAGAGTCCAAAATATCCAAACACCATAGGCAAAAATTCATTTTAGTATTACATCAAGCATACACTCAAATGACAGGTTGATTGAAATGACCATGTATTTCAGTGCCATGAAGACATAAGTAAAAATCTCCTTGTTGGGTTAAAAGGGAATCTGCATGATGGTGTACACAGAGTCAGTCACAAGGCTGACTCTGCAGATGGATCTAAGGACAAAGGAAAGCTTGATTCTGGATCAAAAACGGAGACAGGTTTAGAACACTCTCTGACTTTGAAAGACTAAGTTTTGAAAGTGGACATTCTAGGCCTGGGCTGTCATCAGCAACCCCCTGACTTTGAAAGACTAAGTTTTGAAAGTGGACATTCTAGGCCTGGGCTGTCATCAGCAACCCCCTGCCCAGTGTACATGACCAGGATCCAGGTGGTGAGTAGAAGGGGGACAGTCTGGCGCAGAGGGCTGGAGACCCCACAGGAGGGTCCAGACGTGACTCTGGTGCAGCAGACCCCCATTCCTTTCTCGGCTCAAAATCAGGCAAAGTAAAAGATTACTTTTTTCTTCCACGTCATACTCAGGGCCAATCAATCTGTTACATACAGTGGGTACAGTGTTTACGAGTCATAATATTGCCTACAAAAGTATTTTAATTTCTTTTAAAGATCAGAAGAAAAATGAATTTTTTTGGTTGAAGAAATTGTTATAATGTATATTAAGTTGTGTATTATACATTAGATTATTATGTATTTATTTGTCCCTATACCAAATCAGTCTCTCAGTATGATTTTTTAATAAGTTTTTATAGAGGAAGGGGCCCACAAAAGTCATATTGTAGCCCTGATCAAATTCTGAGTTCAGCTAGCAAGTGCACTGTAAAGTATCCTAGATGTTTATCTTGTAAATGAAACTGTGATAATTGAAAGTGTAAAGTTTTTTAAAAATCAGAAGAGGGGCACCTGCGTGGCTCATTCATTAAGCGTCTGCCTTCTGCTCGGGTCATGATCCCAGAGTCCTGGGATCCAGCCCCTCATCGGGCTCCCTGCTCAGCGGGGAACCTGCCTCTCCCTCTCCCCGTACCCCCTGCTTGTGTTCCCTCTCTCACTGTCTCTCTGTCAAATAAATAAATAAAATCTTAAAAAAAAATAAAAAATAAAAAAATAAAAATAAAAATCGGAAGAAGTTTAGGAGTCACAATTTTAAAGGGAATTTAGCAAATTAGAAAACTATATTGGCTAATAAAATAAATTTTGTTAGAAAGTCAATTAGAAAAAAATCAACCTATGTTATTAGTCTTTTCAAAACAGCTTTTCTAGATATAAATGGCATTTTCTTCAAAGTGAAGAGAAGGGTCACCCTCTATTCTAAAGGGCACCACACCCTTCAGAATCATGAGGCTGGGCCTCTTTTTAGGAAATCATATTCTAGTCTGTCCTTCAATTAAAAAAAAAAGCAAATATCAACATTAAAAATTTCCTTGTTGATCAATTCCAAGACAGTTTTTCAAGCTGCAGTAAATTAATACATTTACGTAAGTGTATGATCTGAGTAGTTTTTTTACCCTCGTGAAAAACTGACAATCTCTTTGTGCACAGAATATCTCTGAGTAGTGATTTGTCTGAGGAGAATGACCAAGGTCAAGGATGAGAGAGAGATTTACTTTTCACTGATGCTCTGTATTGTTTGGGAATTTTTTTTTTTTTTTTTTTTTACCATAGATCTGTATTTCCTTTTCAAAAGAAAAAGACAATAAAAAAATTTAAGTATTAACAAATGTGACCCACTGATTCCACTCCTAGGTATATACTCAAGAGAATTGAAAACATATGTTCTCATGAAGACCTGTACACAAATGTTCATAGCTGTACTAATCACTATTGCCAAAAAGTGGAAGCAGCCTAAATAACAATCAACCGATGAATGGATAAACAACATATGATATATCCATGCAATGGAATATTTAGCAGTAAGAAAGGAATGAAGTACTGATATATGAACCTTAAGCATATCACGTTAAGTGAAAGAAGCCAGTAACAAAAGACTATGTGTTGTATGATTCCATTTATTTGAAATGTCCAGAATTGGCAAATCCATAGGAACAAAGTAGATTAGTGGTTTCAGAGGCTGGGGGGATGTTGGAGGAAACAGGGAGTGATTGCTGATGGGTACGAGTTTCTCTTCGAGGTAATGAAAATGTTCTCACATTCAACAGTGGTGATAGTTGGTCTGTGAATATACTAAAAACCTTCAATAGGGTCTCTTTTATGGTATGTGAACTATATCAAAGCTGTGATTAAAAAAAAAATGTATTGATGGGGGAAGTGCTTAATTCCTTTTAATTTCTTGACAACTCCAATATCAGTCCCCAAATTTATTTTTATTTCAGAATGACTTCTTAACACCGTTGAATGATTATATGCTTAGAGTAACCCCTGATTTTATAAACTGCTGTATATATACATACGTATATATACATATGTAGTCTTATTTTATCAAGCAAATTTATTATCTTTTGAGTAGAATAAAAAATACATAGCATCAGAAGGTATACCTTCTTTTATCTAGACAGTTTTAAACATGGGCTTGTGGGGGGGTCCTGATTTCTAGGTAGTCTGTCTTAGCCTGTGTTACCAAAGGATCGTGATTTGGGGGTTTATGAGGAATTGTGACAGGCTTTCAGAGCCCACTCTCCGCTGTTTCCTCTGCAGCTGCTTTTTCTCGGCTGCAACCCTCAGCCCCCTGCCCCTGGCTCAGATTTCTTCCTTAGGGCGTTTTATGCAAGCATAGGAATCTTATCAGGCTGAGAACCTTGGGCCTTAGCTAGCTCCCCCAGACCACGAACCACTTCCTCTTTCTCTTAAAGATCTTCAGGGCATGTCACCCACAACCTTTTGTGGTCCCAGTAACAACTAGGAGTTTTTTCTGGCTGTACCAGCCATGTTCAGCAGAGAGAGCTCAGGCCTTGGTCCCACATCTGAGCTTGAATACAGTACGCATGGACAAAGTACAGAAGGATCTTGATCCTCGGTTCCCAGTTCTAAAATGGGGCAGGATGTGGGAGTGACTACCTCTCAGGTTTAGTGGGTTAAGTAAGATATGTACAGAGTGCCTCGTCATTGGCTGTTTTAAGCAGTTGGAACTTCATAACCATTAAGCTGGAAGAGTTCCCTCTTACCTAACCTGAGCAGTAAGGTGCTTTAAAGAAACCTGCCCACCTTTCCAGCTCTCTAGCCTACCTCAAGGATAACCTTCACCATTTTTACCTGAACGAGAGACAGTCCCGGCCCACAGAGTACTTATACATCTTCTAAAACAAAACAAACGAACAACAACAACAACAACAACAAAAACAGAAAAAAAATTGTATCCAACATTCGGCAAGTCCCTACAAATCCTAAATCTCAATTTGGGCCAGTAAATAAGATTCTTGGCCACAGGAAGCTGAGCTGAGTTGGTGATGGCAGAGAAGTTTCCTGGGCCAGCCTTGCTGAGAGCAGGAGTACAAACAGGCTCAGTCTTCCTTTCTTCCATGCCGGGATCCAGTGTGGAGGCCCATCTCTGTGGCCTTGATAAAGAATGCAATAAAATGCATTTTTGGAGATCGCATTTACTTTCTTTTCCTCCCTATTGAGACTTTATCCACTAAACTCTGATACCCAGCTTATATTTTTAAAAAAATCTTTTTTATTGTTATGTTAATCACCATACATTACATCATTAGTTTTTGATGTAGTGTTCCATGATTCATTGTTGGTGCAAAACACCCAGTGCTCCACGCAGAACGTGCCCTCTTTAATACCCATCACCAGGCTAACCCATCCCCCCACCCCCCTCCCCTCTAGAACCCTCAGTTTGTTTTTCAGAGTCCATCATCTCTCATGGTTCGTCTGCCCCTCCGATTTACCCCCCTTCATTCTTCCCCTCCTGCTCTCTTCTTCTTTAAAAAAAAAAAATCTTTAACACATGTGCTCATCAGCATTTAGAGGGAACATGATTGCTTTGTTTGGTGCTCTGAGAATCCGATGCCTCTTTGCACCTTAGCAAACGAACCGGGAGGAGGGGCACGTGCTGGGGGCTCTGACCAAAAGCAATAGAGAGGGAAGCTCGGGATCCTTGCCTTGCATTTTTCACATCTGGGCAAGTTTTTCAGACTGTTTTTGGGGGGGTTTGTTACAGTGTGTGGATGTGAGGCATGTGCTCACTTCCTGCCACGGTCCTCTTTTTTGGCTTCTTTCTGTAAGGAACGCACTCAATTACATGGCTCTCCTTTCTTTGTTTATTTCACCTCCAGAATAAGGAGTTTGTGTGTCGAGGGCATGACTACGAAAGGCTGGAGGCCTTCCAACAGAGAATGCTGAATGAGTTCCCCCACGCCATCGCTATGCAGCATGCCAACCAGCCTGATGAGACCATCTTCCAGGCGGAAGCTCAGTGTATCCACACCTAGATGGGCTGCATTGCAGTTAGAGCTATTGGCCGTTAGCTGCAGAGTATTTTCCTGCAAGGTTGTTCAGCCTCTGGCCCTTTGCCATGTTCTTACTTTCCCTCTTTCTCGCTCATCTTGATTTTAGCTTAGCTCCTTCTGAACAGAATTGTTCTAGTTATTATCACAATGTCAGTTGAAAGGAAATCCCTTAAGGATTCTAGTAAAGAATTTTTTTTTCCTTTTAATTAAAACTTTTCCATATCTCCACCCTGCTTTTAAAGCTCCTTTTAGTGATTTCCCTTAGAATAATTTTCCTCCAACATATCCTGTGGAAACTGCTTCAGTTGGAGGAAATAATAGCATTATATTTCCTAGCAC
Organism: Zalophus californianus; assembly: GCF_009762305.2. NCBI lineage: Eukaryota > Metazoa > Chordata > Mammalia > Carnivora > Otariidae > Zalophus > Zalophus californianus. The sequence continues at coordinate 69,210,401 of NC_045606.1, read as the reverse complement.
ATATCATTCACCCCCTTTTCACTTGATATTTTTATTCTGGAAGGAAGTGCAGAGAAGGAGGTACCTTAGTATCTCTAAGGTACTGGGGGATTCTTAGCCATGGCATTTTGGACAGCCTTTGATGATTGCTGTGTAATTGACACTTTCATTATCTAAATACAAACAACTCAACTGAAATTATCCAGGCACTAGAGACAAAAGGAATTCACCCCAGCACTCCTTTGTGAATACTTCTGTCTCTTCCCAAAACTTAAGATCTTGAAGAAGACAAGAAACAACCATTGATAATCACGGATCCCATTTCAAAGTAGAAAATAAAATGCAACAGAAGCAAGAAATTACATAAGGGAAAATATGTTGCTATCCTTCTTTGAGAAGAGAAGAAGGTAAATATACAAGTAAATATGAGACCCCTTTATTTTTTTTAAATTTAAATTCAATTAGCCAACATATAGTACATCATTAGTTTTAGATGTAGTGTTCAATGATTCATATGATACCCCTTTAATGTAATTTTTTAAATATCAACTACAACAACACTCTGCTTATCAGTATAAGATTTGGGAGAGTGATACCACAAGTGGGGGAAGGCTGGAGACACAGAGCATCACACAGGTAAATATAAATCACTGTCAGAACTGGTTATTGTCTTTGGTCATGGTTGCATGGGTATTGATACATTATTTTACAAACAAACATTAGTTAAGAGGGGACATGCTTGGAATGTCTCTTAAGAATTAGAATAATACAATTGTATTATTGTATTATACAATTCTGAGTACCTAAGATCCAAGCCATTCCCACCCACCCCCCACCAAGAAAAGAAGAAAAGAAAATCAGTGATAAATTCACACATAATAGACATTTTAAACAGATACTTTGTCAGAATCACCTCCCTAAAACTAGTTCAAGGCCTGTAGTTTGAGAAATGATTTGTCATGAACTGAGTTCTTGGCCCCTTCTTGGCATTTTTTAAATGACTTCGACCCAGTGGAAACACCAGATTGTTTACCCATTCTCTGCTCTCTGCCACAGCTCAGCTCAAGCTGGATTTCCATGGCGTTTGCCAAGTCGGGTTTCCTCCTTGACTTTTTAATCCTAGATTTGCAGATCTATGCCGTGACTCCCATCCCAGAGAGCCAGGAGGTCCTGCAGAGAGAGGGTGTTCCGGACAACATCAAAAGTTTCTATAAAGTGAATCATATCTGGAAATTCCGCTATGACAGACCATTTCACAAAGGCACTAAAGATAAAGAAAATGAATTCAAGGTACCGTGCAGTTCTTATTACATACAATTTCCCATGAGCTCTTTGGAACAAGCCCCTCCGTAAGTATTTATTTAGAATAGAGTCAAGTGATAGAACCAGAAGGGACTAGAAACCATTGAGTCTTGTTGATCTCAAACTCAGCTGTATATCAGAGTGCCGTGGGGGTGCTTTTCTAACCAAGTAGACTTCTTAGCTCAGGAATCCTGACTCAGTAGGTCTGAGAGAAAGGCCTGGAATCAGCTTCTTTGTGACAATGCTGGTGGTGGTCCTGAGACCAGTCTTTGAGATGTCACAGTTGAGCTCAGCCTTCTTATTCACTCATATTGAACCAACGGTGGGGACCACAGGATATTTGTTCTCAGTGTGCAGTGAGTAAAGAATGCTTAACTGACAGGGGAAATGAAGAATCTGAGACAGGGAACAGTTAGGTAGACTGCTGGTACAGTGAATGATTTCTGTGTGATCTGCTTTTTCTTGTTAGAATGGTGTGTCATTAGGACTTCTGAGAAGACACCGAGTGAAAGCCAACCATAGACTCCTTGTATGTGCTGAGTCGTCCATTCTCAGTAGTCGTAATAAGCCTTGCCATCCCGAGCTCTCTTGGGCTGTCTAATAGCCCTACTGGGGGATTGTGCCACAGATACGTTATAATCTCTTCTTTCCTTGATAACAGTGACAAAGTGGGACCAGATAGATCCCCGGTTAGTCAGTATTTCCCCCCCTAAAAAACTGACCTATTACTGTGGGTTAATTGGCTTAGCTTCTTTTATCACAGAGTCTCTACTTAAGCTGGGAAACGTCCTCCTAACGCTATTAGCAATGATCTCTGATGTTAACTGTCCTTATCACCTCTGCCTAAGCGTCAGTTTCCAGCACCCACAGCAGTAGCTCCAGGAATGGGGAACAGCCGGGTGATCAGAAGGGGAAGCTGGGGTCATTCTGCAGTGTCCTGATGGGCCTCCACACAGGGCAGTCCTCTGTGCAAGGAGGTCTGATGGGTTACCTATCAAGGCAGAGACACTATTGGAAGACAGTACTGGGATGTCATTGAAAAGATCCATGATCACTTCTAGTCCTTTTGGATACTTACATTTTTCTTTGTGTCCCACAAAACCAATTAACGATCATTAGTTTATGATACAGCTTTCGTTGCAGGTGGTGACACTGAATACAAAGTCTGAGATCTGCTGGAGTCAGGCAGGTGACTTGCTCAAAGTCACATTCTAACTACCCGGAGACCCTATACTACAACCCACACCTTCCAGTACCTTCTCCTTTGCACTTTCTGCTGCAGCTCATTTCCAGCGTATTTATCAGTGGTATAGCAGTCCCCCTAGAAAATATTGATAAGTCTGGCTCCTCATTCCTGTGTTTCCAGCCCTCAGCATCTGGCACAAAACTACCCCTCAGAAGCCTCATCTGCACCGCATCCCGCTCGCCCACCCTCCCTCTGGGGCTCCAGCGACACCAAACTTCTCTTCCCCATCTCCCGCCATGCCTTTTCCCTTTCTCCAGCCCCTGGCTCGCTCGCTCTCTCTCGCTAGGGCCTCTGCGCGGGCTGCTTCCTGCTGCCTGCAGCGCTCCCCCATCCCTCCGCCTGGCAAACTCCTACTCACTCTTCAGCATTCCGCTCACGTGTCACCTCCTCTGAGAAGTGCCGTCCTCCTCCCACAGGCTGCTCTGCCTGCCTGCTTCCTTCTGCTCTCCCTCAGCACCTCGAGCCCAGCGTTCCTTTCTCTTTGCCCTGAGCCCTTCCCTCCATGCTCACCTCCCTCTCACCGCCACGATGCTTCCAGCTGCTGGCACAGGGACTCTGCGGTATTCATTTCAGTCTATCTTGGCTGACACGAAGAAATCCTCCCAGTTTCTGTTGTTCTGGGATAAGTGGCACTATTTCATATCCTCTTGAGAAAAATGAGGCATAGACAGAGAAACATGGTTGACAAAAGAGAAATCTGTCGCCCACAGCGGCTTTTATCAAGGCAGCTGAGGCTTCATGTGTCAAGGGGGTGCTCTCCTGGCCAGGGGAAGCCTCGGCTCTTGAAATACAGATCCTCCTGGATGATGGCAGTTCAAATGGGCATGAGAAAATGTGGTGCAGTGAGGAAGTCAGAAGTTCCAGTAGGTAGAGTCTGGGAACTAGAATGTACCCCCGGGCAGGTCACATTGCCTCCCTGATGCTTAGCATCTCCCTTTTTAAAATAGAAAGGTGGAGCTACGTGATTCTTCATGGACCTTTCCTCCATGAGGATGTTATTATTCTAAACCTGTGTTGACTAGCTGATACTGTTACCCCTTCCAGATAAAAATGGCAAGACCTTAAGGAGTGAAGGGGTTTAAATTGGAATGTGAAAGAACTAGCAAAGGAAATAACTGTGGTGGCCTGTTACTCTATTTTAAGCTTGCTGTCTGCAGTAGATCATGTGTTCCACACAGGAAAAAGTGTCCGACAACACAGAATGGGAATGATTAACACAGCATCAGTGGTATCTTACCATGAAGGCTTCACGAGTATGAAGGGATTACCCACATGCTAGAGGGATACTAAAGAAAAGCCTACAGAAATAAGCAAACCTGACCAAATCGAATGGCTAACGTTAGTCATAGCTCAGTAACTAGGAAGAAGGGACACTTGGGGACTTAATTTGTTTTGTATTCCGTAGAGTCTCTGGGTGGAGAGAACATCATTATACTTGGTGCAGAGTTTACCTGGAATTTCCCGCTGGTTTGAAGTGGAAAAGCGTGAAGTGGTAAGCATCAGAGCTTATTCTCAAGTACTTTCTCATCACAGTTGCTCACCGGGAGTCATGCCATATATTAATTGCTTCTGCTGTCGACTCCAAGTTCCCGGAAGCACACAGAGTAAGGTAGTGAATGTTTATGGTGTTGACCCCTGTGACCAAGGCTTGGAGGGGAACGTGAGTATTCTAGTCTGGCCAGCAAGAGGCATTCCTCAAAAAGAACTATGACTATAGCATGGAAACCCTGCAGGCCCTTGAGTAAAAGAGCTGGAATTCGAATGACTGTAGGCCGGTGGGAAGAGGTTCTCTACCTTATCTTATTTAATCATCATACCGAAACTATGAGGTATGTATCCCTCTCCCTCTTTTTACAAGTTTTAACCAGAAGTTAAAAGCCTTTGCCAGAGGTATCACATCAAGACGTTGAAAAAGGCTAGACTCAAACCCAGATTTTCCTGCCTGGACAGCCAGTCCCAGCCAGCTCTTCAAGCTCAGTTTCCTTACAGGCAGCCTGAGGCTAGCGCAGAGCTCCAGTAGCTCCATGCTGTTCCTGGTGGCAGTAGAGGGGAGGTGGCTTTGTGAGTCTCACTGAGCTGTCCTGGATGAACACCAGCTGGAGACCATTGGGTGTCATTCTATGGAAACCACAGCACGCAAGAACCCTTCAGGTTTTAAAGCAGGCCCCAGCTCCAGGCCCCAGGTCTGGTGCTGACAGCAGCTGTATCGGGGTGAGACCTGGCCTGCTGCCTGTGTCGCCCCTCGGGCTAGCGGCACCTTGGTGGCAGCCCTGCAACCAAGCAGCAGCCTACTCCCTCCCTTGCTACATCCATCAGGACTGAAGCCATAGTCTTTGATCGCCATAGTCCTCTAGCTGATTGAAAAAGTGACGATTGTGAAAATTTCATTTAACTCCTTTCCTATTTAGGTAACAAGCCTACTCTGTCACTGAATATGTAAGAGCAGCTCCTGCCCAAATGGTCTTCCAAGAATGGCTTGTTCTACCTGAAATCTCACGAAGTATTGAAACCACTCAGCTTATCATGTTTGATTAAGATAAGGATTTAATGGTGTTTTCCTTTTACAGTGCTAAAAAATTCACATGGCTTCCTAAAGAAATGGAACTCAATTCAGTAGACTGCCTCAGCGTAGTCCTATTCTTGTAGAGTCTGCGTCAAGAGTCCGCAAAGCTGGTTGCTTACATGGTATACCCTGGTGCCTTCCGTGGAAGAGTAGAGGCTGCTAAACAGTCTGAGAAAGTCTTATGCTTCATGCTGAATGGGCCCAATCCACAGAAATGTTCTTAGTCATCTGTCCCTGCATTACTGATTCAGAGAACCTTTTCAGCTGCTTACTACCCCGAGCGTTAAATTCTCTGAGGCCTCACCAATGATCCTAACCTTTGAAATATTACCCCCCCACAGCCTTGTCACACACACATACACACGTGCGCGCGTGCGCACACTCACAGACACACATGCACTCACACACACAGACACACGCACGCACTCACACACACACAGACACACACACACAGACACAGACACACACACACACGCACACAATACTCATTAAAAAGTACCATGCTGATAATGATTAAAGAAGCATGACAAAACAACCTTTCAAACATCAGCTGCCTACTTTATTAGAATATATAATCTTACATTCTTTCAAAGAGAACAAATTAAATTGGGCTACTTTGTTCTTTGAACACAGCCCACTCATAACAACCTTATGTCTTTCTCTTGTTCCCACTGCCTGGAATGTCCCCACCTTTTATTAAAGTTGCTGGTTTACTGCTTCGATGCATGGCATATAAGGTCCTTGAGATCAGGGACACATAGTAGGTACTAAATAAATATATGCCACCCTGAATTGAAATTCCTTATGTACAATGCCAAAATCTAAAAGATTCTGAAAACCAAAAGATGTTTTCCTAAGTTCAGCTCCCAACTCAATTGGTAATAAGCCTAACCTGATCTGATGTAAGACCGTTTATGATCTTATGTGTTACTGAAGAAATATTAATGCATTTGGTTAAAGAGAATTTCCCCAGACCCTGTTTGAGGATTACATAATAGACTCCATGTGCTGTATATTATGTTTCTAAAATCTGAAATTTTCTGAATTGTGAAACTTCTGGCACCAGAGGTTTTAGATGAGATTGTGGGCCTTTATTCTCTAAATCATGGCCCCAGAATATATTATCCCATTCTTTCGAAGATGACAATGCCTTTGAACTACTGTTTTTCTCAGTAATTGTTTTTATTGTCTTGAGAACAAACAAAAAAATCTGTACTTCTTCCGGTTAATAAGTAAGCTCATTTAAAAAATTTTAAACAAGATAAAAAAAACTACAAAAGAAATGTATGATGACTTTTTAAGCTCCAACTACAGATAATGAGAATAGTTTCACATGTCACATAATATCCATCAGAAAATCATGTGGTTCTACTTTCAGAATATGGGCAGAATCCGTGCACTCTTCACCAGTCCCCACTAATAGCACCATCTAGTGTCTGATTTCTGCAGTAGTGTCCGAAGTGGTCATGTGTTTCTACCCTAACCCCCTGCAGTCACCTCTGTGCACAACATCCAGTGTCCCTTTTAAATTTAAGTTGTATCATACAAAAGTAAAGAAAATATATAATGAACCTGATTTACCCATCATTTTACTTAAACAACTGTCAAAAAGGCCAATTTTGTTTTACCAGCATCTTCCTGTTTTATACTGGATTATTTTAAAGTAAATCCCAGACATCGTATCATTTCATCTATAAATAATTATGTATGTTAACTAAAAAACATAACCACGATATCATATATTATCCCATCTAAAAAATTAACAGTAACTCCTTGACATAAAATATCAAGGCAGCATTCACACTTCACCAAGGGTCTGTTTATTTTATGAGTTTTGTTTTTTTATCATGTGTTGTTTGATTTTAGATCCAAATGAGGGCCATACACTGCAATGGGTTGAGAGGTCTCTTAAAGTCTCTGTTGATCTATAGGTTCTCCCTGAATTGCTTTTTTGCCTTACAATTTGCAGACTGAACCATTGGGGTAGTTTAATGTGTTTCTTTGTCCGTCTATTTTTTTGTAAATTGGCAGTTAGATTTGGAGGCTTGATACGATGTTGTTATTTTGGATTTTTTATTTTTATTGTTTTTTTGCCAGAGTACTTCATAGGTGGTATTACATGCTTCTGGTTGTGTCTTTCTTGTAGCTGTGTGGGCAGCCACTGATGATGACAGCCCTAATCTATTAGGTATCACAAAATGGTGATATTTTATCACTCCTTCTTTGTTTATTTATCAGAACACTTCTATAATGAGAAACGTTCCCTCATCCACTATATGATTACCCTGAGGTAGAGCAAAGGAAGAATAATAGCCTACAGAAGTGACCAAAGAAGTTTTTATTTGTTTGGTTTTGGTTTTAGTATCATTAGTAATTCATGGATTTAAGCATACTTGTTTTTTTTAATCCACTGCAGTTATTACTCTTACTAATTTTTCAAGTTTTTCCCTTTTGCCCGTTGGGAGCCTCTTCAAATTGACTTCTGAGTCTTTTTGATAGTATCCCAATAGTTGCTACAGAGCTAAAACAAAGGACTGGATGGTCAAATCAGCAGCAAGCTTTCCTAATAACTTGAGGCAATCAAGAGCCTCAGATGAAGCAGAGAAGACACCTGAGACCTCAAGCCTTGTCCTCCAGGTCTTTATTTCCCACATCAATAATAACGTGGAATAGATGGAGTCTCTAAGTAAGATTCACAGGATTCCTCACCCAGGGAGTAAATTTACATTATGAAATATTCCATTTTATACTACAGAGAGTTAGAAAACATTTCTGGGACATTCTGTAGGAAATCATGTCTTCTGGCTTCTGGGTGTTACTAGTATAAGCAACTCTTTAGCTGAGGACACAGATACCATCTCTTCTTCCGGGCAATTTGTCTGTTTCCTTGAAGGTGCAATTGACAAGGGGATAAGACCCAATCACCTGCCTTCTTTTCTATTCCCCAAGCATATTTATTCCTCCATTGAAGAGAGTGCGTGGATCACAGGCCAACTGCTTTAATGTCTTCCTCCCAGCTGCCTTCCTGGCTTACTGGGATGACTAGGTACCCCATGCTCACTTACACACCCCTTGCCCCAGACCTTAAAGCAACCATTTCTCCGATGACTCCTTTTTAGTGGTAAAGAGGATTTACAGATCACAATCTGGGGGCTAGATGAAAATAATTCCTCGATGAACATTTTTTACACAATATCTTTGCACACTTCTTTGACCATCTCCTTAGAATAATTTCCCTAAAAGTGAATTGATCTGTCAAAGAGTCGACAATTTAACCTTTGCTTCATGGGCCAACAATGGCATGTACCAACTTATTTCCTGTCTATCAGGGATAACTATTCTTGGGGATGCCCATTTTCCCAACAACCTCTCCAACACTGGGTGTTGTGTTATTTTAATCTTTCCAAATAACAGATGAAAATGATCATACTAGGGTTGATTTTTTTTCTTTTTGGCATTTGTTGAATGCTAGATAAGAAGATATATTTTCAGGGCATCTGGGTGGCTTAATCGGTTACGCATCTGCCTTTGGCTCAGGTCATGATCCCCAGGTCCTGGGATCGAGCACCACACCAGGCTTGATCGGGGGGGAGTCTGCTTCTCCCTCTCCCTCTGCCTCTCTCTCTCTCTTCAAATAAATAAGTAAAATCTTTTAAAAAAAGATATTTTCATATATTTATTTACCATTTCTATTTATTTTGTGAATGCACTGATTATTCCCTCTGGTTTTCCTCAGTATTTGAGAAATATCGATAATTAGGAATATATGTGGAAATATTTCCCCAAGTTATTATTTGTCTTTGGCCTGTGTTTATTGCATTTTGTTTACTTTTAAAAAAAAAGTAACATATGATACATTACTGGTTTCAGAGGTAGAGGTCAGTGATTCATCAGTCTTATATAACACCCAGTGCTCATCACATCATGTGCCCTCCTTACTGCCCACCACCCAGTTACCCCATCTCGCCTCCCCACCCCACTCCCCTCCAGCAACCCCAGTTTGTTTCCTATGATTAAGAGTCTCTTATGGTTTGTCTTCCTCTCTGATCTCCTCTTCTTTTATTTTTCCCTCTCTTCCCCATGATCCTCTGTTTTGTTTCTTAAATTCCACATATGAGTGAGATCACATGATAATTGTCTTTCCCTGATTGACTTATTTCACTTAGCATAATATCCTTTAGTTCCATCTACATTGTTGCAAATGGTAAGATTTCATTTTTTCATGGCTGAGTAGTATTCCAATGTATATATATATATACCACATCTTCTTTATCCATTCATCTGTCGATGGACATCTGGGCTCTTTCCATAGTTTGGCTACTGTGGACATTACAGCTTTAAACATTGGGTTTCAGGTGCCCCTTCGGATCGCTATATTTGTATCTTTTGGATCACTACCTTTGTATCTTTGGAGTAGATACCTAGTAGTGCAATTGTTGGGTCATACAGTAGCTCTATTTTCAACTTTTTGAGGAACCTCCATGCTGTTTTCCAGAGTGGTTGTACCAGCTTGCATTTCCACCAACTGTGTAGGAGGGTTCACCTTTCTCTGCATCCTTGCCAACATCTGTTGTTTCCTGACTTGTTAATTTTAGCCATTCTGACCAGTGTGAGATGGTATCTTATTGTGGTTTTGATTTGTATTTCCCTGATGCAAAGTGATGTTGAGCATTCTTTCGTGTGTCTAATGGCCGTTTGGATGTCCTCTTTGCAGAAATGTCTGTTCATGTCTTCTGCCCATTTCTTGATTGGGTTATTTGTTCTTTAGGTGTTGCATTTGATAAGTTCTTTATAGATTTTGGATACTAGCCCTTTATCTGCTTAGACATTTACAAATATCTTCTCCCATTCTGTCAGTTGTCTTTTGGTTTTGTGGACTGTTTCCTTTGCTGTGCAAAAGCTTTTTATCTTGATGAAGTCCCAGTAGTTCATTTTTTGCCTTTAGTTCCCTTGCCTTTGGGACATGTCTAGCAAGTAGTTGCTGTGGCTGAGGTCACAGAGGTTGCTGCCTGTGTTTTCTCTAGGATTTTGATGGATTCCTGTCTCACATTTAGGTCTTTCATCCGTTTGGAGTCTATTTTTGTGGATGGTGTAAGAAAATGGTCCAGTTTCATTCTGCATGTGGCTGTCCAGTTTTCCCAACATCATTTGTTGAAGAGACTGTCTTTTTTCCATTGGATATTCTTTCCTGCTTTGTCGAAGATTAGTTGACCATAGAGTTGAGGGTCCATTTCTGGGTTCTCTATTGTGTTCCATTGATCTGTGTGTCTGTTTTTATGCCAGTACCATACTGTCTTGATGATTACAGCTTTGTAATAGAGCTTGAAGTCCAGAATTGTGATGCCGCCAGCTTTGGTTTTCTTTTTCAACATTCCTTTGGCTATTTGGGGTCTTTTCTGGTTCCATAAAAATTTTAGGATTATTCCAGCTCTGTGAAAAACGTTGATGGTATTTTGATAATGATTGCACTGAATATATAGGTTGCTCTAGGTAGCGTAGACATTTTAACAATATCTCTTCTTCCAATCCATGAGCATGGAACGTTTTCCACTTCTTTGTATCTTCCTCAATTTCTTTCATGAGTGTTCTATAGTTATTCTGAGTACAGATCCTTTGCCTCTTTGGTTAGGTTTATTCCTAGGTATCTTATGGGTTTTGGTGCAGTTTTACATGAGATCAATTCCTTAATTTCTCTTTCTTCTGTCTCATTGTTAGTGTATAGAAATACAACTGATTTCTGTGCATTGATTTTTATATCCTGCCACTTTACTGAATTCCTGTATGAGTTCTAGCAATTTGGGGGTGGAGTCTTTTGGGTTTTCCACATAGAGTATCATGTCACCTGAGAAGAGTGAGAGTTTGACTTCTTCTTTGTCAATTCAGATGCCTTTTATTTCTTTTTGTTGTCTGATTGCTAAGGCTAGGACTTCTAGTACTATGTTGAACAACAGTGGTTATAGTGGACATCCCTGCCATGTTCCTGACCTTAGGGGAAAAGCTCTCAGTTTTTCCCCATTGAGAATGATATTCACTGTGAGCTTTTTGTATATGGCTTTATGATATTAAGGTATGTTCCCTCTACCCTACACTGTGAAGAGTTTTAATCAAGAAAGTATGCTGTACTATGTCAAATGCTTTTTCTGCATCTGTTGAGAGGATCGTATGGTTCTTGTCCTTACTTTTATTAGTGTAGTGTATCACATTGATTGATTTGTGGATGTTGAACCAACCTTGCAGTCCAGCAATAAATCCCACTTGGTTGTGGTAGATAATCCTATTAATGTATTAGATCCTATTGGCTTGTATCTTGGTGAGAACTTTGCATTCATGTTCATCAGGGATATTGATCTGTAATTCTCCATTTTGGTGGGGTCTTTGGCCTGGTTTTGGGATCAAGGTAATATTGGCCTCATAAAAAGAGTTTGGAAGTTTTCTTTCCATTTCTGTTTTTTGAAACAGCTTCAGAAGAATCAGTATTAATTCTTCTTTAAATGTTTGGTAGAATTACCCTGGGAAGCCATCCAGGCCTGGACTCTTGTTTGTTGGGAGATTTTTGATTACTCCTTCAATTTCCTTGCTGGTTATGGGACTGTTCAGGTTTTCTTTCTTCCTATTTCAGTTTTGGTAGTTTATATGTCTCTAGGAATGCATCCATTTCTTCCAGATTGCCTAATTTGTTGGCATATAGTTGCTCATAATATGTTTTTATAATTGTCTGTACTTCTTCGGTGTTGGTTGTGATCTCTTCTCTCAATCATGATTTTATTTATTTGGGTCATTTCTCTTTTCTTTTTGATTAGTCTGGCCAGGGGTTTATCAATATTAATTCTTTCAGAGGACCAGCTCCTAGTTTCATTGATCTGTTCTACCCTTCTTTTAGTTTCTATTTCATTGATTTCTTCTCAATCTTTATTATTTCTTTTCTCCTCCTGGTTTTAGGCTGTATTTGCTGTTCTTTCCCCAGCTCCTTTAGGTGTAAGGTTAGGTTGTGTATTTGAGACCTTTCTTGTTTCTTGAGAAAGCTTTTATTGCTATATACTCCCCTCCTGGACCACCTGAAACAGTTGTGTTTTCATTTTCAATTTCAATTTCATTTTCTTTAGTAGGATGCTCTTTAGCCTCTATGTATTTGAGTTCTTTCCAAATTTCCTCTTGTGATTGAGTTCAAGTTTCAAAGCATTGTGGTTTTAAAATATTTAGGGAATGATCCCAATCTTTTGGTACCATTTGGGACCTTATTTCTGACCCAATATGTGATCTCTTCTGGAGAGTATTCCAGGTGCACTTGAGAAGAATGGGTATTCTGTTGCTTTAGAATGGAATGCTCTGAATATATCTGTGAAGTCCATCTGGTCCAGTGTGTCATTCAAAGCTCTTATTTCCTTGTTGATTTTCTGCTTAGATGATCTGTCCATTGCAGTGAGTGGGGTGTTAAAGTCCCCTACTATTATTGTATTATTATCAATGTGTTTCTTTAATTTTGTTAATTGGTTTATATAATTGGCTGCTTCCCTGTTAGGAACATAAATATTTACAATTGTTAGATCTTCTTGTTGGATAGACCCTTTAATTATGATATAGTGTCCTTCCTCATCTCTTATTACAGTCTTTGGTTTAAAATCTAATTTGTCTGATATAAGAATTGCCACCCCAGCTTTCTTTTGGTGTCCATTAGCATGGTAAATGGTTTTCCACTCCCTCACTTTCAATCTGGAGGTGTCTTTGGGTCTAAAATGAGTCTCTTGCAGACAGCATATCGATGGGTCTTGTTTTTTTATCCAATCTGATACCCTGTGTCTTTTTATTGGGGCATTTAGCTCATTCACATTCAGGGTAACTATTGAAAGATATGAATTTAGTGCCATTGTATCGCCTGTAAGGTGACTGTTACTGCATATTGTCTCTGTTCCTTTCTGGTCTATGTTACTTCAGGGCTCTCTCTTCACTTAAAGGATCCCTTTTAATGTTTCTTGCAGGGCTGGTTTGGTGATCACAAATTCTTTTAGTTTCTATTTGTCCTGGAAGCTTTTTATCTCTCCTCTTTTGAATGACAGCCTAGCTGAATAAAGTATTCTTGGCTGCATATTTTCCTCATATAGCACCCTGAATATATCATGCCAGTCCTTTCTGGCCTGCCAGGTCTCTGTGGACAGGTCTGCTGCCAGTCTAATGTTTCTACCCTTGTAGGTTACAGACCTCTTCCCCCCCCCCCCCCCCCGAGCTGCTTTCAGGATTTTTCTCTTTGTCTCTAAGATTTGCAAGTTTCACTATTATATGTTGGGGTGTTGACCTATTTTTATTGATTTTGAAGGGGGTTCTCTGTGCCTCCTGGACTTGAATGCCTGTTTCCTTCCCCAGATTAGGGAAGTCCTCCACTATAATTTGGTCCAGTATACCTTCTGCCTCTCTCTCTCTCTCCTTTTCTTCTGGGATCCCAATTATTCTAATATTGTTTCACTCTGTCGTATCACTTATGTCTCGAATTCTCCCCTCATGATCCAGTAGTTATCTTTTTCTCAGCTTCTTTACTCTCCATCATTTTGTCTTCTATGTCACTAATTCTCTCTTCTGCCTCATTTATCCTAGTAGTTAGTGCCTCCATTTTTGTTTGCCTTTCATTAATAGCCTTTTTGATTTTGACTTGGTTAGATTTTAGTTATTTTATTTCTCTAGAAAGGGATTGTCTAGTGTTGTCTATGCTTTTTTCAGGCCCAGCTAGTATCTTTATAATCATTATTCTGAACTGTAGTTCTGACATCTTACTTATATCCATACTGATTAGGTCCCTGGCAGTCAGCACTGCCTCTTGTTCTCTTTTTTGAGGTGAGTTTTTCCATCTTGTCATTCTATCCAGAGAAGTATAGATGAAAGAACAAAATACTAAAATGGCAACAATGAAATATACAAGGAAATATACACTAAACAAATCAGAAGAGCTAAAACCGAAAAAAAATAATAAAAATTTTTAAAAAAGAGAGAGAGAATATAATCAGACAAGTGAACAGAACAGAGCAATACACTATATCCTAAGTGTATTTTGGTCTGTTTGTTAGAAGAAACTGCATCCCAAAATTGTAAAGAAAGAAAAACATATATATACAAAAATAAAATTAAATACAATGAAAGTATAGAATGTAACTCTAAAAATGAAAATTTAAAGATTTTTAAAAAAGAGTTGATAAAGTAAGAAATTGGTTGAAAAAGGAAAGAGAAAAAAATTAAAATTGAAAGACTAAAGAATCATGGGGGAAAAAAATACATGAATTCTATATACTCTTTTCCCCTGGCACTGGAGTTTTGCAGTTTTCTGTGATCGGTAAACTTGGTGTTGGCGGGTTGTTCCTGCTGACCTTCTGGGGGAGGGGCCTGTTGTGCTGATTCTCGGGTGTCTTTTCCCTGGGCGTAATTGTACAGCCCTTGCCAGGGGGCCAGGCTAAGTAAGTGAGTCCGGATTGCTCTATGTGGCTTTTGTTCCCTGAAGGTTTTCCACACAACTTTAGAGGAGGAGAATGAAAATGGTGGCCTCCCAATCTCTTGCCCCAGAGGAGCCCAGAGCTCAGGGCCCCACTCCTCAGTGCGCCTTCAGGGAAAAGCAGTCACTCCTGTCTCTCTTGTCTCCATCCGCACTCCGTGCTCACCCAGCCCGTGACTGAGCATTTCTGTGTCAGGCACACAACCCTGTTCTGAGTCTCCAAACCTTGAAGACTCCTGTGACATGTACCTGCACCGCTTCTCCCGGCAGAGGAAGAGGGGTTCTCACCGGGGTTCTGCCCCTCACTGGGCCCCTGCTCAGAGAGCAGTCTCCTGACTATACTGCTGTTTGTGGTATATGGCAACCCCGGGCTGAAAGCCCACTCCTGGGCTCGCTAATTGCAACCCGCTCCAGTGCCTGGAAACTCTGCCACACTTGGCACCCTGGTATTCCTGTGACCTTGGGGATCCTAAGGCCACACTATCCCTCCTAGGATTGTGCCCCGTTTTCAGGTGACGTTCTTCACCCGAGCAGACTTCTTAAAGTTCTGATTTTGTGCTCCACTGCTATATCACTTTCAGGTAGCGGGTTTACAGAGGCTCCCTCCCCCCCACGGTTTATCTTCCCATATATCCCCTCGGATTTGCTTCTCCGCACCTCCTACCTTGCAGAAAGTGGTCGCTTTTCTATTTGTAGAATTGCAGCAATTCTTTTCTTAGATCTCTGGTTGAGTTTGCAGGTGTTCAGAATGATTTGATAGATAACTAGCTGAATGCCTGGGACCAGACGAAACTAAGGTCTCCTACCCCTCCCCCATCTTGGACTATTCTCGCATTTTGTTTGCTTTTTAAATTTTTTTTCATATTAATAGCATTTTAATTTATAAAGATGAGCATGATTTTTTTTTTACCATTGGCCAAAACACGTATAAAATTTTCCATCTTAACTATTTTTAAGTGTACAGTACATTGTTAACTCTGTGTGCCCTGTTATGCAACAGATTCATCTCACAAAACTAAAACTCTCTATCCATTGGCCATTTCCCCTTTCCCCACCTCCCAAAACCCTGGCAACTGCTGTCCTGCTTTCTAAGATGTCTTTTTAACTTTCAGTCTTTAGAGTCCTCAGACTTTTACTTTATGGTTTAGCTTTTGTGATGATAAGACAAATGTTTATTTTCCTAAATAGACAGTAAATACCCACTTGCCAGCACTCAGTCAGGAAACAGAACATTGCCAGCAGCACCCCAGAAGCTTTTCATGTACCCCTTTCTAGTGGCAACTCACTCCCTTTCTCTTACAGGTCACAACTATCCTCACTTTATATGGTATCCATTCCCTTGCTTGGTTGATGACCAAAGTTTGTTTCTCTAAAACAAGTCAATTTAGTTTTGCCTGATTTTGAACTTTATGTAACAGTATCATAGTGTGTATATTCTATTATAATTTGGTTCTGTCACTCAGTATTATTTGTAGTATTAGTCCATGTTATTACCTGTGACTGAAGTTTATTTGCATTGCTACATACTATTCCATTGTGTGAACATACCACAATATGCTTATGCATTCTTTTATCAATGGATAGGAATTTTCAAGACATTTATGACCATTTTTGTACGTTTCTTCACACACATCTATACATATCTCCTACTCCACTTTTTTTTCGGGTATATGCCTACATAGAACTGCATGCAGGACCATAAAATATAATAGAGAGATTTTACCTTTAGTAGATAGTGCCAGACTGTTTTCCAAAGTGACTGAAACCATTTGAACTTCCAACAGCCAAAATTGAGAAAGTCTGGTACACACATTCTCACCATCATCTGCTGTTGTCCTATTTATTTTTGCCCCATATAGTGAGCACTTAGTAGTATATTACTGTGGTGTTGTTTTTCATGTTGTTGATCACAAGTGAGGTTCAACACCTTTTCATATATTTATTGGCCATTTGGATTTCTTCCTTTGTAAAGTGCCTGTATAAGTGTTTTGCCCATTTTTTACTGGGTTGTTTGCCTTTTTCTTATTTGTTTTTAACAGTTCTTTATATATTCTGGACATAGGCTCTTTGATGGTTTTATATGTTATAAACATCTCCTTTCTGGCTTATCTTTCCTTCTCTTCATAGTGTCTCTTGATGAATGTATCGTCTTAATTTTGACACGGTCACATTATTCTAGTACTTTTCAGTGTTGTTTTATGATGATGTAAGTGACCTTTAAAAATCTAATTTGTTTCCTTAACTGAAAAAACCAATATTTAAATGTGCTTATTGTAAGCTTGAATTCTTTACAGCTAAGAGCTTGGCAGACCTTCTCCTCAAAGAGAATGTCAATGACAATAATGGCCACAATGTTAAACATTTGAAGAACACTTTCATCATTTTCACATTTACGTTCCCCATATAACCTAGAATTTTTAAATCATTATAATTCTGTTTGGCTCTCCTTCAACAAATAGATCCTGCAGCATATATGATTATCTTATTTTCTATAACTCCCAACCGAGTACCATCCTGTGCCACCTTATGGTGCTGTTACATATGCATATGGGGGTCCATATGGGCATACGTCCCATCTTTCCAACTGGGCTGAAAGCTCCTTGACATCAGAGGGTTTGTAAATGCATCTTTGTATCTCCTGTGGTGCTCTGCATTAAGTAAGCAGCTAGAAAGGTGATAATAATATGCAGGGCCCCTGAATATTTAGCCCTTCAAAAGAAAAGAAAAATAAGTTTTAACAGACATGAGATCCTCGAATTTTCTTTTAAGGATTACATGGCTTGTTGCAGTTCTAATGTATGATTGATGATTGCTGATTATCCCAACCACATTTTGACCAATCAGTATAATCCCCTTCACTTTCCAGGCCTTTCAGTGAACAGCTAATTTGTCATCCACATCCTTGTCTATTCTACTGTATAGCCCCTGTTAGAGTTATTGATGGGAGCCAAAGGGGAGCACAGATAATTCAGAACATGGATAATCTACTTTCTTCTTGAATGTCACAAAATCCAAAATATGTTTATGTGCATTTGCTTCTCAGGTAGAAATGAGTCCTCTGGAAAATGCAATTGAAGTGTTGGAAAATAAGAATCAGCAGCTGAAGACTCTGATTAGTCAGTGTCAGACAAGACAGATGCAGAATATTAATCCCTTGACTATGTGCCTGAATGGAGTTATAGATGCTGCGGTTAATGGTGGAGTTTCCAGGTATCAAGAGGTGAGGATTAGGTATTGTTGTCTGAAAGCTTTTAAATTTGATTTCTTAGGGCTTCAGAAGTCTTTTTTCAAAATATGCACACACATCTGCATGCTAATATCGGGTTACAATTGACACAGAGTTCTTCGTTAAATGGAGCAAACAGATAGTCATTTGTGATGCACACTTATTCCATTTGCCGATAATGTGGTATTTTGGGGATAAAAGTGTGTGCATGTGTGTGTGTGCTTGGATGAATAAAGTGGTGAAATTATCAAGATTGTTTAATAAATGTCTACCTAAAACCACTTCCTTGACCAAGGAGACTCATGGGCATAGAAATGTCTGATCTTGTTTAGAAGGTACTTTAAATGGACTTTTCATCTGCCCTTGTGGTTTTAAACAGAAAGGCAAAACAGCTTGGAAGGTGAGGAGGCCACCATTTTAGTCATACTGAATATTAAAGCACTTTATTTTAGGATACAAAGCTTATTGATTTGGATTTGCTATTTGCTTGCTTTACCAGAGACACTTATTTACACAATCGCGGCTCTTTAAACAACCCTTTCCTTATATGCCCTTTCTGACCAGCTGCCCACAGTAGGAGTCATTCCTTCTGCCCCACACATGCGGTTTTCGGTGGTGTTTCTTTGAAGATGCCAGGTCTTTAGAAGCAGCTGTGTCTTTCACTTTCTTTTTAACTTTCCTGAAGTGAACTGACTCTCCATTCTCTTTCTAGGCATTTTTTGTCAAAGAATATATCTTAAGTCACCCTGAAGATGGAGAGAAAATTGCACGGTTAAGAGAGCTAATGCTTGAGCAGGTAAGGTGGGGGCAAAAGCCAATCACTTGCTCTCTTTCCTGCCTAGATTTGCATAGTTCCCAGAGACCCATCTCCTTGGTTTTCTACGTCAGTGTTCTTTTTATTTTTTTTAATTTTTTATTGTTATGTTAATCATCATATGTTACATCATTAGTTTTTGATGTAGTGTTCCATGATTCATTGTTTGTGCATAACACCCAGTGCTCCATGCAGAATGTGCCCTCTTTAATACCCATCACCAGGCTAACCCATCCCCCCACCCTCCTCCCCTCTAGAACCCTCAGTTTGTTTTTCAGAGTCCATCGTCTCTCATGGTTCGTCTCCCCCTCTGACTTACTCCCCTTCATTCTTCCCCTCCTGCTATCTTCTTCTTTTTCTTTTTTCTTAACATATGTTGCATTATTTGTTTCAGAGGTACAGATCTGTGATTCAACAGTCTTGCACAATTCACAGCACTCACCATAGCACATACCCTACCCAATGTCTATCACCCAGCCACCCCATCCCTCCCACCCCCACCACTCCAGCAACACTCAGTTTGTTTCCTGAGATTAAGAATTCCTCATATCAGTGAGGTCATATGATACATGTCTTTCTCTGATTGACTTATTTCACTCAGCATAACACCCTCCAGTTCCATCCATGTCGTTGCAAATGGCTCTACGTCAGTGTTCTAACAGAAGAGGTCAGCCAAGCATTATAGATTCATCTGTAATGTATTCCAACTTGCTAATTTTTACTTTTACTTCCCACTTCAATGCAAACATAAATTTAAAAATGAGTAAACTATGGCAGCCCCTTAAAATGGACAACTTCATGTAGTCTCTTGGAATAGTGTTAGAACGTTCTCTCCCTAAAGACTTGCTGTAGGCTTGATGCCAACTTTTCACTCAAAATTTTGGGCTCACGTAAGTTCAGACCAACTCAAAATAAATGAATAGATAAATGAATGAGTGAAGGAATGAGATTCTTACTTAAATGTTATAGTAAGGGGCAATCAATAGACTTTGCTTTAAAACAAAGACTAAGCCTATAGATGATAGGATATGGACAAAACGAGATACAAGCTCATCATTTTCTACTCCAAAGAAGCATAGTTTATTTATTTAGTTCCAGCAAGTACAAAGAACTAGAGTAATCTCTTGCCTGCTATGTTCCTGGAGCTAGCTCTTGGCCTGAAAATGTTTGAAAACCTCTGAGGTAGGAGACATGATGGTTAAGAGGCTAAGTTAAATAGGAAATAAGGACATTTAACACCCATAAAAAATGGAATACGTATGAAAAAATGTGACCAAAGCATCTCCTTCTACTTGATAATACAAAATTAATCAACAAATAAGGCATGCCCTTTCGGATAAGAAAATGATGAGGTTGTATCTGATTTTCATCCATATTTTATGCTCTGCAGGCTTAATCCACAGAACTTAATACTGGGGTGACAGAAGTGGCCATGGACAAGTACCATGGCTGGAAGAGGGTCAGTTATGCAGCTTCTAGAAAAGAGAAAGGAGTTACTTTAAGGTGACCTGCAAGGAAATCGAGAATAAGTTAAGTTCTCGATGTGGCCCTGGGGGTGATGTAGATACTAGGAGTGAGCAAGTTAGGTTATCCAGTTCTTAGGATTATGGAATGACTGTGGCCTTTGTTGATATTTAATGATCAGTATTTAACCTGAGCACAGTCTCTTGTGAGTGGTTTGCCTCACTGCAGGACTCTTATTGGTGTATTCAGTTTGACTGAATTCTTTCCCCAGAGTTAAAATTAAAAGGACCAAGAAGACTCTCAAGAAAAATAAAATTGGGTACCTTTGTTTCCTCCACATCCTGCCTATGTTCACAGGGCCTTGTGGAAAGAACCGTGACATAGGAGACTTTATATCTCTATCATAGGATAAGCGGTACAAGTGACTGCCATGTGACCTCCGGCAGGTCACACCATCTTTGTGAGACCGTAGTAGCAGGGGTTAGGGCTAGCAAGGCCACTACCCTCAGCTGGACCTCTGTGAGGTGGTTCAGATAAACTACCTGAAGGCCTCGGAGATGCCCTGCCCTGGTGGCTTTTCCAGAAAGG
Organism: Zalophus californianus; assembly: GCF_009762305.2. Classification (NCBI taxonomy): domain Eukaryota; kingdom Metazoa; phylum Chordata; class Mammalia; order Carnivora; family Otariidae; genus Zalophus; species Zalophus californianus. The sequence goes on along the minus strand of NC_045606.1, from coordinate 69,189,747 downwards.
ACTTGTTGGCCCAGCTGATGGGAGTGGTGGCTGTTGACAGACACTGTTGTTGCCTCAGCTGCAGCATGCTGCCTGGCCCACGATCACCACCTTCCTGGGTGGCCCAAATCCAGTGACTGAGGAGAGGAGATATACAGCCCAGCCTTCTGGGCCCAACACAGCACAACTCTGACAGCCTGTCTGAGGCCCAGAGCTCCCCTGGTGTCGGCAGAGGCTGACATGACTGCTGTGTGTCTGGACTTCTTTTTAGTCAGCCCTGCTTCTGCCGCTCCCTCACACAGACAGTGATGCCAGGTGACTCCCCGGTAAACATCCTCATCTCCATGCCAACGTCTGCTTCTGGGAGAGCCCAGCCTGCAACGTGATTCGGACAAAACAGTCTTACAGCGAGTGTTTAAAATGGAAACTGGATTCCTACCCTTGAGGTCAACTCTTCCATGCCCTTCTCCCGTCATCAGACTCTTCCTTTATGCCTCAGACATCCACTCCACTCTCACTACTCCCTGTAAAGGTGTCCTTGAGGTTTAAGGTATTTTTATTTTTATGCAGATATGCTGTCGGTGGGTAGGCGCTGCCACAGTCCTGCCCACGTACAGAAGGTGCTGGACACTCTAACCCACCAGGCTCAGTCCTGTTTGACCTGAGCTTTCAATCTTGAATCTTCACAAGATGTCAAGATAAAAACCACTGTGGTGATGGTGTGATTTGCTTTTCTCACAGTCCGTGGAATTTGTTCTTTTGACCACATTAGCATGGGGGCATTTTTTTAAATGTAAAAGACAGCTGATACTCAGAGGAATTAAGCACTATACATAGTTGAAGAACAAAAGAAACTTGAATTGTTTGTGTACATCTCTTCTGGGTCCTCACCACAGAAAACCTATTTTTTTTTTTTTTTTTAAGTAGGAGCTGCTCCTTATTGCATTATAAGTGAACCAGAATAATCATTTTTATCAAAAACAAAAAGAAGGGCAACTATTATAGAATTCCTGTTCCTATTCTACCTCCATGTCTTCCTCAACCAAATTCTGAAAAGGGGGGCGGGGAGAGGAGAGATGGGCACAGCAGAACCTGATGGAAGAGAAAGAGGTGTACCTTGAAAAAGGGTGTACCATCCAGAGAAGAGATCCCTTGGGGAGAAGCTCCTGACCCCGCCAACAGGGAGCAGCTCCTGCCCAATCCTGTGAAGTACAGAGGGGAGCCAAGCAACACATAACTGCTTAAAAGGGTTGTTATTACAAATCTAAAATACATGGGAAAGAAACTTCGGGTAGGAGGAAAATCAGAAAGACCTAAGTTTGAATCCCCATTTGTCTTTTAGTACATTCAGGATCATTCTGATCCTCAGTGTCCTCACCTGTAAATGAAGGATTGTTCCTCTCTTGTGGGGTTGAGAGAATTAGCCATGACTCATGCAGAATGCATGGTACAGTGCTTGACCCTCTAGCAGGCACTTGGTGGAATTGTTCACTGATGTGGGTTTTTTTTCCTTTTCTTGTTATCAAGGCACAGATTTTGGAATTTGGTTTGGCCGTGCACGAAAAGTTTGTGCCTCAAGATATGAGACCCCTACACAAAAAGCTGGTCGACCAGTTCTTTGTGATGAAGTCAAGTTTAGGGATACAGGTACGTACCCAAAGTGTCCATAGGGGGCAGTGTGACCACTGCCGGTTGCTGTTTGTTAGCGGGACGATGAAGTATCCAATAGTGACATCTTTTGGTTTTTCTACCAAACTGCACCATCTTACCAGGGAGTCCTCCAGTATTAAAATTTTGCATCATTTTCTATTTGCCCTGTTCAACTTTTATGAAAATAAAAAAGGGCAAGAAAGCTTGATAATACTGAAACTTACCTTTATAACCTTACGTAAAGATTTCATAACAATATGCTAAAATACCTCACGAGTTCTTTTTCCCCTTTTTTTAATTACTCGTCTAAAATATTCCCCTGACTCCCTCTCTAGGAGTTCTCTGCTTGTATACAAGCCAGTCCAGTCCATTTTCCTAATGGAAGCCCCCGCGTGTGTAGAAACTCAGCACCTGCTTCTATGAGCCCAGATGGTACCAGGGTAATTCCCAGACGCAGGTAAGTCATATTCTGAATTATCTCACAATTTGGCATCCCCCCAAGATGATCTGGAATGATTCTCTCATTCTTTATGGCACAATTTGTCAAATACGCTATTTCTTAATGAAATAATTAACCCGCGAGGCAGCTGCAGACATCTGCCACTGGTAAAACAGCAACAGCATGAGAAATAAATAAAATCAAACATTTGATTATATTGAGGCAAACAGGAGACAACAAAATGGGGTGTACATATTTTTTTTCATTTGGTTTTATACCATGCCAGCATGTGATAAAGTGCAATTCAGAGACTGAGTTAATGACCATTTTTTTTCCCCCAAAACAGCCCATTAAGTTACCCAGCTGTCAACCGATATTCTTCCTCCTCACTGTCCTCACAAGCTTCTGCTGAAGTAAGCAATATTACAGGGCAATCAGAAAGCTCTGATGAAGTCTTTAACATGCAGGTACTTGATTGGCTTTTTAATCGTCTGGTCGTGTGTATTCCTTTTCTGTCTCAATCATGAGAGTTTCTGTCCACTCTGCTGGGCTATTGAACAGATCTGCGAGCAAGAACATTGAGTTAAGGACAAACCTTTAAACACTCTCACTGCTTTGTTGGTCTCTGGAGTCTACAAAGAGGTTTCCCCCAAAACTGCCCCCTCCACTCTCAGAAACGTGAGCAAGAATGGGAAAGCCTGGGCGAACTACACAGGGTTAGCTTTGAAACCTGCCTCTGATTTGCTTCTTCCATTTGGGACCCTTGGAGCCTGTCACCACATCCTGGCTACCTCTTAGCGTTGCTAACTGGCCTCGTTGCTTCACAATACACGGTTGAGAGGGCCGTTATACAATTTCTCTACTTCTGCTCATGTCAGAAAATGTTCATAGTAAAAATTTTTACTGAAGAAACAAAATAGTTTTTAAGGACATTAGTCAGTGTAACTCTGCAACACAGAATTTTATTTAGACCCTGCTTATACAGCGTTTATAATAATTTAGTAAGAAGAAGCTGAAATTTTCCTCACCACTGTCTTTAGAAAAGGGGCATACTACATATTGCCAAATTCATACCTTGAGCACATTTTTGGAGAAAACAAGAAGGTGCATTTTCTGCTTTTTAGAAGCACTCCCCTGTCTCTGTGCCCTAGGCTGGGGGTCCTTCTGCTTGTCCGTTAGTCAGCAAGGGCTACCTGCTCCTCCATCCCAGTAGATCCAGAAAACTAATAACTAATTCAAATGCGTTCCTTTGGCTGGAGTCAAAGTCTCAGATTTTTTTTTTTCCCCCAGAGTATTTTGTTTTTAAATCTTGGATTCTTGATTAATTCAGACAGGCTTCCTTATCAGCCTGAGATTTTTCTCTATTTCTAAATGGCCTTTTTCTTTTCGTTTTTGTTTTGTTCTTGTTTGTTTTTTGGCTACTTTGAAAGAAAAGGACAGGGATCTTGTTTTCAGTATGTCACTGTTTTCTGGAGCCTCTCAGCAGTGGATGATAACAGCTCCCATGTATTTGCAGCCAAGTCCATCTACCTCAAGCTTGAGTTCGACTCACTCTGCTTCACCTAATGTGACAAGTTCTGCCCCATCAAGTGCCAGAGGTCAGTGCCAGGGTATGGGGCTGACTGAGGGTGCCCCAGGAGCTGTGGCCCTGGCACCCCAGCCCAACATGTCCTTCAGGCAGATCCAGCACCACGCCCTGACTATCCTTCCTTTCCTTCTCTTCTCAGCTTCCCCTTTGTTGTCTGACAAACACAAACATTCCAGAGAAAACTCTTGCCTGTCCCCGAGAGAGAGACCATGCAGTGCCATCTACCCAACACCTGTGGAACCTTCTCAGGTAGTCCCTTGGGGGGGGGGGGCGTGGAGATACTAGAAAACAAGCAAGTGTCTGAAATTGCTTACATATCTCTGCAGAAAAACCCTGTACCTGCCAGAGGCAACCAGATGGGCTGTGTTAGACAAGTTGATCTGAGTGGAGAGTGAACCTCTGCTCCATGCCTGTTGTTCGAAGTTTCTGTTGGAGCCATATTTCTGATACTGATACATGGGTTGTTGCCTGAGCAGTAAAGTGGAGCGGAAAATGGGAAATGATTTTTCCCTCCTTGACCTCTCTAGTTCATTGCTGCTATTTAAACAGTACAAGGGTAATTAGGTGAATGAGTTGGAGTGTCTGTGTGTGTTTGCATGTGTGTGTAGCAGGAATTTCAAGCAACTTTCTCCATTAGCAAAAGACCCTTGAGGAGAAACATGATCTGTCCAGCAGCCTTTCTTTTGGCCTCTACCTAGTTTGAGAGAGCTTCATTTGGTTCCTTTCTGAGGTACCCAGGAGTGCAAGGACAATTTCTGTTCACCTTTGCTATTCTTTAATGCGTTGAGGGAGGAGCAGTCCAGTGCACAGGCTTTCGCTGTCCCTCCACCCCCAGGAGTAAAGGACCATGGTCCTTAGCTCCTGCCTGGACTTGATTTTGAAGTGATCCTGATGTAGGAAAGATGTTAGTGTTCGAAGCCGATGGCCAAGAAAGAATTCTTGAGATGTCTTTGGTGCAAAAAGGTGATTTTATAAAAGCATGGGGACAGGACCCGTGGGCAGAAAGGGCGGCACCGGGGTCGTGAGGAGCGGCCCGTTATATACTTTCAAGTTGGGAGGGGTGGTGGGGATAGCGTAAGTCTCTAAGGAATTTGGAAGCAAGGTTCCCAGGACCTTGAGGGGCTAGCTATTGTTGGGAAAGTGTCATTTATTGCCGTCTAATAAAACCTGATTCATGAGACCCTTCAGATGCGTATCGATGGGCCATATGCTTGGGGGATGATTGCCAACATGTATCTGGGGGGTGGGGGGTTTAGAGAGGAAGTTTCCAAAAGAATTTTTATATGTTAAAGTAGGCTTACAGCATCCTGGGGGTGGGGGGGTGGGGGCGGGGGATGTGGTCAGGCTAGGATTGCCTTTTGTCCTTAGCGAAGTATCGACATCAAGGCAGTTGAGTCCCTAGAGGAATATCCCTCTGCCTGTTTCAAGGACTTGGTCAATGGGCTGTATAGGTAGTAAGGAAATTGAATAATTTTTCTTCTGCCTTTGTTTCCCACATCCATCCTTAGTCCAGGTGAGGGCAGGGCCAAGGGCTTGGTTCTCTGGGCACTTCAGGGGCTGTGAAGGGTGGTTTCCAACGTGAAGATTCTTGGGTAGCCCTGCGTTTTACTGATGATTTGGGAATAATTTAGGAGCGGAGAACAATACTTACTTATGTTCCAGCTAATTTTTCTGTTTTTCTACACCACCCTGGCAGAAGTCTGTAGCTGCATCTGGAAATGGATGAGAGCGAGTGGGATGTGGCTTGATTGGTTTATCTTTGCTGATTGTGTAATCTTCCCGAAAGCCCCAGGATACCTCCTCTGCACAACACTGATGTCTCGCAGAAATTCTCTCTGAGTGCGTTTGGCTGAACCAGCTCACCAGTTTTCCTTCCCTTTGTCACTTGATGTTGCAAGGGAATTTCACACTTGGTCCCATCTGCTCCAGGAGCTCGTGTTGCCCGCATGGGGGACTCTGAAAGCCTTCCTTGATTAGCCTCCGACTTTTCCGCTTTTGGTAAAATGTGAAGCAGTGTGTAGTTGCCAAAACCTCAATAATACACATTGCTATGGTGCATCTACTTTAAAGGACTTGCACTTTTTCTCTTAACGTATTAGGTAGAACCATGTAAAACTGGCATTTTCATGGGTTAAAAATCGTAGAATATTGTCCATTTCATATGTTTTTAACGTAGGATTGAAAACATGTCCATTCACTAGAGATTTTTTGAGCTAATATTTCTTAATTCTTATCTGCATTTCATATTGTCAGTCTGAGCATTCTTATTTATAAAGAGCACCATAGCTTATCTGCTGCTTACTGTTTTTCCCTCCATTTTATTATGAAAACATATTTACCACTTACATTTAAAATCTAATACAAACTTCTTACACTTAAGACTCTTCTCCCCTTTTTTCCTCAAATGTAATTGAATTCTTGGTTCCCAGGCTCATCATGTACCATATAAAAATGATTTTGAACCCAAAGTTTCAGTTATGAGACAATCATCTCATTTTCTAGAAGGTCTTACATGACAGCATATTGCACCGTAAAAATAGACTCTTGTACCTTTGCAGAGGCTGCTGTTTAATCATATTGGAGAAGGGGCCTTGCCACGCAGTGACCCAAATCTTTCTGCACCTGAGAAAGGTGGGTATCAAGCCAGCCCCGTCATCGGTCCCGGCAGGCGTCAGGGTTTGTTTTGTCCTCATTTTCTCCAGTCCGTCATGTGTCTATGTGGAAGGCAGATCTCCGGATCTTTAATGATTGGGACTAATTTGCCCTTTAGGGGATTCATGAGAGACAGTCCTTTGTGATGCATTCTTTCAAAACTGTTTTCTTGTAGGATTGAACAGCAGAATCTGAGCAAATTAGGAACTCCTCAGTTACATGGCTTTTGGGGTCCGGTCACCCAGGCAATGCCCGTGCCCCTGAAACAGAGCTGCTGAAGAGGCTACTTATTCAGCACAGTGAAAAATAGCACCTTCCCAAATGGATTCCCCGGTCCCACTCTTTGTTTCCCTTACAAAGCTCCTTCTGCCAGTTCATCTCTTGTTTGTGGTGACTCAGATACTATTTAAGAATTGCAATCCAGTGCGTGATGGAGTGTGCCCTGCCTCAAGGTCACACAAAAAATGAGAAGCACACGCATAGCAGTTAATAGCCAATTAGCATCGGTCTGTGCAACACGGCAGGCGATGAAGAGCAGATTCAATGTGACTCTCTCCACCGTGCAGGTGGGGGCCTACAGCAAGTCACCTATATGCCTCGCGCAGGGTCAAGCCTCAAAAATCCATGCGGTCCCGTAAGCCAATGAATCGAGCCACCAATGAAATGTTCCCATAAAGTGCACTTTAATTGCCCTCATTAAGAACTGAACTGTATTGTCATTGGACTACATGGATAGATTAACATTAAAACTTTCCTTGGGAGATTGAAATCAGTGAGACGGTAGCCGAAATGATTTTAAAACACAAATCTTGCTTGAATGTTACACGTTGAATCTTAATCTTTGCCTGGAGAACTTAGTATTTTTCTCAGCCCTTCTACCAAAGAAAACCACAAAGCCAATTTAAAACGAACTGAGAAAAATTATTGTAAGCGTGGTGATTCCATCCCCTGAAAGTAACGTGGTAATTTCGAGTAAAATGTTGAAATCCTAGCCGTGTCCATCAGATGGCAGTGTCTGTACAGGGAGCAAGCCCCTAGAAATTCTAAGACGTGCTTTTGGAAACCTGATTTCCTAGCAGCTATTTATAATCGTCCGTGGCTTGCCCTTGCTCCTAACAGGGTTGTTCCATATTTCTGCATCTTACTGAAGCATGGAACAGACAAATTACAAAAAAGGAATGATACTGTCAGTATTCCAAATTACTTTTTTTTTTTAGGACATACTTCATTATAATCCATTGATTTCAGGAACAAGGGTCCTTTTCCCAAAGAGTTGGTCAACAGGATGGTGTGTCGTGGTCATCCTGCAAGGTAGTTGAAATACTAGTCCGTCACTGCCTTCTGCCTTTTGGGGTGCCACTTGTCCAGAAGTTTCCACTAAAAACCAAGTTTGAAAATATTTTAAAAATAAATAAAATCTGGGGGCGCCTGGGTGGCTCAGTTGGTTAAGCAACTGCCTTCGGCTCAGGTCATGATCCTGGAGTCCCTGGATCAAGTCCCACATCAGGCTCCCTGCTCAGCAGGGAGTCTGCTTCTCCCTCTGACCCTCTTCCCTCTCATGCTCTCTATCTCTCATTCTCTCTCTAAAATAAATAAAAAAAATAAATAAATAAATAAATAAAAATAAAAATAAATAAAATCTTTAAAAAAAAAGAAAATATTTTAGTGACTACATCCTCCATCTGTTATCCAGCATCTAAAACACATTTGTAATTCTCAACAAGATTCTACGGTTCTAGGGTAGAGATCTGTAGTTCTGTTTGACTGCTTGAGAGGAAATAGACATGCTAACACCCAATTAAATGTCAACTATAACTGTGAGGTAGAAAATTAAATAAAGGTTTAGTATATAAGAGGTCTCTTGGGGGGGTTTTAAGTTTTTTTTTTAAATCCAGTTGATTTTTTCATTCTGGATAATTTTGACTTTCTTCTAAGATCTCAAGCGTTTGAAGGACAAAGTGGACCATGTGTTTTTAGCTGTGTTATTCCCTTCCAGCTGTGAATCCCACCCCTAGCAGCTGGAGCCTGGACAGTGGGAAAGAAGCCAAGAACATGTCGGATAGTGGGAAAATTCTCTCTCCCCCTGTCCCTCCAAGACCCACACAAACTGGTGGGTATTTGAAGCGTTTGAACAATCACTTTTATAAAATAACTTTTATGACTACTCCAGCTTGTCGTGAATTCCTCAGAGAAAGGTAGGCATTTGGGGTCTGAGGTCAAAACCTTAGTAGCTTAATTCATTTACAGTGTTTTCCCTCTTTCCTGAACTTTCTAGCTACTGTGAAGTCAGACAGTACTCCGTCCCTTATAAACTCCATAGACAGATTCTGTAGACTGTTCTCCTGCTAGGCACCATCCTTAAAATTTGGGGAGGTACCCTAACCTTTGCCGAGCCATTAATATTTTCTCTGTCCTTTGCTTGAACCACCTCATTCTTATCAACCTCTGCTAACTCAGCCAACTTCACTCTTTCTCAGGACTGATGCCAGGGTTTCACATGGCCCCAACATAGGAATTGACTGACTATAATTTTTGATAGGCTTGTGGGGACATCCATTGCTATCCCTTGCTTAGAGAGGTCTGTATTCAAGAGTGAGTGAAATTTCTCAGGGCGCCTGGGTGGCTCAGTCGGTTAAGGGTTTGACTATTGATTTCAGCTCAGGTCATGATCTCAGGGTTGTGGGATCGAGCCCCACATCATGTTGCATATAGCTCTGCACTCAGCGGGGAGTCTGCTTGAGATTGTTTCCCTATCCCTATGCCCCTCCTTCACCACATGCCCTCTCATTTGCACACAGGCATTCTCTCTCTAAATAAATAAATCGTAAAAAAAAAAAAAAAATGAGATGTCCCAAGGGGTTGGTTTAGGGTACTGCCCCTCGGGTGGTGGTTTCAGAAGCGAATTCTTTTTTTTTTTTTTTAAGATTTTATTTATTTATTTGACAGTGCGAGAGGGAACACAAGCAGGGGGAGTGGGAGAGGTCTGAGAAGCAGGCCTCCTGCCGAGCAGGGAGCCCGATGTGGGGCTCGATCCCAGGACCCTGGGATCATGACCTGAGCCGAAGGCAGATGCCTAATGACTGAGCCACCCAGGAGCCCATAAGAAGCAAATTCTCAGGCCTAGTCTTAGACCTACTGAATCAGAAGATCACCATTTCTGGGGTAAGGCCCTAGAGTTGGTATTTTACCAAACCTTTCTAGATTTTGAGAACCACTGAAAATTCTTAGGAAACTTTATGAGTTTATAGCAATAACAGACCCCCTTTCCAACTGAATAAGCCATTTGCTTGGTGACCTTGGTAACTTTGATATGGTAAAGTCTTTAAGACCTACTCTGCTGACTCTGCCTATCTTGGTGATGGGGAGAGTCTTTTCAACATTTGCACACATCTAGAGTGGTTTTGGAGCTTTACCAATACAACTGCCTTAAAAGCAAGAGAAAATATGACATCATCTTCTTCACGGATTTTTCTGGGTTCATTCAGGTTTCATTTGCTGTATTTTAGCATCTCATCTTTGTTTTCTTTTTTTACTGACTTTAAAAAAAAAAAAAAACAACTGTGTGCTACCCAGTTTGTTCTATACTTGTCAAAGCTAAAAGTCACCAATAGGTTTTGAAAAGCATGTGTGATTTTTCAGCAGAACAAGAAATAACCAGGCTTCCTCGATAACCCGCATCAGAATACCACTGTGGCCCGAGATGGTTAAGATTCATCAGCCAAGTAATTTGTATCTTATTCAGGCTGTACAGAGATTCAAGGAGTCTCCAGCTTAAACTGGTTGTATCAGTCATGTCAGAAACTTGAAAGGCATTTTCAGAGGAACAGTAATATTGATGGTAGTTAAGATCCTAGGCCCAGTCAAACTTGGAGGCAAGGATACTGATGGCACTCTTTTAGGTCTGTGGGGGAGAATGCCTTTCTAGAGAAACATCTCTGTGGACAGGCTGTGGCTGCAAGGGCTGCTATGGAGTCCACGGTGGTGGGGTCACGGAATGCCTGCGTCGGGAGGAAGAGGAGCCTAAGCGGCAGTAAACTTCGGCTTCCGCCACACACAGCAGTGGCAGGAATATGGTTCCCAGTCAGTGTCTGTCTCTCCACTCACACAGGACTTCCTTCTGTCATCCACCCCCGCAACCGACAGGCTAGAAGGAACCCTGGTGTTTGAAAGTGGCAGGTGCTGACGGCATGCCCTTGTGCGCAAGGCAGGGGCTGCACACCCCCACGTGGCCGCAAAGGGCCACTCCCCCTGGTGCGCTAGCACCCAGAGCACACAGGTGACCTCTCCTCTCCCACTTTTACCTGGCAGGGCTGCCCTCCCTTCTGCACTGATTGCTCTCCTGGTCTGTCCTCACATCATCATCCGTGGTCACTGTCGGGAGATCCGTAACTGTCTGTCTGTATTTCCTTCAGCCTCTCTCTAGTTTTCTGAAGAGTTGCAAACCTCACTTTGGCAGCTGGGAGAAGGGCAGCTGATCACAGAGCAACAAACCCTGAACTCAGTGAAACCTCTGTAGGTGGAATTGGGAAATCTGGCTTATCCTCATCGTGTTGACTGTGTCACGGCAGCTTTCCGTGCGCATGGTTGTGTTTCAGGGGGCTGGACCTGACCCCCGAGCATACAGAGCAGTGCCATCACGTGCCTCCTCCCAGCTGTAGGGCTTGAAAACCCAGGGGGAGAAACAGAGAGACAGCACTTCTTTGCCATAATGATGAAATCCATAGAGCACTACCACCACCACCAACCCCCACCCCCACCCCCCAGGGACAAAGGGAAGACCTGAGTACAAGCATGAGGGAGAGAAATGGAAAACTTCTCACTTCTTGTTTGGATGTGGCCAAGGGTTTTCTATTTTGGGAGTGTTGGGAAGTGAAAGGGGAGGCTGGTGTCAATTTATGCTCATGGACCCCTTCTAACCGGCCTAGATGGTGTGCGTCTCCTTGCTGCTCAGACCACAGTCGGCAGCTATTTTCCAAAGCCTTCTCCCTGGCACCTCACACCTAAAAGCACCTTTTGAAACAGATCAGGCAGTGGAAAAGCACCTGGACTTCTGGGAAATGGGATATTGGACCAGTCCGAGCTCCTGTCACTTCTGCATAGCATCATGTATGCGCTGGTGACTTTTCACTAATTCTCCCGTGTCTTGGTGAGGGGTCCGTGTTGGACAGGCGTCATTTAGTTTCTCCTCTACCCTCCTTGCCTAGGAGGTCTTTAGGCACTGGATCATCTGTATGGGTTTGTACACAGAGGGCATGTGCAGATAATGAACCTTCTGGTTTTTTTCAATTCAAAGCATTCCTCTCTCTGTTTACAGCTTCACCAGCAAGACATACAACGTCCGTGTCCCCCTCACCTGCTGGGAGATCTCCATTGAAGGTACAGACTCGTATTTAGACTCAGGCGAGAGACTGGCCCCACATTCCTTCTTTCCTTATGATTCATCCCTGGTATCACTGAGCTGCTTTCATAGGTACAGACCAGGCAAAGAACATCTAAAGAATGGGTGAAGGAAGATTGGTAAGAAAACTTACTAGGCTTTCCTTTAGGGAGCGTCCTCCATTGGAGCCATTTGTGTTCAGATTATTAGCTTCATTACCCAAATAGTGGCAATGAAAATGTACAGACTAGAATCTGCATATACACTGAATTAGGAAAGAAATATGGTCCCACTGTATTTCCTAGGATGTTTTCAGTCTGGTCTTCTGGTTTCAGGGACATCAAAAAAAAAAAAAAAAAACAAATTGAAAAACTCGGTCAACAAGCCTAGAAAATGGTCTCCTGTGCCTTTTTGCTTCTGTCCCAACCACTTGACAAAGTCAAACCCAACTTTTTCCTCCTTTAATGTTTTATACCAACATTTTCATTTACATTAGAGATATATACTTAATCGTGAAAAATACGACAGTAAAATGAATTAAAAATTTTCTAAGAAACAAATTGAAAAGCTTTAAAGGTGAGACGTTTAAATTGATAGGTAAACGTAGGCTATTTAACATCGCTAAACATACAAAATCCCTCATGAAGGTAAAGAATAATATTTAGTCTCTATCCAAATTGAATCAGATTGGCTGCAAGGATTGTCAGTACCTATAGGCATTGGTGTTCAGAGCTGCTGCACCAGAGGCAAATATGGGGTTGAAGTGAGTGTTAAAAGAATGATTTTGTATCTGAGTGAGGATTTACATGCTCCGTGTCCTTTCTGTTGAGGAGGTATTTCTAGCTAATGTGAAAGAAAAAGACAAATTAGCTTCTAAAAACACATAGGGGCAGGTCGTGATCCAATGCATCTGTGTTGCTAAGGATAGTTGCTGATAGAAACTGAGAATCTGGAAAACAAAAGCCCCAAAATGGAGAAAATTGCAAAGAAGTGTGATTTCATTTGCATTGCCAACGTTTCTGATGCAGAAATTTGTTGGAGAGTGCAAATTATTTGCTAGTTTTTCTGTCATTCTGCAATGCAGCTGTTAATCATAACGTACACGTGACTGCATTCATTCTGGAAGCCATAGACTGTCACGTTGATGTGATGGAAAAGGAAGCAACATGATGTTTCCACATCTTACATTTAGCCTTACTCGAAAGGAGCTCCCACATATTGCTATGCAATTAACATCTGCATTTTCCAGCTTGATTTTGCAGAGTAGTAATAAGACAGCAAGTCTTAGAGATTGATTCTGTAAAAAGAACTGAAGGGATAAAAATATTCAAGTAGCTACCAAACAGTCCCATTTAGCAAGGTGGTATATACTTTCTCTCTCTGCAGAGCTGGTGATGTTCTAACTGGCCAGGTGTAGCCCTGTAGGCATATCTATACAAATGGGGCTTGGAGAGAAAATGAAGGGAATATTTCTGTTATGACTCCTGCATTACATTAGAGGGCACACTGCTACCAAGTTACAAGCTTTGCTATGCCTAGGATGCAGTTTATTGCCTTAACTTCGTTTTTTCAGCAGTTAAATGATGGAGTTAATCCTGTGGAGAAGACTGAGTTTACCTGCCTTATTTTAAGCTTGCGGTCTAATTGTTCACAGTGAACAGCAGTGAATTTGGGTCTCTTAATTGGCGACGCTGAATTTTAGGCTCCTGCTAAATGAATTTATTTGTGTCTCCCAGTATTATTTTGTTTAAAAAGAGAGACCAAGGTGGAGTTAATCTAGGATAACCTTTCACAAAATGTGTTCCATAGAATGTAGTTTTATAGGTCATCACTTGAAAAATGAAAAAATGGTCTGTACTCAGGTAAGTTTAGAAAACCCTGGGCTGCAACGTCCTTTCATTTTCTTGATCGTTAAGACTGTAACATGCTACTATGCTTTGAATGCACTCAAGGAGTACATAGGATGCAACATTTCCCAGTAGAACCCTCCTCACATGGAGCATCACTTAGGGCTCCTTTTCCATAGGATGCCAGTCAGGGAAGTAGCAAACTCAGATGCCAACTGAGTAGACAGCTAACATGCATGAGTGAAGGAAGCTGGTAGAATACAATGTGAAGATACCATACAGATATGGTAAACGGAAGAATTCATGCCCTATCTCCAGGGGAAAGGCCCTGCTCAGTTGTTTCAAAAGATTATCTCCATTAAGAGAGAGCAAGCCCTTGTTGATAGAACTTCTCATCTTTTTATCAAATGCCAAAAATCTGGGGTTTTGTGAAATCTTCCTATTTTAAAAACTTAGTAACCAAGTCAGGTTTTTAAAAAACATGCCAGATGAAACAGGTCCCAGTTCAGTCTAGAGCTGCCCATGTGCTGCTGCTTCAGCTCACCGGTCTGGAATGGGAGCGGACTTTAGTGCAAGCCTAGGGTGCCTCACTCCTCTTCCTGAGGTCTTTGGTAGGAGGCCCACTCCCCCTCTCCACCCTCCACTCCCCCACCCCCTCCCACGCCTCCCCCACCCCCGTCCCCCACCCCAGTCAGACTGCCCCGGCTCCTGTCCTCCAGTTCTGAGCCCATCCCTGCCGAGCTAGAAGGGGGAAGTGGCACTCCCAAAGCTTTCTGTTGTTTCTGCCGGTTTCTGCTCAAATGATGGGACTAATTATATACCTCTGAATTTTCTTCCTGATTACTGCTAGCCTCGTTCTGTCCTGAAAATGAGTAAAATGGGCAGCGAGGTAAACGGAGTGAAAGGCAGGTGAATGCCTGAGGCCCGTCTTGCTGCAGAGAATGACACGGCCTCCAGTCAGAGGCTGGGTGTTTGCATTAGTCCAGCCAGCACCACAGTCTGGGCGGTTTCCACGACAGAAATGGATTTTCACACAGTTCTGGAGGCTACAGGATCCAAAAACAAGGTGTCGGGAGACTGGGTTTCTCCCGCGGCCCCTCTCCTTGCCTTGCAGATGGCCACCTTCTCCCTCTGCCTTAACAGGGTCTTTGCCCACCTTTCGTGCCTCTGTACCCAAATTTCTGCCTATAAGGTCCGATCGGATGAGGGCCCACCCGAAAGGCCTCCTTTTAAGGTACCCCCCTCTTTCAAGGCCCTGGCTCCAGATACAATCCCACTCCAAGCACCGGGGATGAGGGCTTGAGTTCATGGATCTGAGAGGTACACGTGCAGCCCAGAACAGTGTTGATGACTCCGCTGTGTCTCCCTCCCCTCCGGCTTTTCGCCCCCCCCCCCCTTCCCTTCCCTTCCCTTCCCTTCCAGCAGGGCTCCGTGCAGTCTTTCACCCCCTCTCCGGTGGAGTACCACTCCCCAGGACTGATCTCCAACTCGCCCGTCCTGTCGGGCAGCTACAGCAGTGGGATTTCTTCTCTCAGTCGGTGTAGCACCTCGGAAACCTCAGGCTTCGAAAATCAGGTGAACGAACAGTCGGCGCCGGGGGCGGGGCCGGCGCCGAGCTACAGCGGGTCGGAGGAGCCGGGGCGCAAGGAGAGCAAAACGCCGCCGCCCTACAGCGTGTACGAGCGGACTCTGCGGCGGCCGGTCCCGCTACCTCACAGCCTCTCCATCCCGGTCACGGCCGAGCCGCCCGCGCTGCCCCCCAAGCCGCTGGCGGCGCGGCCCGGCCACCTGGAGAACGGGACCCGGAGGACTGAGCCCGGCCCGCGACCCCGGCCCCTGCCCCGCAAGGTCTCGCAGTTGTGAGTCCCTTTGCAGGTCCCCGGCGACGACGAGTCCTGGCCGTTTACAAGAGAATAGGCAGTATGACGAGGAGACGTTTAGTGTAGGCACTTTAATAACTTACTCAGATTTGTCTTTCAATGAATGGAATTAAAACTTGCTTATTAATATGTTGCACAATATTAAAAGTTACTGATCTCAAACGCCAGACGTTACATGAAGTATGGCTGACTTTCCTTACAATGTCTCTCGTTTGAAAGTGGTAAATAGTGTTAAAGACTTCTTTGGTATCTTTTTACGTTCACTTTTATATAGTTTCATCTTAAAGCCAATAGGATATTGTTGAACACTATGGCGCGTGATGTTGTTGTATACTTTTTACTGAATACTTGATACTCCGAGAAAGCTTACTAAGTCAATGCACAGCCTAACACAATGGTCCTTACTTTAGAAGACTTCTGTAAATAAGGGGAGATTTCTGGCCCTTTCCGTGAACAGACTGATCAGTGCACATTAGCAGAACTACAAGTTAAAGCAGGCTACTTAGACAATATACTTAAGAGGTTGCAAGGAGTAGGGCTGCAAATTATTTTGTTCTTGAAACAAAATAATTCTTTAAGGTTGCTTTTGACATTTGACCACTGTCTACTTTCTTAAAACTCTGCTTTGTGAATCGGTTGGTAAATCCTCTAGTACCCTGACATCATGGTATCTACTGTATTTCTTCTCAAGGTGCAATTTACTTTCAGAGTTCCAATCGGCTAGATTAAGCAAAAGACCCCGGGAGAAATGTTTACTTGAATCTTGTGCTTCCGTACTTAATAGTTTCCTCTGCAGCATTTGTCACTGAAGAGCAGGTGTTCACGTGTTAAATAGGCACAAATTAATGTGTCCCATTAACAAGAATTCAGGAATCAATACAGGACAGTATTAAATCAATAGCGTAAACGAAGAAAAAAACCTTAGAGAAAATATATTAGCATGATTAAATGGCAAAAGGACTTTTAAAAGGTAAGGGCATTAACTTTCAACCCTGCACCAAATAGAAAATTCTTCACAACTCTCCAAGCTTCTACCGGAGCTTGGTTTCTTGGCTGATCCTGTTTTTTTGAAGGGTAAGATGGCTGTAGACCTCTCTGGCTTGAGTATTGCTACGCAGCATCTCAGATCTAGAGAGGGATGCTTATGCCTCAGTTGCGGGAGAGGGGGAAAAAGCACCTTGTTTGTAGTAATGTATTTTGTATCTTTGATTTTTTCTTTTACTGACTGTTTATAACACCCAATTGACAATAAATATGAACTGTATTTTAAATCCTACTGTTAAATATTTTCCCTCTTTTGTTGGGAAGCTCATTTTAGTTTAACCGTGTTTGTTTTTGTTGATAGCTTACCTGGAAGGCAGTGACCACTTTTTATATTCTCTTAATGAAACCATTCAGCAGGTATACGCTGTTGAGGCTGGTTACAGAGGTTTTCTATAATAAATGTTCAAGTATTTTTGTACATAACTGGTTAATTTTAATAAGAGATACCATTATGTGTAAAAAAAAGTAAAAATAAAAGCAAACAGTTGTGGATGCAGTATGATTGTTATAATTATGCCAAATACTTTATGTATGGAAAAAGAATATTTGTACATATGTGCTTTTAACAATAATTCTGCCATATTGACTTTACAATTTTGAATGTCAGAAAAATTAATATATGTTAAAATATTTATGTTTAGTGGAAGTATTCATTATTGAGAAAAGGAACATATGAATTTTAGCTTTGTATCTTACAAGTTTTGCAGTCGGAAATTTCTGGAACTAGCTTCTGCTTTTGATGATAACACTTTGTGTTTGTAATCACATTCTTAAAAATATACACACACACACACATAGGAAGCTCCATATTCCTGTTGCTTTAAAGAAGTAAAGCCTTCCATTTAAATAAGTTGACATGCATAAGGTAACAAAGCTTCTCTGATTTCCTTTTCCTTTGTAATTTAATAGATTGTTGACTAGTGCTTGGGCACTGTATAAATCAGTGTTATTTGCTCTTGACGCCATTTTTTTTTTTAAAAAGTTTTTTGGCAATGAAGAGTTCAATTTATCATGTGTGTGTATTTCTGAAGCAGCTATATAGAACATTTCAAAAGATTCTGTTAGCTCAGATGTTCCCCATGTTGGTTGCTGCTGAATGGTAAATATTTAATAAAATTACCTGATTAATCTTAATATAACTGTCTTTATTCCTGTTATCAGTGTGTCTTTACCTGGAACAGAAGCTGTGTAAATCTCTTGGTCACATCGTAGTGAAATTGTTAGACTCCTTTGTTGATAGATTCTGTTTTGGTTTGTCTTGCCTTGGTTGATGCCCTTCTCCTGACAAAGCTTATTTATGCCTTAGAGAAAAAAAATTGAAAAGGTAATGGTATTGGTTACTACCAGTAGAGAAGTAAGACTTACTTGGGTGGTGGACTCTTAATTAACCTAACCAGAGCCGTTTTAAAAAATCAAGTCACTGGGGCACCTGGGTGGCTCAGTCAAGTTGAGCGTCCAACTCTTGGTTTCGGCTCAGGTCATGGTCTTGGCGTCCTGAGATCCAGCCCCCCACCCCCACCCCCGTTGGGCTCCATGCTGGGCATGGAACCTGCTTGGGATTCTCACTTTCCCTTACCCTCTGCCCCTCCCCACCCCTTTTACCCCACCCCCATGTTGGTGTGCGTGTGCACACGCTCTCTCAAAAAAATATTAAAACCATCCAGGTTTGTTTACATTGGAAAACTTGACACAAGACAGATAACTGCCAGGCATACAAAGAAAACTGCCTTTGTCAGCTCTGACAAACTCTATCCGCACGCAGGCCAGCTTTTCTCCCTGATTTTCATAAAAAGATGGGAGACATATTTGACAAACACTGGAAAACTCATCGACTACAAGATTTCTGTTAACAGAACCTGGCGTTTAATTTTGTGAGATGTGTCTGTGCTGTGTTAGGTTTACAACATTTTATGTAACTCAGTGTTAAGCAAGCCATTGTCTAAAGCCTCCATCCCATTAACTACCAAAAGCCATTTAAAGGCCATAGTCAATGTCCTCCTGATTGTTTCTCAACATTAAGTGATTTTAGAGCATTTTTGGATCATTTTCATTACAACAGAGCCCATAAGTATTTCGATTCTACAAGCGTAATTACAATATGAATAGCTCTGCTTCCTACCTAAGTAGTCTTCTCTCTGGATTGTTATTGATTGTTCTACAAAACACAACAAAGAGAGTAACAAGTTGCACAGCTTTGCCTTTATTTGATCTTTACATATTAAAACGTGGCCGTACCAAAATGAATTCTTACTGATGATTGAAATAAGCCATGCCCTCATTACATAAGAGTATCGTAAAAAAGACTTGAAAAATTGACCAAATTCCAATCCCCTAACATAACTATTATTATTTTTACACATCCCTTTCAATTTTTTTCTACATTGGTGAGTATGGTTCCCCAAGTATCACCAACATAACCTGTGGCTAATATAGGGCTGACTCATTGCCACTAGTGAGAGCTCCACACCTCTATAGAGCTTTGGTCACGTCTCAGGGAGGGAAGGGCAAGATCCGATTTTACGGAAATTTTGGAGTTTTGTTTAAGGTGGGACTTTCAATGAGCAGGCATTAAGACTGGGTAAACATGATATAATTGTTCAGATTTGATGGAAATAGCAAGGCGAGAATTTTGGGTTGAGGGGTTCAAAAAGTCTTAGGATATAACTGTCAGTTGATGCTTTCTGATAATTTGATAAGATCTGTTGAGAAGTTCCTATCATGAACAATAAAGTTATTTGCCTCTCCAAGAGATGCGGTGTAGAGTAAACTTACGCTAATGAACATTGGAATATGGAGTCCTATTCATGCAAACAACAGCTGTATGGGGTAGATTGTTTCAGTTCTCAATGTGTATGTTTTATATAGTTATAATCACAGTAAACCTGGACAAATTATCCTTATTTTATCTTTATTTGTAGTATGTATTTGTATATAACATATATGTAAAGGCCAGGTATATATTCCATAATTCATTGAGCCATTCCCCTGTTAATTGACATTATATTGTTTCCAAGCTCTTGCTCCTACAAATAATACCACTTTGACTCTTCTTACATACAACTTTTCCCATGTTCAGATTACTTCCTTACAATGTATCCCTACACTGAAATTGCAAAGGCAGAGGAATGATGATTTTTATCATTCTTTTGTATATTGGCAAATCTGTTCCCAAAAGTGTTGTACCAATCTTAATGCCACCAGCCTTAATGCCACCAGCAATATCTTTACGAAACTGGCTATTGATGCAGTATTTTGTGCTATGTGGGAAGAAAATATTGCTGCCTTACCCAAAATTTGAGAAAATGTTAATAAGTCTTTTACAGAATCTTGTGCTAAGGAAATTGATATCCTTACAAAGGAAATGAAAAAGAGAGATGAGAAGACAGAAAAGTAACAAGCTAATGCTGATACTCACATGGCACCTACTGAAAATACTTCATCCCAGAGAAGAGATGGCTAGGAACATCCTCTGTATCAAAAGCTAGAAAACCCTTAGCATTCTCTACACAAGTACAACCTCACTTATCCAGAGTTTACCCCTGTCATTCACAATCAGTGAAGGAATCCAAAACCTAGAAGTGAGGACAATGACCTGACCAGCTGTAGTCAACCCCACAGTCTCCTGAGTGAACTGTTGTTCCCAAGAAGATGAGGCTGATAAAAAGTCTGGTGTGTTTGAACTTTAATGAAGAATAAGTCCTTACTTTTTGTTGAGTGTTGAGAGATGGAGGACATGGGTTTCTAGAAAGCTATGCAAGTGAAAAAAAACATGAAGTTAATTCCAGAGAACAAAAAAATTTTGTAAAAGTAAATGTAATTATATAGTACACTGTGTGGATCGCTACCTATAATATTTACATAGTCATGGAAAAGTAAAACATATATTGATCTAATTCCAAATTATAATATAATTAGACTGGAAGGACAAGGGTGAGGAAGGAATTTGTATGCACAGAGAATAAAAGAAATTCTCATTTTCTATAATGGGATGTCAGTAGTGAAGGGGAGGAAGAAATTTTCCTTAGTCCAAGGTTCTGTTCTGTTCTAGCTGGGCTAAGAATTAAGTCTACGTGAGACATAAAATGTCATTTTCTCTATGATCCAAAAGTTTACTCCCAAAAATAGTGTAAGAGAGCAAAGACCACCGTTGCACAGGTGGTGAGAATATATGGAATCTCCAGTCTCCCACAAATGGGAGACACCTCCAGGCACAGACTTGCTAATCTGTGACACTAGGCAGGCAGTACTGGAATGGGACTTGGCCAGCACTAATAAGCAACAAAGGTTGAGACAACAAAGGTCCCTTGTGGGCTGGGACCTCTTAGATTCCTGAACGCTGGCAGGGCTGGACAAAGAGAGTGCTGCTTAATAATATATGTCTCAGATCCCCATTCTAGTTGGCCACCAAGGTGCATCCTGGTAAGGGCACCCTCCCCAGTGGTGAAGACCACAGGGAATATTCTCACTAATCACAAACTCAAGCTCTTTGACACAGAACAAGACAAAAAGGAAAAAACCTCATCCTATTTCTCTTATGTGCACATTAACAACTTTAGCTCAGCCTTGGATCTCTTGGAGGCATGCTAATACCTAGGAGGGATGTGCCACAGGTTAGAGATTGTGTGTTTTATAGTATATTTCATCACACTGGACTTTTTTTTGAGGTTTCCGGGTGACCTAGTGTCAATCTAATCCATTCCGTGACCAACTTATCCTAACATGAGAGCCTTTGGGTCAGGTGGTGAATGTTCTAACAGCTTTTAAGTGCTCGACTCATGCCCACCAACTCGGTAGCTTTAGCTTCCAACACGTCCCATAGCAATAGCCTTTACCTCATATGCACATTAATCCAAAACAAAGTTTGTCTAAACAGACACTGGTCTGATGAGAATCATTGAATTCACCTGTCTGTGAAGCCAGTCTGAACAGTTGACTTATGGTCCATGCCTGCATTCTGCCCTGTGGTGGGTTTGGTTTCGTTTTTGTTTTTGTTTTAATGACAAATGGCATAAAAGACAAGCAAAGAAAAACAAAGACCATCTCTGGGAGGAAATCGATCAGTAACCCAAGAGTACTCTACAAAATTTTTACCAAGAGTCCTTAAGCCCGAGGAACTAGTTCCAGTACTTTATCTGCTCAGTTTAGAGAGAATAAAAATCTCACCCCTCTCCTCCATCTGACCCCACAGACAGAGATTTCAGGAGGCTGACATAAGAAGTCTTACCTTCTGGTTTTATATCATAGGTTCCAAGATCTCAGAGCAGCAGAATCTTCAGAGCCAATGTCCAGTGGAAGTTTATTCTGCTGTGTCAAGTGAAGGGGAGGAAGAAATTTTTCTTGCTCCAGAGTTCTTCTAGCTGGGCTAAGAATTAAATTTACATGAGATAGATAAACAGGAGAAAATAAACCAGTTTTATTACATGAGCATGGAAGCCAATTATGCAATTGAGACCTAAAGAATGTCCAATGCAGGCAGCCTTTATACATTTTAGACAGAGACAATAAATCCATGAGGAATTGACAGGACAAAGAAAACTTAACTTTGGGACCTTCAATTGGTAAGGAATTCTAAATGGAATTTGGGCTGGGTAGTAAATTAGTAAAAAGGAACAAGCGTTGTTTATACAGCCTTCTTGGCTCTAAATTTCCTATCTTTGGTGATAAGGATGTCTCTTTAACTCCTGGTACAGGAAGGGTACCTTTCACATGGGAGATTTATTTGCGGCTTTCAGGGGAACAGAGGAGGGTCTGAATGTCCTTCTCACTGTCTCTTAAATAAGTTTTATTTAAGGAACTCAATATGCCAAAGTAGCACATTTTGGGCAGCCTGCCCTTGATCCCTGTAATAGATATATGCTCAAAATTTAAAGACAGTCAAAAAAATAGGAGGGATGGGGTGGCTGGGCGATAGACATTGGGGAGGGTATGTGCTATGGTGAGCACTGTGAATTGTGTAGGACTATTGAATCACAGACCTGTACCTCTGAAATAAATAATACGTTATATGTTTAAAAAAAAAAAAAGCAGGAGGGGAAGAATGAAGGGGGGGAAATCGGAGGGGGAGATGAACCATGAGAGACTGTGGACTCTCAGAAACAAACTGAGGGTTTAAGAGGGGAGGGGGTTGGGGGGATGGGTTAGCCTGGTGATGCGTATTAAAGAGGGCATGTACTGAATGGAGCACTGGGTGTTATACGCAAACAATGAATCATGGAAACACTACATCAAAAACCAATGATGTAATGTATGGTGATTAACATAATAAAAAATATATATATATAAAAATAAATTTTGAAGAAAGGCAAAAAAATAAAAAAACACAGTCAAAAGATAGCAATTTAAGATACTTTCTTATTTAGAGATGTCAGGGCAAATAGTAAGAAATAACTTATTTTTTTTTAAAGATTTTATTTATTTATTTGAGAGAGAGAGAGCACATGAGAGGGGGTAGGGTCAGAGGGCGAAGCAGACTCCCTGCTGAGCAGGGAGCCCGATGCGGGACTCGATCCAGGGACTCCAGGATCATGACCTGAGCCGAAGGCAGTCGCTTAACCAACTGAGCCACCCAGGCACCCAAGAAATAACTTTTAAAATTGAAACAATTGTCTTTGAGGAGTGACTATGGCTGGGAACAGAAATACCATCTCCTTTCACCAGTGGCTTTGTAGAATTATATACATATATGACTCATACATTTTTAAGAGACTGAAAAAAATATATTCTAAAACATTCAGATACCACCACACTGGTTTCATATTCCCTGGCTGATTTTTTTTCCCCTCCTTTCTAGGACATTGCTGATGAGGATCTAGAACTCTTTGAGAAGCCCATACGGAGTTTGCAACCAGGTGTCTACTTAAAGGAATATGGCGGCAGGTAGCAGGAAGTGAAGGGGAAGAGTTTCTGGACCCATCTGAAACTCTTCCTGGAGCAGAAGTGACTGGCAGGAACACAAACACATTTTAAGCACGTTCATTAAGTCATTTGCAATAGGTTTCGAGCCCCGGCTCCTCTTTATTTTTCTTCCAGGGCAGCACCAAGCAGCCAACGGCAACAATTTTTAGACAGGATCCTGAAAGGACTCTACAACTTTTACCACTTTACAGGTTCCTGTTGTGTCCGTTATGTGGGTTTGTTCATTCTGTTAAAAGCACACATAGGTCTGGGTGTAAGTTACTTGAGAACAACAGTCAACAGTCCCAGGTTATTTCCCTCCAAGAGGGGAAAAAAACCAGTAAATACACAGTGAGTGTTAAGTGGGCTTCAGGTGGATAGCGAAGAAGTTTGGTCAGGGGGCTGGTCCCCTGTTACACCCATTGTCCTTGCCCTCACGGTAGTTCAAACTCTTGCCTGACCACCCACAGCCTACCTGAATCCTTATTCCCAACCCAGGGGAAGAGAAGTTCTCATCAGGATCAAGCTCCCCACCCAGGAGCTGATCCTGTCTCACCTCCAAACCCTTCCTTACCCGTGAGGAAGTGAGAGGGAATCTGGTAGTGACCTTTGACCCCATTTATCACAGTGATCTGATGCCTGGGCCTGAAAGCAGAAACAAACACAACTAAACACTATACCCCGGACAGCCGGAGAACTTTCCTTTTCTGTCTTTCTCACCTTTTTATTCCTTTTGGTAAGGCAACTTTCTAAGCCCAAGAATATACAAAAAGTTGGCCGACTTCACAGTAGTAAATTTCAAAACTTAAGTCAAAGAAAAATATAGTCAAGACAAAAGAACAGACAAAAAAACATTTGCGGGGGCACCTGGGTGGCTCAGTCATTGAGCATCTGCCTTCAGCTCAGGTCATGATCCCAGGTCCTGGGATCGAGCCCCGCATCGGGCTCCCTGCTCCGCGGGAAGCCTGCTTCTCCCTCTCCCACTCCCCCTGTGTTCCCTCTCTCGCTGTGTCTCTCTCTGTCAAATAAATAAAGATAAAATCTTAAAAAAAAAAAAATTTGCACTAAGTCTGACAATGTTATAAAGAATTCATACATACTGATTTAAAAAAATAACGAAGACACTGTTAAGAGGCACAAGTATCAGAAAGGAAAGGAGAAAATACATTAACAGGCAAATAAATAGGTAATTTATAAAAGATGAGAGGTAAACAAACATGGGAAATTAACAAAACAACTAATCAAAGAAAAATAAAACAATAAAGTAACATTTGTTCCTTATGGGATTAGCTACGTGTATAAAATGATAGCACTCAATTCTGGGAAGGATATAGTAAAAGTTGTATCCATTGGTACAGCTGGTGGCACTAAATTAGGATAACCTTTTCAAATACAATTTGTTAATATGGATCCAGAGTCTAAAAAATGGTCATGTCCTTTGAGCCATAACTTCATTACTGGAAATCTATGCTAAAAAAATATTTCAAAATGGGACACGCATATATGGAGAAACAGCAGGCAAAAATACCAAGTCATAGAAATATTAGTACAGAGACAGTTACATAAAATAGAACACATCCAATCAATGGAATGGTACACACTACTTTTTAAAATATTTTTGAAGACTGGTGACAAAGAGAAAACCATAATAGTGCATGAAATGAAAAAAAAAAAGGTTTAAAATATATGCACACTCTGATTACAGGAACTTATTTAATTTTTTTAAATTGAAATAGTTATAAATTGAAATATAGTTGACAATGTTACATTGGTTTCACGTGTGCAGCACAGTGATTCACTCTCCCTCTCTGTTACGCTATGTTCACCGCAGGTAGAGCCACCACCTGTTACAATACGGTGGACTATACCCCTGTGCTGTACCTTTTATTCCCATAACTGATTCATTCCATAACTGGATGCCTATATCTCCCTCTTCTCTTCACTCCTTTTTGCCCATCCGCCCCATGCCCCTCTCCTCTGGCAACCATCAGTTTGTTCTATGTATTTATGGGTCTGTTTCTTTTTTTGCTTTTTTAGTTTCCACATACAAGTGAAATCAGATGGTATTTATCTCTGTCTGACTTATTTCACTTAGCAATACACCCTCTGGGTCCATCCATGTTGTCGCAAATGGTAAGATTTTTTTTTTTTTTTATGGCTGAGTACTACTACATTGTGTATAGATAACACATCAGCTTTAACCATTCATATTTGGATTGACACCTAGGCTGCGTCCATATCTTGGCTATTATAAATAATGCTGCAATGAACATAGGGGTGCGTGTATCTTTTCAAATTAGTGTTTTTGTTTTCTTTGGGTAAAGACCCAGTAGCGGAGTTATCAGATTGTATGGCATTCCTATTTTTAAGTTTTTTGAGGAACCTCCGTACTGTCTTCCACAGTGGCTGCACCAATTCACATTCCCACCAACGGAACATTTTTTTAAGTGCGTACTTTTTAGCAATATACCAAACTGATAAAAGTTGTTTTAGGTAGTGAAGTTATGGATGACAATTTGTCTTTATTTTTATTTTTTCAATTTTTAACATTATTATTCGTAATTTAAAAAAAAAAAGAGAGAGAGAGAGATAAGAAAGCCAAGGAACAGCCAACTCTGAGTATTTTCTAAAAGTGGGAAAATCCTGGGCAAGAAGGCATGGACCTGGTAAGCTTTGCTAATCTTCTCAGAACTGAATGGGGTAGACTGCTCCTCCCACCCCAAGGAGTAGAGGCTTCCTCCCCTTAGTAGCTCTGGGGTCCCTGGGAATGGACTATCACTAGGACTGGTGGGGATGGGGTATGATGGAGTGGGGAGAAATAGAGCTGAGAGGTAAGAAAGGGGGTTGGCTCACAATGGAATGATACAGCTCCATAGGGTCAAAGAAAAAGGATAACAGCCGGAAGAATCAGAGAGAAAAGGATGAGTGTAAGCAGAGGGAGGCCAAGTGCTTGGGAAGAGGAGCCAGGGACCCAGAACAACAGACTAGAAACAGAAGGACAGTGCTTCGAGGCGTGTGCTTGGGAAAAGTGGAAAACATGCAGGCATAGACTGAGGGGTTTTCCTGAATGCCAACATTGCTCTGTTAGAAAGTTTTCTTGCACATTTTTCATGAAAAGAGAGACAAGAACAAGAAGGTATAGTTATCTACATTGGCTTAGATTTCCCACTTAGTCTCTCTTTGAGGGTGTTGCCATGTTCTGTGTTTTTGTACAGTTAGGGATAGCGAATGCCAAAGTCATCCCAAGTATCTTTTTTTTTAATTTTTTAAAAAATATTTTATTTATTTATTAAGAGAGAGAGAGCATGAGCAGGGAGAGGGAGAAACAGACTCCCCACAGAGCAGGGAGCCTGAAGCGAAACTCGATCCCAGGACCCTGCGATCATGACCTGAGCCGAAGGCAGACGCTTAACAGCTGAGCCACCCAGGCGCCCCCATCTCTAGGATCTTTACTTGCACAAGTAAAACAACCTTACACCTCTCTCCCGCCTCCCCTTCCCCCCAACCCTTGTCCTGTTTCATGAAACCCCCAGGTCTGGGAAGCAAAGTAGAGGCCGCAGCCCCACCTCTGGCTGGTGCATGGTGTGGGTGGGGGACTGGGGCCCAGGGTGGTCCAGTACTCGAGGAAATGAGATGGGACAATTACAGAAACTAGAGTGATACTCTTCGATGCAAGAGTCAAACCATTTTAGAGGAATGAGTGGAGCAGTTACCACCCTGGCCTCCAGTATTTAGTAGGATGCAATTACTTAGTAATCATATTTTGTAATTTAGTACATTTCAACCTGTTTTACTCCTCCTTCTCTATCTCCACCATGCTTAGCTGTGATTTCACAAACTTTTTAAGGCTAAAGCCCTGGAGTTCATTTTGAGCCTTGAGTGTTTGATTGCTGTAGAATTCAAGTTGACAGTACCTGAGCAAGCTGAGGAGTGGGTAATGGCTTTTCTTTTCTCCCGTATTCCTGTTACTGGCTTTTAAAGAATATTCCTACATCCTTTAACCGGGTAGAAGGCTGCATGTTATTCAGACAATTTGTTCAAGTTAGATACATAAAATATTAGAAACACAGTGAAGAAAGGAACAGACGGGTGAAGAGTGGGGGCTGGGTGGGAACAGCAAAAGTGCATTTAGTTGAGGTGCTGAAATGGTCTTTGGCCTCTTACCAGTTAGCTACGCCCACTGGCTGCCTCAGCCAAGACTATCCCCTGTCTGTCACCTGTGAGTGAAACGTGACATGCAGCCATCACCTTCAACTGTCTGTAAGCAGTGTGCGGAGGTGGCTAATTCTCTTATCTGGCCCTTTTTCAGGGGCTGATAACATTAGGAGAACAAGTCCCTGTCCCTCCCCTTAGTAGTTTATCAAGACTAGATTTGGGTCATTAAAAAACATTTATTTAGGGCCTACTTAGAACACAAATTTATACGCAAAGAATTGTAATTGTCCCTATGTTCCAGAAATCTGTTCTTAATTGAGAAAATTGAAGACATGTATATTAGCTGGTGAATAACATCACAAGAAATGCCATTATGGACATGAATAAGTGATTCATCACGAAATTAGTGGCATAGCCCATAAATGCTGACTTCCTATGGTATATATCCCCCTCAACACATAGGTTCAAACACTGTGCTTATCATGCTGTTAGGCTGATTTTCTTGAAAACACTGGAACGAAGTTTGTCTGGGACTGATGATCCTGAAGCCCTGTTTTGGGTTTCCTTATTTTTAGAAAAGGGCAATCAGCTAAATGGCATGAAATCTATGACATGCTTGACTATTATATGAAGAGGTAATTCTCCAAATGTGGTCCTGGGGACATAGAAACTAACAGGACAATGTTTCCACCTTGAAAGAGGCTCCAGACTAATATGGGAAGGAAGAGAAATAGACAAGCATTTAAACACAGGTGATTCTGCTATTGGGCAAAGTATGTGTCAACACTCCTCTTGACCCAGAAGTTGTACTTCTAAAAACTTATTTCAGGGGTACCTGGGTGGTTTTGTCAGTTAAGCGTCTGACTTGATTTCCACTCAGGTCATGATCTCATGGGTTGTGGGATCAAGCCCTGTGTTGGGCTCCTTGCTCAGTGGGGAGTCTGCTTGAAAGGTTCTCTCCCTGTGCCACTTCCCCAGCTCACTCTCTCAAATAAATAAATCTTTAAAAAATAAAAATAAAGGGGCACGTGGGTGGCTCAGTTGGTTAAGTGTCTGTCTATGGCTCAGGTCAAGATCTCAGGGTCCTGGGATCAAGCCCTTCGTTGGGCTCCCTGCTCAGCAGGGAGTCTGCTTCTCCCTCTGCCCCTTCCCCAACTCATGCACTCTCAAATAATAAAGTCTTAAGAAAAATAAAAACTTATTCCAAAAACTATCCCTAATAGAAATGTGCACATTTATGCATAATCATTTCAATACTGTTTCTAATAATGCAAAGTTTAAAATATTCTGAGTGGCCACGAGCAGGGAATGGAATAAAATATCCATACATTGTAACTCTCAATGGCTTTTACAAGGTTTGATGTGTATGCCTATTTATTGACATGGAAAGATATTCACAACACTGCTAAAAAACTTTATGATATAAAATAGCATGTATAGTATAAACTCATTATCAAATAATTATATACTCAATATATATATATATATATATATATATATATATATACTTAGAAAGATATTCTAGAATATATGCCAGAAGGTTAGTATTGATTAAATCTGGGGGATTATAGGTTTGGTTTGGGGGGGTTGTTTATGTGTATTTTCCATTTTTCTTATGATTAATTTATTTCTACAAATAGAGATAAATAACCAAATAGATAAATAAATAATGCATGATAAGGAGCATAAAAGAATCATGAGGAGCATACTATGGTGGTGCTAAGGCATTTAACCTCGGATGGGGGGTAATGGGGTGAAGTGGGTAGAGAAGGTCCACAGAAGTGGTAGCCCTTGATCAAAGACTTGAGGAAGAACCAAGAATGACAAGGACAAGACATTCCAGGCAGAGAGACCTGCACAAGCAGGACCCAGGAGCCAGTGATGTTTAGGGGATGGGAAGAGGGCTCTGACTGCAGGAGCATTAGGTGGCAGAGAGTAGAGACATGTTGCTAAGGAGGCAGGCAGGTTATGAAGTGCACAGTTTACCACGCCAGGGAGTTGGGACTTTCTTCCTAGTGGTGGTAAAAAGCCTCTAAAGGATTTAAAGTGGAAGGAAGTCATGCTCAAGACTTACATTTTAGAAAGATTGCTATAAGATTACTGACAGTGGTGAGGAGGATGGACTAGAAGAATCAGCTGGGGGCTCCTATGGGTTTGCACTAAAGGCAACCTGAAGAATGGCAGAGATGCAGAGAAACAGGAAGGACAAATATGAGAGATCTATCTGCACTAGAAATAATAGAATGCATCTGTGAGAAAAAGAGTTGGTCTATGGGGCAGGGGAAGATGTTCCTGAGCATGGGAACGGGATCCAGTGGACAGAAAAGGGATTTTTCCTTGAACAGGAAGAAGGATGCCTATGCCTCCAGGGCTCCTGGTGTTGAATATAAACCAGCATTTTTAGGGATGTAGTGGGATTTTAAGGAGTTCACTCCCAGCGCCCTGTTTTACTCATGCAGTGGAAGAAGCATTATTTTCTGAGAGTAAGGACGGTGAGCTGGTAAAGTAGGCCTGAGGATAGTTCTCAAGTTTTGGCCAAATTTGTTGGAGTTGGTGAGGTCTCAACACATTTAAGTATTAGTGGGCAGTGTGGAGGGCCAGCTGTGACTGGAGATCACAAATTTGTGATGACATCAATTGGTGCAGCTTTATGACTTTCTCCAAGAGCACTCAGTGGCCAAGGGTGAGCTCCCAGGAAGGTAGGGGAAAGTTGCCTTCATCCTGGTTTGTTCGAGTTGAGGACTAGCAGGGCATGAAGGCCCAGGGCCCAAAGACACAGGGAGAGTGACAGGCCACTGAGCTAGGTCAGGCAGGAAGGCAAGTCAAAATCTGTGGGTTTCTGATAGACTTGGAAGGTGACTGGAGGTTTGGACAAGGCCAAGCAGGGGATATGGGAAGCATGAGAACTGGAAAGAGAGGAAGGTGGGCCAAGAGTTGGGTATTAGTGATCATCATTTCTGAGCAGTTTTAAGGGATGAGCAGTTTAGAGGGTGCAGTGGAAGTGGGTGGTTTGTGTCGAGAGTCAGAAATCAAAACAGAGGGCTGTATATAATCATATGTTCACTGTAATGTAAATAGCTATACTGGCCCTTGATGCAGTCTTCACTGGAATGTGTGTGTGTGTGTGTGTGTGTGTGTGTGTGTGTGTGTGTGTGTGTGAGAGAGAGAGAGAGAGAAAGATACACATGTACATATACACACACATATATACATTTTATTATTTAAGCTGTTACATTATTTGTAGACTAACATATATGTAATTACTATGGCTCACTCACTGACCTGCACTATAA
This sequence comes from Zalophus californianus, assembly GCF_009762305.2. Taxonomy (NCBI): domain Eukaryota; kingdom Metazoa; phylum Chordata; class Mammalia; order Carnivora; family Otariidae; genus Zalophus; species Zalophus californianus. The sequence goes on along the minus strand of NC_045606.1, from coordinate 69,158,949 downwards.
AGATGGCCGTTTGTCACTTTTTGTACCTTTTCTCATGCTTTTCTTCATGCTCTAGCTTTTTTTCATTGACTAGTCATCACTTCAAATATGACCCCCCAAAATGTTGGCATCCCATTAAAAACATCAATGAGAAGATGAAAATGTTTGTTGCCTCTCCCTAGTTTAAAAAAAAAAAAAAAGTCCAGAGAAGCTTAGTTCTGTGGCCTTGGGAACCCCATCAACTATAATGATCCAAGCAACAGCTGGTGAACCAGACCCATGGATTAAAAGTAGGTTGTGGTGCTGGTCAGGTGTGAGTGGATTCTGAGTGGCAGAGGTAGTCACCAAAGGCCTGAAAGGTTGGGTTTTACATTAAGCCTTTTTCGTACTTTCTACCATGAGCAGTGTCTGGGTCATTTGTGTCACATTTCGAATTACTAGCATAAATGCCAAGATAACATTTTTTTTTCCCATGTAACCACTGGCTATAAATTGTAGTGTTAATTAGACAAGACAGCACTGGAAAGAATTAAAGACTCCTATTTTCCTTATCAATTACAACCAGGCCAAACTCCCTGAAACTGCTCAGAAGACAGACTATGAAAAGAAACCACTATTGTTATTCTGACATATGGGTTTCCCTGGCCTCAGTGACTCATTATCCATTCATTCACCATTATTATGCACCTATTATATGTTCATAAATACCCTTTCAGAGTTCTTTTTTTTTTTAATTTTAAAAGGAGAACTCACTAACCCTCAGGCCTTCAATTGTATTGTGAAAAGGACAAATCCCAAACCCCAAGAAACTAGAACTGTTATCAAGTTACCGAAGGGTTTATGGCTGAGATGTGACAGCTTTCTGGTAAGGAGACCAGGCAAGCGGGACTGGCATGGCGCTGGACCCACCTACCAGGTCAGATCTGCCGCTGGAGTTGCTGATTGCCAGTAGGGGCTAACAGCTGAGCATAATCTGGACCAAGAAGAACACTATCTTCTAGGCATCTCCAATCATGGCTTAGGCATGATATATCCATGCAGCAAGCTCAGGGTGAGCAGAAAAGGGTCATCACAGGAAGGCAAGGGAAGTCTAAGGGGCAACCAGAGGGTAAGGAAGGCTCAGGAGCCTAGCAGGCAGTTCTGCTGGTGTCTCCAAAGTCTTCTCAAGAAGAGCAGAATGCCAGCCTCTAGACTAAGGTCAGGGGCAGCAAATGCCCACAAGAATCCTACCCTTGAGTCAAGGTAGAGAGCAGAGAGAAGCTTAATTCTGTCAACTGACATTTACATGGAGGACTTGGGCTTAACCAACGACTCAGGAGCCCTTTAATAGAATAGAACAGGTAGAAGGGGAAGTGATCTGTATTGGAGAGCAATTCCGAAGGCCATGCCATCTATGGGATATCACATCTCAGGTGAGTGAGAAGCTGGTATATTGAGGACCCAATTCCAGAGCCCCATGCAGAGCTCCGGGCTGCCCCAGACCAGGCAAGGTTAATTGGTAAAGTCTGATGTCTGGAGGGGAGAGGTAGAGCAGATGGAAATTTTAATAATTATTTCCTGCTTCCAATATTATTAACTGTGGAAGTGAAGAGGACACAATTTTACCTGAGATAGGAAGGGAGCGTGGGAAATATATGTAGCGTTGATGGATTTATCAAATGTAGGGAGAAGGCAAAAATAAGAAAAGTAGAGTAAGGTGGTTGGGGATAAGGGTTCAGCTTTCTGATGATACTAATAGGGACTTGGGCTCTTTCTATATTTCTATTACACCATCTTCCTTAGAATTGGTTTCTTCTTCCTGAGTGTTGTCTCATGGGCACAAGATGACCGCTATAGCTTCAGACATCACATACACAGATGGTAAAAAAGGAACAAAAAAAAAAAGGAAGAAAAAGGGGCACTAACATTTCTTCCTCTTTTATTAGTACAAGTAAAAGCTTTCCTGAAGTCCTACAGAGACACCAGTACATCTCTACTGGCCAGAGCCATATCGCATAGCTCTTCCTAGCTGCAATGTAGGCAAGAAAAGGAAACATATTTACCTGGGGCTGAGCAGGTTGCTGCCTTGAATACAACTGGATTTCTAACAGCAAACAAAAAAGGGCAATGGTTGGTCAAGAGGCAGTTAAGTGTCTGCCAGAGAGACTAGAGTGTCCCCTCCACTGGCTGACAGAACGAGCATCCAGAAATACAGGAGGCTCAAAGCATGGGAGCAGAAGCAGTGGACAAGAGTTGCCTGTGGTTGGGGGGGTTGCAGATTTGGGATAAATGTTTAAGGAAATTCTGAACATGAATTGTGTGGAAGGGCTTTGGAAGGAAGAAGCAGAATGAGCCAAAACAGGAAACAGCAAAGAGTTGGGAATGGAAGAGAAGTTTGGGGAGGGGTAAGGGGACGTTGGAAACATGACAGAAGATGAAGCCACTCAAGCTGGGCCATGGTTGCTCTTTGAAAAACAGAAGTATAATCCATATTAAAACAATACAAATAATTTCAGGATATTTTCATTATTAAAAATATTGGTCAAGGGACACCTGGGTGGCTCAGTCAATTGAGCTTCTGCCTTCGGCTCGTGTCATGATCCCAGGGTCCTGGGATCGAGTCCCACATCAGGCTCCTTGCTCAGCAGGGAGCCCGCTTCTCCCTCTGCCTGCCGCTCCCCCTGCTTGTGCATTCCATCTGACAGGTGAATAAATAAAATCTTAGAAAAAAAATACTGGCCAAAAGCCGTTAATGACCCTCCATGGCTGCTAGAATACAAACTAACATAAGTGAGCACTTGCTGTAACACAGACACTTTTCATCCCTCCCATCTTTATGGAGAAACGAAAGCGCAGAAAAGTCAAGTCATTTACTCAAAGTCACAGACCAGGGCATGGCAAGGCTTGAGTTAGCAGTTCACATAGTTCCACACTCTTCCTCCCATGTGCTGTGTAACAGCAAGGGAGCCCTTGTTAAATAGGACATCCCTCTTCAAACTGCATTGCAACAAGAACAGAAGTCATCGTGGAAAAACTCTTAAGACTTTTACACATTAGCTATTCCCTGATTTGGTGGACAGTGCTTCACCCCTAGGGTCCATTATCTCCTTCCTTTAGTACTAGAACTCATTTATTTTAGCTGGGCTCATAGCGAAGACATTTCCTCGACCTCCCTTGTAGCTAAGAGTGGCCATGTGACTATAGTCAGGCCAATGGGATGTGATCCTAAGTGACGTATGCAAAATCTGGGGCAGCTCTAATAAAAAGACAAGCTGCTTACCCTGGACCACAGCCTTTTCCCTTCACTGCCAGTTGGAAATGGGAAGCACCGTAGCAGTGGCCTTGGGTCTAGGAGTGGAATCCACACATTCAGAGCAAAGATTACTGGTCATGGATCCGAACAATTGACCCATTCCTGGAACGTGGATTTATTATGTGGGGAGAAAAAATAAAACTTCTATCAAATTTCATCCATGGCACTTAAGCAACTTAAACTGAACCCCAACCAACACATGTGGAATTTAGAGATTGATGCAAGTAAAATTAAGCCATGTTTGCCAGGGGCTTCTTGTTGGATATTTGTACTGCAGTAAGCAGCCATAAGTGAATAGGATAAATCAAAGCAGACACTTAGCATATTTTTACATATACAGGAAAGATTATTTTCAATGAGTCTTCTTTGTGTGTGTGGATGTGCATGTGTTGAGAATACTTTAGCTCTAGGAATATAGGATGCCTTAAAAATAGTTCTGAAGATTATACTTTAAAAAAAAAAAATCTAGGCTGATAGAATTCATACCTCAAACCATCTAGACCAAACATACAGTTAAAAGTGACAGCAAATCAGATATTTATATGTGAATTTGACTTGATATTGAATCTCTGTCACCTAGCCCAGAGGATTTTATCTAAAACATTCTTTTAAAAAAGACACAAAAATTTAACAAATAGTCTATGTAGCAGACTTTTGTTTTTTTGAGAGGAATAAAAACCCAGAATTTAATCCCCATTTTCAGTTAGGGGAAGCCTCCACTGTGGGTAGTTTTGGTGGGAGGCAGGACTCAGTCTCCTACTGTAGAGGCCAAGAGCGCTGGCATCTTTCTCTGCTGCCTGGCAGCCAGAGGTCTCTAGCTGGATATACCACCTCAGGATTTTGAGTCTTGTTCTAGTGGTGTGAAGACAAAGGATCAATTAGAATTCACTCCGGAATTCCCCACAGAGTGGCCCAATATACGAATCATACGTCAGCCTCCTAACCCTCCTCTGTGCCTTCTCTAATTTTCAAATACTGATCAACAACAATTCTATGACTTTAACCCCTTTCCTGAACAGCCCTTTGACTCCCTTAACTAAAATCTGACACCTCTGAGGACCCCTCCCCTACAAGTTGCTGCCCTCTCAACTAGAGGTGGTGTTTTTTTCTTATATACCCCATGTGCCTCAGGACCAGGAGGTGGCTTAGGTGGTCTCCTTAGTCCCTCACAATTTACTCCAGCAGCAGGAGTCCAACCCCAACGTTTTATAAACCTTCTTCCAAGGTCACAAATGACTTCCTTGCTGCCAAGTCTGTGGGTATTTCTCTGTCTTCACTTTACCCCATCTCTCCCAGCACTCAAAGCACAGTTGACCGTGTTAACAAAAGAACAAGCAACAAAACTAAACATAGGTAACATGGCCTTCACTAAAATTTAACACTTTTGTGCTTCCAAGGGCACAACTAAGAAAGCAGAAAGACACAGAATGAAAGAAAATATTTGCAAGTCATCTGGTAAGAGACTTATAACCAGAACATATAAAGAACTCCTATGACTCAATAATAAAAGACAAATAATCCAGTTGAACTGGCAAAGGATTTCAACAGACAGTTCTCCAAAGAAAATTTAAAAATGGCCAATAAGCACAGGAAAAGATACCCAATATCATTAGTTTTCAGAAAAATGCAAATCAAACCACAATGGAATACCACTGGATACCACCTAGGGTAACCATAATCAAAAAAGATGGATAATATCAAATGTTGGTGAAGATGTGGGGAAAACGGAACCCTCACTCATTGCTGCTAGTGGGAATGTGAAATAGTGAAACCACCTTGAAAATAGTCTGATAGCTCCTCAGTTAAATACAATTACATGATGACCCAACAATTCTACTCCCAGGTATATACCCAAGAGAAATGAAAGCATACATCCACACAGAAACTTATATATCAACGTTCATAGCAGCATTATTCATAATATCCAAAAAGCAAAGCAGCCCAAGTGTTCATCAACTGATGAATAACAGAAACAATGTAGTATACCTATGTGATATTTAGCAATAAACAGGAATAAAGTAATTATAATGCTACAATATGATGAATTTTGAAAGCATAAATGAAAGAAGTCATTCACAAAGGATCACATATTATAGGATTTTATTTATGTGAAATATCCAGAATACACAAATTCATAGAGATAAAATGAAATCAGTGGTTGTCAGAGGCTGGGGGAAGGAAAAATAAAGAGTGACTGATAGTGGACATGGGGTTTCTATTTTGGGAAGATAAAAATATTCTGGAATGAGATAGTAGTAATGGATGCTCAAGTCTCTGAACTGTTTATTTTAAAAGGGCAAAGTTTATGGTATGTAAATTATATCTCAAAAAAGCTATTATTTTTAAAAAAGCCATAAATGACCACTCTGTCCCTCTTGATGCACTTTGGCACCCAGAACATAACACTCTCCGTGTTTGTTCTCATGCTGGCTGCTCTTTCTTAGTCTCCTTTGCAGACCTTGCATCCTCTAGAGGCCAGGCCTCTAGAATGAGTTTCCAAGCTCATCCGAAACCCTCTTCTCTTCCCATTCTCCCTCACTCCTCATAACCTCACTCCGTTCCCATGGTTTTATATGGGAGTTTTACTCTAACCCCCACATTTCTTCTGAGTTCAAGACTGTTCTATCATTTTTTTTAAGGGGGGGAGAGAGAGAGCGAGCGAGCATGAGCAGTGGTGGGGGTTGGGGGAGCAAGGGACAGAGAGAGGAGGAGAGAGAAAATCTTAAGGCAGCTAGCTCCACACCCAGTACGGAGCCCGACGCAGGGCTCAATCTCACAACCCTGAGATCATGACTTGAGCTGAAATCGAGAGTAGGACACTTAACCAACTGAGCCACCCAGGCATCCCAAGATTGCTTTGTCAAATAGACTACTTATTATCTCTGATTATTTATTAAATATCTCAGATTTAGCTTGTCCAAAACCAAACTCTTAAAGCGCACTATTTGTACAAACTATATTAGGAACAAAACTGTAGCTTGGGGGCATTTCTAGGAGTTAGAGTAGGTGATCATAGGAGAGGGAAAACAGAGGGATACTCCATAGGAATGGACGAGATGTGGACAGAAGGCATTCCAAGGTCAATTTAGGCTTATAAAATCCTTGACTGAATGCATGAGTGTTTTAATTGTATCTGATATAACCATATGCATCGAGCGAATATAGGTGAATAACCCAGATAAGGTCCAGCCAGCAGTATACGGTCTTCCATAGTAAAGCGCATGATAAAGCCACCATCTCTCTTACCCCTGGGCAAGACACAACGATCTGTGAAGTTTTAAGGCAAAACTTCAGCCTGGACCAAGTCCGGTATTTGTCTGCAAGCAAGCTCTTGTGACATAACTGGGTGGTATAGCCTGGTGTCCGGGAGCACACTGTGGGAAAGAGATCTGGGTGCAGGACTTTTCTTGGGGCGCACAGGAAAAACACCCTGAGGAGGGAAGGAAGCAAGAGGAGGCAGAGGGAGAAGGGGAACTTCCATGTCTTGCCAAAGAGCCTCCGCTGATCCTGCAGGAGCTCTGAGCAAGCTCGCATACGGGAGAGTAGGCGACTCCCAGGCAGAGGGGAGAAGAGCTCACCTGTGAGCCATTCCCATGCATACGCCCAGCTGCTGGAGAAAGGAACACCTCAGGCCAGAAGAGGACCAGAGTCGGGCATGGCAGCTGCACCGTGTGCCCTCGTACTTCTGCCATTATTGGACCATGTCACCACTGCTGCCGGCCACCAGCCGTCGCAGCAAAGCCAGCCTTCCAGCGTGAGAACGCTTGGATGTGAAGCTGTCTATTAACTGCACAAAAGGGAAAGGGGCCTAACTTACCCACTTTGGTTTGGAGCAAGAATAGAATCGTTTACATCCTCACCAACCAGCTTTGGAAAATTGTTTCCTGGTCATGAGGCTACAAATAGGTTGAGAGGCACTCAGCCACGGGCTATACTGATGGATGGACTGTAGGTTCTGTGCAGGGCAGGCTGTGGGAGCCTGCACAAAACAGGGTGAATATTTCATATGCAATGAATGAAATGTTCCACCCAGGAAGAGAAATGACAGCAGATGGTGAGGTCAGCTTGTTAGCTATATTTATCTAATTAAAGGCTTTACACATATTGTCAGGTAAAAATCAGCTGTCAAAAAGTCCACCTGGTCATAATTGATCATCATTAATAAGTCTGTTCTAGCCACTGCTGCCAAAATCTTAGTTATGATCACATAATCTCAATTAAGGAAACAACTCAAGTAACTTAGCTTGGCATTACTTTCCCAAACTGGAATAAAATGATGACTGACAGCGAGGAGGGAAACAGACCATGTTTGTCACATGAATCTATCTCAACTCTAGAGCTGGGGACCATTACACATCAGGGAGCTGTTGTCAGGCTTCTCTGCTTGGACTGAATCCGATTAGTTCGTGTGCACTGCGGGGGCAGCAAAATATTGATAAAAACAAATGAGTCTGGAGTTCCTCTTTGCCCTTTGAAACCAAATTTAGTTTGGGGCATTCTCTTGACCTTTAGTTGAGACATCTTCATCTAAAATATCAATTTGCATATATCTGTTGAATAAAATTAGCCTTGACTTGCCAAAGCCATTTTTTTTTTTTTTTACTTCACAGAAGTAAAGAAGACTAATGATACATTTCCATTTGAAAAGAATTTCAAGAGCCAATGGGCTGTATTTCATTCATTTTTTTAAAGTATCAAATAATTGGTGAGATTCAACCCCTTGCTGTAGTATCTCTGCCCTCTCACCCGACCCACACATGCATTTCAAAGCGCTTTACTGGCACAATAGAGCGAAAACAGAACACATGTCTCTGTTCATCCTGCCACTGCTGTGGACTATTTATTTTCTCCTACAGCACATCCTTTAATGTTTTAAATACATGTGGATATATTTTTTAAATTATGTCTATTAAAAATGTGCCATTTCTCAGGAGTGTGCCAACAGAACTTTTCTTAAACGCTATTTAGGCCATTGAGGCAAATGGGAGAGACATTAATGCAGACTAACATGGGAGCTGCACCCATCCATGAAGATATAGTCCATCAAAATTTCCAGGCATCAAAGAACTAAAAAGAAGTCAAGACAAAAGGGAGATCATATAAGGGTAATATGTCTAGAAACATGATCTAGTTTCTAAGGTAGGCAAAACTACCTTTGAAGTCAGAAAGAGTTTTATGTATCTAAGAAGCAAAGGATTTAATTCCCAAGGAATATTATATGAAATAATGTTAGCTTAAAGTAGCTAGCTCTCAGTAAGTAGAGAGTGGATATGCCTATAATTGGCTTTGTCATAGAAAATCACACCAACTCAGAGCTTATAGCTCCATAGATTATATTTTCTCGTAAAGCAATTTTCTCAGTCTTTGAGCCTATATTAACCCCATCGGGATAGTTCTAATATTCCCAATGAAAGTTTCACTAGAAGTGATGGATGATTTTAAGTAAAATATCAAAGTTTACCTAATACTTTCCAAAAAGCACTTCAAAGATGTAATGTATTCAACAATTCTTCCTACCACTTTTAAATTATTAGTTTGGTCATTATGTGGAAACAAACCTGAAATGTCCAAGTGGCATAAGTCTGTCTTATTTGGCCACAATCAATATTATATCTTAGGAATTAAATACTGAACTCTTGGCCTTTTTGTTTTTCTTTGTAATTTTTAGTAGTCGGATGTTTCAAAGAGACATAATTATAATAGATCTCTGACACTACTGAGTTTGGAAATAACTGTCTTGGCTTATTAATAGTGATCTTGGAGGTTTGTGATATGAACTGCAACTCTGTTGAGACACAAATGTGAACTCTGTGAGCAAGTATATGATCCTATAATTCACTCCCATGCAAAATTCTATCTCAACTTTTTTGTTCTCTGTATTTGTAGTTCAGCTAAATCCAATATTTATTTATAAATTCCTCTGTACCAAGTACTGTGATAAAACTTTCTATCACTTGGTCACCTCAGTAATGCCTTGAGGTAACTGCTCCCTCTCTCTGAGATTTGCCCTCTATAAAGAGAGAGAAACCTCCCATTTCTAGCACCTGTCACTGACCAACAACCACCCAGGGCAGGTGTGGACACCTGATCCAAACCAGCCAATCAAGACCAAGACTGTGCCAGGAATTTGAAAAGGTCTCTAAGCCTGCAGGTAGACCTGTGAGACAGCTTTGCATGGGGAAAAGCTGAGAACGCTCATCTACAGAGAGGAAAATGAAGCTAATGGACTAAGAGTGTAAAAAGACCACGTGGCCACGGAGATTGAGAGAGACAAAGACATAGGGAGAGACAGTGGCTGCCTGATGGCTTTCCCAGGATGAATTCCTTCACACTCGACTATACTTCTTGCCCTTGGATGTTATGGAATAGCTCTGTTAAAACTTAAGATAAATTGCACATTTTTCTTATGCTGGTTTGAAGAGGATTTCTGTGATGCACAGACGCAAGGACCTGGTTCTCCAAGCAGGAGGTGACATGGACCCTGCCGCCGAGGCCAGAAAGCCAGAGTGTTAGGACACCACGTCAGTGCTCACACAGAGGTCTCTGAAGAAGGTTTAAACATTTTTCCCAAGTTCTGAGTCATAGCTAATATTTATCATGTAGCAGAAAATAAATGGAGTCCTTGTTGAAACTTCAGTGCCTAACAGAAGCATTTGTTAATTTAACTGATAAGTATTGTCATGGAGTCAATGAGTTTCAGAGCTGGAAGGGGCTATCCTCTGACTTCCCCAAGCAGATGGCCGCCCAGCAGCTACCTGACTTGCCTCACCCCTTAGGAGACACTGTATGGTCTTGCTGAGGAGCTGTGGGGCCCCTTGGCAAAGCCAAATACTTTCTTACTGCAACATTAGCCCTCCGAAGCCTAAGTCTTTGGAAAACAAGTCTCCCTGCTCAAGGACAATGTTTCATGTGTTTGAATACAGCTTAATCTGATCTGTACCAGACTACACATTCCTCCCAATCTTCTGGGACTCATGCCTTCAGGATCCCTTACTACTCCGAGGCTAGCCATAGCATTCTCCTCTGCGGTGTGCTCAGAACCTAAGCGAGATTCCAGGGCGCTCTGAGCGGATCAGAGTATCCTCGACAATTGAGCACATTTTAAAGGAGATACTACTACTTACAATGATCTCAATTCCAGAAGTATATGCAGCTTAGAGTGCCTTAACCATACTTTGTTTTAAAGATTTATTTATTAGTGAGAGAGCACACACAGTGTGGAGGGGCAGAGGGAGAGACCATCTTAAGCAGACTGGGCACTGAGCACAGAGCCCAACGTGGGGATCAATCTCAAGACCCTGAGATCACCGACCCTGAGATCAGGACCTGAGCCGAAACCAAGAGTCAGACGCTTAACTGACTGCGCCACCCAGGTGCCCTGTATTTTTTTTTTTTTAAGGTAGTGATTTTATTTAGTTACATGTTTATTTTTATTGTGGTAAAATATACATAACAGGAGATCTACCCTCAACAAATTTTTAAGTGTACAGGACAATATATAAACCTAATGTTGTATAGCAGAGCTCTAGAACTTTTAATCTTATATGGCTCCAACTCCATACCCATTGAATAGCAAATCCCCATTTCTTCCTCCTCCTGGCCCCTTGCAACCACCACTCTACTTTGTTTCTCTGAGTTTGACTATCTTAGAAAACTCCTAAGTGGAATCGTGTGGTATATACACACAATGGGATATTACTCAGCTATAAGAAAGAAGGAAATCCTGTCATATGATATAGATGTCCTTGAGGACGTTAAGTGAAATAAGCCAATCATTGAAGGATACCCAGGAGCAGATTGTTTCACTGGTGAATTCTACCGAATATTTATAGAATTAACTCCAATATTTCCCAAAGTCTTCCCAATAAATCAAAGAAAGGGACCACTCATATGAGGCCTGCATTTTCCTGCCAAAACCAGATAAGGACACTACAAGAAGAAAACATTACAGGTATGTCTGATAAATATAGCTGTAAAAAGCCTCAACTGAAGACTAGCAAATGAAATTTAATAGCACATTAAAAGGATCATACACCATGATCAGATGGGATTAATCCCTGGGATACAAAGATGGTTCAACATGCACAAATCAATAAATGTGATACATCACATTAATAAAATTAAAGATAGAAATCACATAATCATTTCAAGAGATACAGAAAAGTCATTTGACAATATTGAATATCTACTCATGATAAAAATTCTCAACAAATTGGGTATGCAAGGAATGAACCTCAACATTATAAAGGATCTACATGACCAGTTCACAGCTAGCATCATACTAGCATACATAGCAACAGTGAAAGGTTAAAAGCTTTTTCTCTAAGATCAGAAAAAGACAAAGGATGCTCGCTCCTACCACTCCCATTCAACATAGTAGTGGAAGCCCTAGCTAGACCAATCAAGCAAGAAAAAATAACAGACATCCAAATCAGAAAGGAAGAACTAAAAATATCTGTATTTGCATACGACATAATTTTATAAATAAAAAATCCTAAAGACCACCAAAAAAACTCTTAGAATAAACAAATTCAGTAGAGTTACATGATCCATGGAGCACCTGGTTGCCCAGTCAGTTAAAGCATCCAATTCTTGATTTTGGCTCCGTTTTGATCTCAGGGTTGTGAGATCAAGCCCCATTTTGGGCTTCTCACTCAGCACAGGGTGTGCTTGCTCAGCATGGGGTCTTCTTAAGATTCTCTATCTCCCTCTCCCTCTGCCCCTCCTTCCTGTGCACATGCTTATGCTTGCATGCACACGCTCTCACAATAAATATGGACAAAGACGACATGGTATAAATACACAATGGAATATTAGACAACCATCAAAAAATGCAATCTTGCCATTTGCAGTGATGTGGTTGGAACTAGAGGGTATTATGCTAAGTGAAATGTCAGTCAGAGAAAGACAATTATCATTTGATCTCACTGATATGTGGAACTTAAGAAACAAGGCAGAGGATCACAGGGGAAGAGAGGAAAAAAATCAAACAAGATGAAACCAGAGAGGGAGACAAACCATAAGAGACTCTTAATCATAGGAAATAGACTGAAGGTTGCTGGAGGGGGTGGGGTAGGGGGATGGGGTAACTGGGTGATGGACACTGGGGAGGGTATGTGTTGTAATAAGCACTGGGTATTATATAAGACTGATGAATCATTGAACTCTACTTCTGAAACTAATAATACATTATGTTAATAGAATTTAAATTAAAATAAATGTTTTTAAAAGTTACATGATACAAAATCAATATACAAAAATCAGTTTTCTTATACCTTGACAGATTAACAGAAAAAGAAAAAAGAAAACCATCTCATTTATAATAGCATCAAAAACAATAAAATACTTAGAATAAATTTTTTAACCAATAAGGTAAAGATCTGTGCACTGGAAACTAGAGAACATAGATGAAAGAAACTGAAGAAGACACAAATAAGTGGTTAGTATCTATGTTCATGGAATGGAAATCTATAGAACCTCATCTCTTGATTAGGAGTGTCAAAGAATTTATGGTCAAGTTTTAAAACTACCACAATTGGTTCAATGGTCCCAAGTATTTACATTTCTCCCACACACAAAATATACTCACTTTGTGAAAAAAAAAAAAAAATCACAAAAGTCCCATCCTTCTACAATATCAAGTTCAGGTTTGAGGACCAGGATCTTGTTAACCAAATCAGGTCCAGAAGTAGATGAGACTCCAGGGTAAATTTGCTCAGATAGGATTTCAATGGATTGAAAGACCAGTGAACTAAAAGAGACCAGTAATCTACCCCTCTATATCAACATTCAGGGCCAGGACAGGCATAGAATTACTGTAACAGATACTCAAGATCAAAAAGAGAATAGGGTGCCTGGGTGGCTCAGTCGGCCAACTCTTGATTTCTGCTCAGGTCATGATCTCAGGGTCGTGAGATGAGCTGCCCTGTGTCAGGCTCTGCGCTCAACCTGGAGCCGGCTTGTCCCTCCCCCATCCCTACCCCTCTTTCCCCCCAAGCACACATGTGCACTCTAAATAAATAAAAATCTTTTTAAAAGGGGATGGGGTAACATGAAGGCACACAGCAGTCACCAGTCCTTAGGAATTCTGAAATGAGTCAGCCCGAGGTTTTGAGTTCTGGATCAGAGACTTCCTGGAAAGGAAGGAACCATGACTCTAGACTCTGCGCTCTGGGTTCTTGGATTTACCCTATGCGTCATCCTTCCTTTCCTAAAATAAGTAACTCATTTCTGCATCTGATAAGTATTCTCAGTTTGCTTCTTGCCTTCTCTATCATGGGCCTACTCTGAGGCTGCTAAGGAACAATGACCTTGAAGTTCTTTGTCTGTTACATCAAGTTACGTTCATCTGTCTCTCTCACAAAGTCTCCATTTAACGGGAGCATCTGTCAGGCACACACTTAAGAACCCTAGAAGATTGTTTGTTTGAAAAAGGTCTGTGAGGCCTAAACACAAGTTTAAAAGTCTTACCCCCAAGCTTCAGCTTTTCCCTGAGACATTATCCTGACACCAACTAGCATGTGGTCCTTTCTCTGAGATTTTTTTTCTTAGTTTGAGAACACCTTACTAGCTGGGAAAACTCACTTGTGCCTTTTTCACTTTTTCCAAACTCTTTAATGCATGTTTCTTCTCTCACATTTCATTATGGGCAGAAATGAAGCCAGGAGAGACCTTTGATATTCTGCACAGAAACCCCTTCAGCTAGATCACTGAGTTCATTAGGTGTATCTTCCATTTTCCCTGTTATCACAGGTGACAATGTTACCAAACTTCCCACTAACAAGGACTCTCTTTTCCTCCAACTTCCCCTAAAGCATCTCAATCTCCCTCCATATTTCACCTCATGTCCTCCAAGTTCATGAGGCTTCCATCCGCTACCTGGCCCCAGAAATACAACGTTTTTTATTTTATTATGATCGCATCCCTTTTTCAGGTACCAAGTTATGCTTCACTTACCTATTGCTGAATAACCACTCCAAAACTTAGGGCCATAAAACAGCCACAGTTTTATTGTGCTGATGGATTCTGTTAGTGAGGAAGTCAGGACATGGGGAGGATGGATTGTCTCTGTTCCAGGAGGTCAGGGGCCTCAGTTGAGGAGGCTTGAATAGCTGGAGGTAACTTAAAGGACTGGGAGCCAAAATCATCTGGAGGCTTCTTTACTCAGATCTGACACCTCTATGAGGAGGGCAGCAAGGCTGGACTCAACTGGAGCTATCAGCTAGAAAACTTACGTGGGGCCTCTCCAGCATGGTGCCCTCCAGGTAGCTGAGCTCCTTACGTGTGGCTTAGGGCACCCAGGTCAAGTTTTCCTGGAAAAAATCTTCATGGTCTTTTGTGTTCCAACATCATAGATCATCTCATGTCACTTCTGCTGAGCTCTCTGGTTGCAGCTTTCCAAACCTGCCCAAATCCAATGGGTGGGGTACTGACTTCACCTCTCAATGGGTTAAAGAATGTGAAGCCATGTTTTCAAAACTTACAGAGCTACAAGTTTCTGTTTTGTTTTGTTGTAATGCTACCAATTTTGCCAAGTTCAGAAATGGAAGTCTTTTGATGTTTCTTTACATAACTAGCACATACTCCTATTTTGAACCATAATTTATTAAAAGCACATTGAGCTATTTATGAGTAGAATAAGACATTGTGAATTGAAATTTCAAATGAACAATAAGTATCATCATGTAGCTGGCAGAAACAGTTCAAATAACTTTTAAGAAGCTGAAATTAGATCTTGACTCAACATTAACCTCAATAAAAATGATATATAACTTGGGGAACAATTGTATTTAACCTTATGAAGGAAGATCAGTGCAATTAAAATGAATTTTCTCTTGAGGCTGCCATAGGACTTGTGCTCTCATTTCATTTGCCTTTGCTTGGGGTACTTGAGAAAAGACAAAACTTTCAAAGAAAAGACCATAATTTGGAGCAGATAATTTTAGTTCTTAGAACTTTTTTTTTAAAGATTTATTTATTTATTTGAGAGAGAGAGAGAGAGAGAGAGAGAAAGAGCATGAGAGGGGAGAGGGCCAGAGGCAGAAGCAGACTCCCCACTGGGCAGGGAGCCCGATGTGGGACTCAATCCCAGGACCCTGGGATCATGACCTGAGCCGAAGGCAAGTCGCTTAACCAACTGAGCCACCCAGGCACCCAACTTTTTTTTTTTTTAACCAAGAATCAGCTATGCAAATACTAAGCAGAGCATACTGCAATTATGAATGACCACTGAAAATGAAATAGAAGTTCATCCTCTAAGTGTAAGAGTTTTTGTAGGAAAGAAATTACTTTGCTTTTCATACTCTAGAAACACAAGAATTTTAATTGTACCTTTATACATGTTTTCACTTCCTTCTTGCCAAACATATTCTATACTCACACACACACACACAATCGTTTCAGGGCAAAGGATTTCATTTTCTTTTTATGGATATTAGAAAATATGACCCCAAATATTGGTTAGAAGTCTATCTGCAAACTGGTATCTGGGACCTACATAAGTTTGAGAAGGAAGAAAAAGGATTATTTGGTGCTTTAAAAAACATAGGTAAATTTTTTAAATCACTTTTATTGAGATCTAGACAACAAGTTTAAACAGTGAAATTCTTAAGACAAACCAGGTTGTTTTAAACCCTTAAGCTGGTCTTCAAACTCAGAAAAATTTTATCTCTAAAACTGCAAATGGATTATGTGATCCATTTAACATCAGACTTGTTGAGATAGAGACAATTTTGGATTTAGCAATCACAAGTATAAAAATTGGCAAGGCCTTATTGTATATTTTGTGAATTTTATTTTTTTTTAACAGATTATAAAATGTCAGGGAGGCACTAGTTCCAGGGGCTGTTTCTGTGAAGTACCTGTATCGGTTTATCTGCTATCACCTTAAGTAGGTAGATAAGATTGGGTTATGTAAAGAAGAGAAATAACAAAGTTTCCCCAGCACCTTCACAACATTGGACTTAAATTTAAAACTTGGGTCACCAAAGTAGTAATATGAAACCCAATGCTGCTATGTTATGAATAAAAGGAAAAAATATAGAGCATGTAAATGCTCAGCGGGAAATGATGAGCACCTAAGTACTTCCAGAAAAGATTACAACAAGCATGGCAAACTCATGGCACTCATCAGGCTACTCCCTGCTCCAGAGCCCATGGGAGACATTTCTAATTAATCATCCTTTCCTGCCAAGCCCTCCAACTGTCTCCCAATGCAGAGCTCCAGGCAGCTTCTGCCTTGTGTCTGGCATTGACATTCAGATGAACCCTATTTGCCATCTCTGGATGCAATGGTCATAGTGACTCCAAACTGAAAAGAAGTCATGGGCATAGCTGAGCTGATTTTATCCCTAGGAATATAGCAATAGGAATCTCGAGACAAAGCTGTCATGATACTCAGCCATGATGGGACTGCTAAAAAAAACTCCAGCACATTCAAGGAGACCCCAGGGGCAGGGGTGAACAAACAGGCTGTTGAAATCTCTAGCTCTATAACATTCAGCAAAGTTTTCACGTTTGTGAAATAGAGATCATGATACCTATCTCTCAAGGTTGATATGAAGATTAATGGAGATAGGCCATATAAATTACCTTAAAATAGGTGCTTGCTAAATGTCAGTTCCAAATTCTAGCTGCATTATTTGTAAAGGGACGTAAGGAGGACCCAAGAGCAGTGCATCTGAAGTGGGTAACATGGTTGGAAAGTAAAATAGGGAAGATGTTCAAGTAATCAGAAGTGTTTAAGGCACATATGGGGGAAAAAATCAGGAATTCCTACTCAACACAGAAATGATCAGGATAGTCACAAGCTCTTCATCTCTTGAGACTGGAAACTCCTGCAGTGTCACCGAAGTCTGGTACCAGTACCGCGGTGGGGCCCGCTGTTCACCACTGGCAACTGACTAGTTTCTTGGCTTTAGATAGGACCTGAACTGTCATTTTAAATAAAGCTTTTCAGCTCAGACAAAGCAGATAATCAAGGGGGAAGACCATTTATAGCATCCAAGAGAAGGGCCCTTTCTGACTTCTCCTTCAGTGTGGACCTGGTTTCTCGGCAGGCCAGAATATTTTAAGTTTCTGTTTAAGTAATCTCTACACCCAATGTGGGGCTCGGGCTCATGACCCCACAATCAAGAATATCATGCCCCTCCAACTCAGGTGTCCTGCCAGGTGTGCCTAGAATTTGTTATATATTTTCAAGCTGATCCTTGGCTCATGACAATTTAGACTGATTACTGGTTAAGGAAGTCCTATCCGCTTTGTCATTAGTGTGCATTAACAAAACATGAACCACATGAAGATATTATGGGACATCGATATGGCAGGAATTATTAAAAAGAATATCTTGTGTAGTAATAACTCAAAGTTGGAAAGAGTAAACTGAAGTGTGAAAGAGAAAAGTCGTAAGGGCCAGAAATGCAGGGAGGGATTCGCTCATTTAGGCAGTGCCAATGTTTCCTTCTCCAGGCTCTGCTTTTGACAGTATAATGCCCACCCCTCAGCTCTCATTTGTAACCTAGATAAGAAACTGAGGATAATTCTAAGGATTTAGCATGGTCATTTAAAAAAATTACCAGATCATTTAATTCAATTGCTCTCTCTCTTTAATTAAGAAACAATTCATGCTTGGCAATTTAGTCCCTTTTGACATTTAATTAGGGTTTCCAATCTGCAAGGATGAGTGCTATCAATCAAATCAGAAGAGCAGTAACGCTTGTTTGCACATTAACAGCACAGAGGTGGTTATCATCATAGACGGTCCACTCTGAACCAATGAGCATTCATCAAACAAATTTTTTTCCAGCATTTAAGTGACTTCTCCCCAGGCCCTGCGTAGCTCAGAGTCTAATAGTGTTTTACCTGTTTAGGGTAAGTAAATGGGACACTTAGGATACAGTATGCTCAAACTAGCATGGTGAACACTCTGACACAGGTCAATAAAATACCATGCGTTGTGGAGGGGGTCGAGAACGGCTTCCACAGAAAGGGAAAAGCTCAGTTTCATCTTAAAGGATGAGTCTGGACTAGCTGGGAAGAGAAAGTGGGCAAGAAGTTCTGTTCAGTCAGCATGTGCAGAGACAGAGAGACCCAGGGAAATGTGGTGCTAATGGCAAAATTCAAGTAGCCTGTGAGGCTGGAGTGCGAGATTTGTTTGAGTGGCAAGAGGGGAGGGAGTCTGGAGTTAGACCATGAAGGAGTCAGACCATGAAGGGCCTTCTGTGAAATGCTAATGAGTCTGGATTTGTGAAAGACAAAATGCATCAGACAATTAAGGAGATAATTTTATTCGGGCTATTGTAATAGGGAGAGATTTGTCAGTGAGGAGAGTTGCAGAGAGGGAGGAAATTGGAGATTTTATAAAACAAGCAAGTCACTGAGAAAAGGTATCTGTGGGTTTTATCTGGAACATGCAAGGGCAGGCCCATCCTTCTCTGCGCTCATTTTCTCAGAACACAGAGGGATCACAAGGAGGGTGGGGTGGTTTCTCCACCACTTCTGCCTCCTATAGTACAAGACCCAGATTCAGTTCAAAGTTATCAGACTTTGTCCTGGTCATCCCAAAGAGGATAGTCAAGGCACTCAAGGTTTGGAAGCAGGAGTGACACCTGATCCGATGAGTGCTGTAGAGCAACAGCACCCCACCCCCACCCCCAGCAGCCACCACTTGCCTCTCCTCCCCCTTGGAAGAACTTGCCTGCCAATCTAAAATTGGGAATCCAAAAATTGCAATTCAGGGTACAAGACTTGGTAGCAACCCAAATAGTGCCCCATGAAGGAGCAAAAGTCAGGGTTTTTTTTTTTTTTTTTTTTTAAGCAAAAAGGGAAGGCTTGTACATGTTATTTACAAAGAATTTTTTTTACTGGTGTTGGCAGTAGGAAATCTAATCTAGACTGAATATAATTGGCTGCTAAGGCTGTGTCTAGAAAAGTCTGTTGTTGTATGTAGCAAGTTGTAGGTTTTTGGGCTGAGTCCTTGGATTATTTTTGGTTTGGTCCAGTTCAAAATTTCATGGTTCTACCAGTGAGGACATGCGTAAGACCCATCTCCTTAATGGCCTCCCAGCTCCATTTAAAAACTCCTTGACCTAAGTAACCCCATTTTCATTTCTCCTTTCACATGCCTCTGGCCTGCTTCTCATATGCCCCTGTCCTGTTCCTTACTTTTGTCTTTGACACCAACCCCAGCCCCCCCGCCCCCCGGATCTCAGTTCAAACATCATGTTTTAGTTTGATGACCAGGGGTCTCTAGTTCCTACCTCTTGCCCTGAGGCTTGCACATACCCAAGATCACAATTCCTCACAAGGCTTACACCAGATTTTAACCCATTTTCTTAGAGAACATTATCTCTTTCCTCCCCTCCAACTGACTCCTTTGATTACACCAGCCCACAATTCCCAAACCATCCTGGGAATATCTTGGTTAAATAGCACTTCCTGGGTAAAGAAAATTATTGGCAAATCCTGGATTGCTGCACCAACCTAGCTATTCTCCCTACAGTCAGGCTATTGTCCCACAAGCTGGACAAGGGCTGGCCCTGGTAATCTAGACTCCATTTCCTACAGCTTGGGGGTGTAGGCAGCTGCGGCTTTG
Source organism: Zalophus californianus (assembly GCF_009762305.2). NCBI lineage: Eukaryota > Metazoa > Chordata > Mammalia > Carnivora > Otariidae > Zalophus > Zalophus californianus. The sequence goes on along the minus strand of NC_045606.1, from coordinate 69,139,087 downwards.
GATGCATGAGAAAGCTCAGTCCTGAGGTGAGCTGCTCAACTCCCAGCCATTCAAGCCCTGAGCCAAGCAATAATTGGTTTGCAAACCTGGGCTCCTATGAATTACCTAGAATAATGATTCTACTTAATCTGTTAGCCCATAAGTGAACGCCACAGGTAAGATTAACAATGTATCACAAGATGGACTGGGGAAAAGTGCAGGGGTGGGGAGTTGGGGAAGAACACTACAAGTCACATGGTTGTAACATTGTGTCATAAGTCCAGCTCCCATGTTCTGCTTCAGGAAAAACAAAAAAAGACAATAAACTGCAAGACATTATTGATGTTTACTCAAGTCTCACAAGATGTAATCGAACAAATATAATACACAGCTTTGACAGGCATCCCAAAAGTTTTCTAGAGATGTAAAGACCTCTAAGTAAACCCAATTACCATCTTGGTGGCTGGAATATATTTCCTGGTTGAACTTCAGAGAAAAGAATGTTTATGCTTAATGCTTAAGGTTTCTTCTTTTTTTTTTTTTGAAGACAGCTATCATATAAACAGATTTTTATTTCTCTAACAAATGGTTTTAATATAAGTGGTTAAGTTTGTGCTATTATGAATTTAAGCAAAATTAAATTGAGCCATGGAACTTAATACCTTTGATATATAGATCACTGTTCTTTTTAATTTTTTTAAAGGTTTTGTTTATTTGAGAGAGAGAGCGCATAAGCAGGGGGAGCAGGAGAAGCAGGTTCCCCACTGAGCAGGGAGCCCAGTGCAGGGCTCGATCCCAGGACCCTGGGATCATGACCTTAGCCAAAGGCAGATGCTTAACCAACTAAGCCACCCAGGCGCCCCTATAGATCATTATTCTTAAGATAGCTCCCTTTATTCTTGTGTACTTATCAAGTCCATTTGCTTCTGATACAATTTTCAAAGTAAAGCATAAGGTTTACCAATTAAATCCTTCTCTCCCAGTAAATGCTACTAGCATTTCCCCTCGCAGTCACCTTCTGCAGGTGCACACCAAATTCTATTTAAGGTCCTCCAAGTGTTTTTACCAACATTAATTAAGCTTTGTGATACCCCAGCAAGGGCCAAGACCAGCGTTCTACCCGGGAGTCCTCCCCATGCTGAGACAGTGGTCGGAATGACATTTGTTCCTATCACTCACAATCAGCATGTGGAGTTCTAACCCGTGGGAGGAGATGTGCTGATTCTGCCAGAATCACAAGTGACACCATGATGCTCTGTTTGCTCTAACAAAGGAAGATGGGGTGACTTCTCCTATCAAGTAACTGCACTCATCCAGTATGTAAAGATACTTATTTTTATCCATCCTTCTGAATAACTGATCCAATTTTTTAATGTTTTGAAATCGGCTTAAAGTCAATGTTCTAGCTATCCTGTTCTATTTATAACCCTCGATTTACTAGCACAGCTTTAAACTTGATGTAGCAAACCACTGGAAGGTGGGAAACGAGCATACAGAACCTAGCTGGAGAAGTGTCCATTTCTAGACACACATGGATCTCATCCCACCTGCTAAACATGCATATGGGACCCCAGCTCCTCGACTGCCCTTAGTGCTGTGGTGGGAGACACGGTCTGCAGGGTCTGATGCCTCCTTGGCTCTCAGTCCTGACTGCACCTCCTAACCACATGGGGAGCTATTTAAAAATACTTCTGAAGCTACCTCACAGCAATTAAAACAGTCTCTGGGGAAGAGGCTTGTGAGGCATTTTCTAGGCATTTCTGGTGTAGCAATAACCCAGGCATTTCCCTGGGTTATTGCTACACCAGCAGCCCTGGTTAATACCTCTTGACGAGCAGCTGCAGAGCTTTGGGGAGTCAGGTGAAGCGCCTAAGCCTTTCCTGCAGGCTGTGTGACCTCCAGTTCTAAGAAATGTCCTTTACAAAAACGTTCTAAGTTTTTTGAACTTGTCACATGGCTTTTTATGATTTCCAGTTTTCTCCTAAGTACCTGGTTGCTGGCTTGAAACATCGTCCAGCAATAGAGAGGGACTGCCTGTGCTGAATCTGTTCTCACCGGTGAGGCTATGAAAATTAATAAAGGGAAACCTTACTAATATAGTCCAGAGGTCACAAATGGAAGCTCTCATTCCCTATCACTTTAGTCAATTGTAAAACCAACGAGAGGAGTGGTACTTTGTAAATTGGTACTACTTTTACCCCAACAGGAGGAAGAAAGCTTTTCTCTTTGCCTGGAAAAAGCCCAGCCAACGAGAGAGCTTCACAATTCCACCAATGCAAAACCACTGCCCTTTGAACTCCCAGTTTATTCCAATGGACTTTTTCTTTGTAAGAACCCCTCCCAATTACCCTTCCCCTGCCCCTTCCTCTGTAAAAGAGCATTCCTCCACTTTGTTCTCTGCACTTGCCTGTGGTTTTGCAATAGCTTGTGTGTACCGAATTGCAATTCTCTGCTATTCCCAAATAAACCCATTTTTGCTGGTAAAATAACTTTTATTTTTATTTTATTTATTTTTAAAGATTTTATTTATTCATTAGAGATACAGAGAGAGAAAGCATGAGCAGGGAGAGAGGCAGAGGGAGAAGCAGGCTCCTCGCTGAGCCAGGAACCCAATGTGGGGCTTGATCCCATGACCCTGGGATCATGACCTGAGCCGAAGGCAGACACTTAATCATCTGAGCCACCCAGGCACCTTTTTTTTTTTAAATAACTTTTTTTTTTTAAAGATTTTATTTATTCATTCAAGACAGAGATACAGAGAGAGAGAGAGAGCATAAGTAGGGGGAGAGACAGAGGGAGAAGCAGGCACCCCATTGAGACAGGAGCCGGATATGGGGCTTGATCCTAGAACCCGGGAATCACGACCCAAGCCAAAGGCAGATGCTTAACCATCTGAGCCACCCAGGTACCCCAATAACTGACAGTTTTATGCTTAAGGTTAACAAGGTCAGTGGGTGTCTGCTGGGGTGTTATCCTTGGTATATTGCTTACTGTCCATCTCGGGCTTTCCTGGCTACTCCCATGATGACAATTCTAGGCTTGGGTGCCAAAGTATTACAGAGGGGGATAGCTTTAAAGAACAGACGGCAGGTACCATGGCAACATATAGGCCAAAGCATCAAGGAATACATGCTAGAAAGTTTGCAGAGGAAGTATTGCAAAACAGATCAACTGGAATGATACCAAAGACGTTACCTAGGTTATCATTTAGTTAAGTCAGACATTATCATCTAGTTAAATCTGTGGTAAGACATTTTCTACGTGGATCTTAATGGAGGAAGTTCTGCAGTATTAATTATTTGGGAAAGAGGGGGAAGTTATGCATCACAGCAGTGTTTGATACTTCTCATGGTTTCAGGTGACACCTCAGAAACTTCATCAGGTATGTATATGTTGCATCACAGTGAGAAAATGATTTTTGTTCTATTCAAGTTTTAACAAACATTTAAAATTATTTTTAAATTCTACCTTCTGATTATACCAAGGTAGTAGTCTCAGTTTGGCCTTAGTAAATTTTTAACACCTTTCTGGTACTGATAATATCTTTTCCACAAAGAATTTAGGGAAAAATGGTAACCAGCTGGAATTTAGAACTGTTTACATTTGTATTTATGGGTTATCTTTTATTCATGACAAGCAATAATGTTTTTCAGTTTGGGATAGTGATTTAGGGCTTCTTTATAAATCACAGTTAAAGAAATAGGAGTTGATTTAAAGAGATAATAACCAGGTGGTACACATATATAGCAAAAATTGTGAAGGGGATCCATTAGTTTACTTGAAAATTATTCTACCACCCCTTTTTGGAGGTGAACGTGTTTTTAAAACCAATCTCATTGCCAGCTTGATCTTAAGACAAAGCAATGCCTCATTTTTTTTTTAAATGAAGTAATTAATACTTTAAATTTAAATGCACCTCGGATAGATCATGCACAACTATCCCTAACTTAGTTTTCAAGGGGAAGCACTTAATAGTGTCATATTTAACCACTTGGGTTATTATCCATAATTTCAACTTGTTTTTAGTACCCACACTGGAACTGCTTTTGAAAGCCTCAAAATATGTTTTCTAAAGGTAAACAGCTATTCAGTACAATGATGAACACAGATGTAAAAATCCTCACCAGAATGTTGGCAAACCAAATTCAACAATATATTAAAAGGTTCATACACCATGATCAAGAAGTATTTATTCCAGCAATACAAGAATGATTCAACATCCACAAATAAATGAGATGTACCTCATTAACAAAATTAAGGATAAAAGTTTTTTGATCTTCTCAATAGATGCAGAAAACCTTTGACAAAATTCAACACCCATTCATGCTCATGATAAAAAACTCAACACACTGGGTATAGAGGAAATATACCACAACACAGTAAAGGCTCTATATGACAAACCCCCAGCTAATATACTCAACTGTGAAACACTGAAAGCTTTTCCTCTAAGATCAGTAACAAGACAAGGGTGACCACTCTCACTACTTTTATTCAGCATAGTCCTTACTGGACAGCCTAGCCAGAGCAATTAGGCAAGGAAATGAAAGTTACCCAAATCAGAAAGGAAGAAGTAAAGTTGTCTCTTAATGTAGATGACATGATATTTAATACAGGAAACCCTGGAGACAAGAACAAAAAACTGCTAGAATTAATGAATTCAGTAAAGATGCAGGATACAAAATTAATATAAACAATCATTCGCATTTCTATTTGCCAACAACCAGCAGAAAGAGAAATTAAAATAATACCATTTACAATAGCATCAATAACAAGAAAAAACATAGGAATAAATTTAACCAACGAGGTAAATTATCTGTGCACTGAAAACTAAAATATTGATGAAAGAAATTAAAGACACAAATAAAGATATTTTGTGTTGATGGATTAGAAGAATATTGCTAAAATATCCATACTACTCAAAGCCATCTACAGAGTCGATATAACCCCTATCAAAATTCCAATGTCATTTGTTATTTGTCACAGAAATAAAACAATCCTAAAATTTCTATGGAACCACAAAAGACCCTGAATAGCCAAAGCAATACTGAGAAGGAAAACAAAGCTGAGGAAACACACTTCCTGATTTCAAACTACATTACAAAGTTATAGTAATCAAAACAGTATGGTACTGCCATAAAAACAGACACATAAACAAGTGGAACAGAATAGAAAGCCCAGAGATAAACCCACACATATATGGTCAATTAATTTACAATAAAGGAGGCAAAAGTATACATACAATATACATATAAATTGAGTTGGGAAAACTGGACAGCCACATGCCAAAGAATAAAAACGGACAATACAAAAAAAAAAAAAATCAACTCAGGGCACCTGGGTGGCTCCGTTGGTTAAGCGACTGCCTTCAGCTCAGGTCATGATCCTGGAGTCCCGGGATCAAGTCCTGCATCGGTCTCCCTGCTCAGCAGGGAGTCGGCTTCTCCCTCTGACCCTCCCTCCTCTTGTGCTCTCTTTCTCTCTCAAATAACTAAAATCTTAAAAAAAAAAATCAACTCAAATGGATTAAAGACTTGAAGATAAGGCTTGAAACCCTAAAACTCCTAGAAAAAAAAAAAAAGAGTAAACTCCTTGACATTGGCCTTGGCAATGATTTTTTGGGGAACTGACATCAAAAGCAAAGGAAACAAAAGTAAAATAACGAAGTGGGACCACATCAAACTAAAAAGCTTCTATACAGCAAAGGAAACCATCAACAAAATGAAAAGGCAACCAAGGAATGGGAGAAAATATTTGCAAACCATGTATCTGATAAGGGATTAACATTCAAAATAAAGAATTTATGTAACTCAGTAGCAAAATAAAAGCCAACTCAATTTTAAAATGGGCAGAAAATCTAAATAGACGTTTGTCCAAAAAAGACATACAAATGGCCAACAGGTACATGAGAAGGTGCTTAACATCACTCATCATCAGGGAAATGCACATTAAAACCACAAGATATTGCCTCACACTGTTAGGTTGTCAATTATCAAAAATGACAAGAAGTAATAAGGCAAAGATGTGGAGAAAAGGGAACCTGTTCACTGTGGGTGGGAATGTAAACTGGTACAGCCACTCTGGAAACCAGTATGGCGTTTCCTCAAGAACTTATATATAGAACTACCATATGATCCAGCAGTTCCACTTCTGGTTATATATCCGAAGGAAATGAAATCATTATCTTGGAAAGCTATCTGTAGCCCCATGTACATAGCAGCATTATCAGCCACTATCGCCAAGGTATGAAAACCATCTAGGTGTCCATGAACAAATGGTTAAAGAGAGTGTGGCATATATATTCTGATATACATGTATTAATGATATCTATTATTCAGCTGTAAAAAGAGGGAAATTCTGTCATTTGCAACAACATATATGGGGGTTTTCCCCATCCCAACCGATTCCAACTCTCTGGATACCAAGTAGGTGTCCTACAATTCAATTCTGACACTAACTACCCGGAGTTAGCACAGAACCCGCAGATTAAAGGCTCAGTTCCCCAAAACTGCCTCCCACTTCAGGTGCCAAAAGCCAGTAGTCAGTCCCCAGATTCCTATACGTCTGTCCAACTTGGCTACACATTGGTGGTTCCCATGACCCCCTCCTCGGGTTCAATAATTTGGTGTAATGACTCACAGAACTCCAGGAAACACATTCACTGGTTTATTCCAAAAGATATGACAACAGACCCAGCTGAAGAGCCAGATGAAGAGGTACACAGAGTAGAACAAGGAAGGGTCTGGGGCTCAGAAGCTTCCATGCCCAGGGTATTCTGTGTTACCTTTCCAGCTCGTGGTTATGTTCACCAACCCAGAAACTCTCCTACTCCCAAGTATATGGAGACTTCATAATGTAGTCCTGTTTATCATCTCAATCTCTGGTTCCCCTCCTTTCCCCAGAGGATGAGGAGTGGGGTTCAAAGTTCCAAGCTTCAAATCATGGCTTGGTCTTTCTGTTGGCCAGCCCTCATCCAGGAGCCCACTGGGAGTCACTTCATTAAAACAAAAGATGCTCCTATTACCCAGGCTATGCCAAGGATTTAGGAGCTCTGTGCCAGGAAATAGGATCAAACACCAAATATTGGAACAAAGGATGTTGCTAGCACCTCTTTTACCTTCTTGTTGTCAGGAAATGACAAGGGTTTTAGGAGATCTGGGTCAGGCCCTGGGGACAGAGACCAACACATTTTTTTCTTAGTTCACAGGACGAAACTGAGTACCATCTATAGTCTACTTAACAGTATGCCACCGATGTCCCTTCCCAGTTTTGCTATTACAGTACAGCTGAGAAGTCATCACTGGTGAAAGGATATACAAGATTCTACCACTTTTATAACTTCGAGTCTTCTGAAACCATTTCAAAGTAAGTAGTTTGTTTTTTTTTAAAGCACACTTCCAGAAACACTGATTATTTTTAAGACCAGAGACATGACATATGTGATTTACACAGGTGTGAACCTGTGTAAACAAACTTTCTCAGAGATGTTAACAAAATCCATTCTTTAGAGCTAGAACAGAAATATTTGCCATAAGCACTAGCTGGTCTCCAGTTTACCTGCCCAAGTTGTAAACACGATACTTAGGGCCAAAACTTTTTGAAAGGATGAAGAGATGAAATCTCAACATAGCCTCGTTCACAGAGAAAATCAGCAGTAGCTGCTAGGTTTCCCTGCTAGGCTCCTCTAGTGGGCCACTCCCCCACTTTGGCCTAGTGGCTGTGCTACAGTGCTGGGGGCGATGGGAGAGACACATTGCCTCTCTCTCGGGAAACTCGTCACAAATAAAAAATAAATAGGTGTCAATGGCGGTGAAACTCAAATCCCCCCATCCCAGTGCAGCTCATTTTCTTGTTTTCTTTCCGTGGCCTTAATCAACCACTAGGCATGTGGGCCCTCGGTGAGATTCCAAACAGACGTTCTCACATAGTGACCTCTCTTAACTAACTCTAAAATTCTTTTCATCTAAAAATCCTGGGACTTCAAACTCAGAAATCATGTCTGAAGCAAAAATAACAAAGGAAACTTCATATAAAGGCAGATTCTCATGCTCCTTAGGTGGTGCCACTTACAAAACCGTGGAAGGATCTGGAAAAGCAGCTTTGTTCTGTGAAGTGAATCAGGCTTTGAAGGTTCTGCAGTTGCCAAAGCACCAGAATGTCTTTCTTGTGGCTGTTACCTCTCAGCACACTTGAGGGCCCGAGGGCTACATTCACAGAGGAGAATCAGGGGCATACCTGGACAGCTCAGGTCTTCCCTAAACCGCCTCTCATCCGTGTTATTGTGACCCGTCAGGGACACGTGGCTTGGATTCACACAACTCAGTTTGCGCTCAGGGAAGGCTACATAAAGTCATTCGAGTCATCTGGTACTCGAGGAGCATGAGAGGTTTATTACTTCCCTGGTGAATACAAATCACGAACTTCACAAACATGTGTGCATGCAACAAAAGAAAGGACTTCGGTGCAGAAATGGTGTATGGTGTACTGAAGGCCCTGGGGTGGACTTGGTGGATTTTTAAAAAGTTTTCCTTCTTCCACGTACACATGGCCGAGAGTTAGGCTACTGGCTCTAGGACCATTTTTCAAAGGCTACACTGCCCTGTTTCACAACTATCCAAAACAAAGCTTTTTCTAATGATGAGGCAGAGAGAGCCTTTAAAACAACAGTGTGAAGGGGCGCCCGTGTAGTTCAGTCGGTTAAGTGTCTGACTCGATTTCAGCTCAGGTCATGATCTCGGAGTTGTGGGATCGAGCCCCATGCCCAGAGCCTGCTTAAGATTCTCTCTCCCCTTCTCCCTTTACCCCTTCCCCCCCTAAAAAATAAAATAACAGTGTGAGAAAACAACAACAGTGTGAAGCATCAGCCTCTTCTCAAGTAACACTACCATGCAACTGAAAACGGCTTTGAGCCCAGAACTGGAAGAGATGTGGTACTTACAGAGGGATGTTTGCAGCCTTTGAACACTTGATATCAGTCATCAAACATCCAAAAATGCATATACTGAGAGGCACTCTTTCTATCCTGATCTAAAAAGATCATGGCCTTTCTGATCTAACAAGTAATGTCAGCAACTTAAAACAATCCAAACTTACTTTCTTAGAGTTCTGCTGGTCAGAAATCCGATAGAGTTACTGGGCTAGAGTCAAGGTGTTGGCAGGGCTGCATTTCTTTTTAGAGGCTCCAGGGTAGAATCTGTTTCCTTACCTTTTCTGGCTCTTAGAGATTGTTCACGTCCCCCAGCTCATGGCCTCCTTCCTCCATTTTCAAAGCCAGCGAGAGGAATTCTAGTTCCTTTAATGCTGCCATGTCACTGCTTTTCTGCAGCTGAGGATGCTTTTCTGCTTTTAAGCACTCCTGTGAATAGATTGGATTCACCTAGATGATACAGACCAATCTCCCCATCTCAAGGTGACTTTTAATCACATCTGCAAAGTCCCTATTGCCATGCAATATACATTCACAAGTTCTGGGGATTAGAATATGGGCTGTTATTTTGCCACCACAGGCCTCTACACAGAAGTATGCCAGGCTCATGGTGTACACCGTATGTCTCTGTCAGTTTGGGCTACTGTAACGAAGTACCAGAGACTGAGTGGCTTACAAATAGCAGAAATTGATTTCTCACAGTTCTGGAAGCTGGAAGTCTAAGAGAATGTTGGCAGCCTGATCGGTTCTAGTGAAGGCCTTCTTCCAAGTTGTAGGCTGTCAATTTCTTTCTTTTTCTTTCTTTTTTTTGTTCAAACTGTCAATTTCTTACTGAATCCTCACCTGATGAAGAGCAGAATGAAAGGAAGCAAGTGCTCTCGTGTTTTTTTAATAAGGGCACCAAACCCGTTCCTGAAGCCTCCACTCTCATGACCTAATTACCTCCCAAAGGCCCACCTCTTAACACCATCACACTGGGGGTTAAGATTTCAATGTATGAATTTTGGGGGACACAAACATCCAGTCCATATCACCATAGTACCATCTCCTGGTGCTCCTGTTTTACCAAAACACAGATAATGGAGAGCTTAGGAGGTTACTGAAGTTGACTCTCATCAGCTGTTACTCCAGAGATTTACATTTCAAATCAAGCACAGCCCTGTTGCTTTGATGACAAGGCTGTGGCCGTTCTCTCATTACAACCTGGGAATTTTTAGATCATGTGATGAGAAGCTCATGACGTACCATCTGAGGGGAACAAGAGCTGACATTTATTAAGTTTCTACTCTTCAAGAAGACGCATCTTTATGAACGGTATTACACAGGTGCCTTTGCCCTCTGCCTAAAAGTTGACTTTGGTCAAGTTCTGCCCCAGCTGATCAGAGGGGTATGGTGAGAACTTGTGGAATTTGTTGTCAATCCCCAACCCTTTGGACCCCAGTTTGGCAGTACCTGTTTTCCTGTACCTGAGATCAGAGCTTCTATTGGCTCTCACCTCTCCCTTGGCTACAGGTCTTTCTGGGTTTCTGGGAGCACTCCTTCCCCTTGGTCCTGAAGGTCCAGAGGTTGTAATGGACCCACTGTCGCTAGCCTGTGTATGCTTCACCATTCCTTGCTGATCCTACTTATTCTTCCCCACACCGTGACAAACACTCCCTTTATTAAACTCTCCTCAATTATCTTGTTTATGTGCCAACCATCTCTTGCCAGTGCCCTGTCTGATACACCTGGATGTGTCAGCATCTTGTGATCTTGGCCAAGTTACTCAACCTTCTCTAACCTCAGTATTCTCCTATGTAAGATGGAGATAAAAATAGCTACCCCTGTGATGGTGGCGACAACTAAATTATTTAATTCATGTGCAGCTTAACTTAACACAGTGTTTGGCACACAGTGAACATTTAAGTGTATTTTTGTCAAAATAAAGGAAATGAATTCTCTGAGGAACTGAAAGCTCCATCTGGATCCAAATGTTCCACCACATCATTTCTTAAAATGTACTTTTGGTTCCAATGAAAAAGTATTATTTTGAGCAACTATTAAACTAAGGTCTTTGGATTTACCAATAACTAACTGTTAACGATGCTGCTCAAGGTATCACTCAAACAGTCCTCACGTACTGAGGGATGTACAAATTCAAGTATATTTATTTTATAATTTGATGTTTCTGGAATTTTCCAGACACCAAGTCTCTGCTTTCTAGTTTTCTGGATATGGAACAATTTAAATAATGTAAGCAGAGAACTGTAGAATAGATAATATTTAGGAAATAGAAGTCTGTCTATAAATCAGTTCAGACTCACTAACTGCTTCTTGGCTTACAAAAAGTTTACACCACAATCTACTTAGAGTTATAAGAATATAAATATAGAATTTTTAAGAGGACTTTCAACTTTTAAAAGGTGATGCTTAGCATGGAATCAGGAAAAGGATGAAACAGCAAAAAACTACAAGAAGCCCTTCGGTATTTTGGTACATGCAGATCCAAGTTGAAAGAGACAGAGACAGATCTAGAATTGGAACTTCCCATGTCACCTTTCCAGGTAAGGATGAAAAAACTTTTAACAGCTAGCATCAGACTCTTTTTTTCTTTTCAAGATTTTATTTATTTATTTGAGAGACAGTGAGAGAAAGAGAGCACGAGAGGGAGAAGCAGACTCCAGGATCATGACCTGAGCTGAAGGCGGATGCTTCACTGACTGAGCCCCCCAGGCGCCCCTGGCATTGGACTCTTTAGGCAATGTTGCTGTTGTTGGTTTCAGACTAGATCTTCAGAAAGATCACTTGCAGAGGAAAAATGAGGCCCTGAGGCTATGATCTATATGAACTGCTCTGAATAGAAAGTAACAGAAATTTGGTGGTGAGAGAAGGCAAGAAAATAGAAGGGAGCAAAAGTGTGGGTGGGAGATACAAGAGGAAAATCCACAATGGGGGGCTAGAGCTATATAAAATTTAAGTTGTTTGCCTTGCTGTGATTTAACTACTCTGTTTCCCAATGTCTTTGGTGAAGCCCGCTACACACACAAATGCTTCATCTTTGTGATTTTCTCAAGACGGAAATGGGGCTCTAGTCCATATCTGGGTCAGTACATGTCAGAGAAAATAGGAATGGGGGTGGGGAGGTCAGACAAAGGACACTTCAATGTGAGCAGAAGTGGGAACTCACAGCATGTATTATCTGTAGAAACGTGAGCACTAAGACCTTTGTGAAAGTACCAGGAAGAGCATTAGACTTACCATAGGACAGAGAATGAAGAATTTAAACCCACTTTATTTAAATCTGAAAGGGCAGGATGACCTCAGCCGATATCTGAATTACAATTTGTCAGGGATCCAAGTGAAAAAAATAGAAATATGAAATTACAGCTACTGGTGTCAATCTGTTAGGATAGCTATATTTTTACTGCTAGTATTTTCTTGACCCCATATTTCAATAGTTCTTGCTGAATCTGTACAAAAAACAGAATAAGAGCTTCAAGTCCATTAAAAGGTTAGTCAAATTTTTTTCCTTGATAAAAGACAGTCATTGGTAAAACACTGTATCAGCTGCTGAGAAAATGCGGTTCATGGCCTTGGACTTAACCACACAAAGACTTTAAAATGTCTTATTTGGTTAGTCATTTATGGTCAAGCATTTATTGAGTTCCAAATCTATGTTGGCACATTAAATGACTACAGACCATTCTTATCCAGTGCTATCTCACCATTTAGGGGTTAACTACAAAATACTAGACGATATCACTACTCAAGAGCACTGTTTTCAAAAAAATAGAAAGGTGTGTGCCCACCATACACACGCACAGACCCACACATACCTTCTTATTTTGGGAATCTACAGGTTTTATAATGATCTCTAAACCCACGTAGTTCGCACTGACCACAACGGTTGCTAAACTTTTACAATTTGTAATGATTATAACCTCTTTGTAGACTTCTCGTGGGGCTTAAGACTTATGCCCAGGGCTTGTGGCTTCACACGTTTCTCCAAGCCAAGAAAAGCATTATGTAACATTGATATTCTAGGTCATTGTCCATCAAAGAACCCAGATTCTGTTGGGCCACCTCCAGTGGAAGTGACTGTTTGGAAGACTTTCCATACTTATCTCTTAGCTTGTGTAAAGGACATAAAAAAACAAATATGACCTTTTTCAGAAAAGTAAGGGACTGAGCAATTTAATAGGACAATCCTCCAAATAATGGAAACCTTTAATGGTGAGAGTAAATTCTTGATTTTCATTCACTATGTTCCCTTTGCTTCATTATATGAAAGTCACCTCATATTGATTGGTCACATGGCACCTAGATGGCTCAGTCGGTTAAGCATCTGACTCTCGATCTTGGCTCGGGTCTTGATCTCAGGGTTGTGAGCTCAGGCCCTGCATTGGGCTCCACACTGGGCATGGAGCCTACTTAAAAACAAACAAACAAACAAATAACAACAGAACAACAACAACAAAATATTCATCAATCACCTACTTTCCTGGAAACCAGCATGCCCAGGGAGTCTATAGACAAGTACAGAGAAAAAGCAAGCCAATTCAAAAAATATATATTTGGAATAATCTACTAGTGATGTCTAATTTTATGTGTCAGCTTTACTAGGCCACAGTGCCTACATTTTGGTTAAACATTATTCTGCACGTTTCTGTGAAGGTGTCTTTTGGATGAGACTAATATTTAAACTGGTAGACTTTGAGTAAAGCACATTACCCTTCATGCTGTGGGAGAGCCTCATGCAATCAGATGAAAACCTTAATAGAGCAAAGACTGACCTCTCACCCTAGCAAGAAGGAATTCTGCCTTTGGACTCAAACTACAACTTTTCCCTGAGTCTTCAGCCTACGTACTTTACCGAGCAGATTTTGGTCTTGCCAAGCCCTTACAATCACATGAGCCAATTCTTTAAAATAAATTCTCTCTCTGTCTCTCTCTCTGTCTGTCTCTCTCTCTCTCTATATATATATCCTGTTGGTTCTGTTTCTTCAGAGAACCCTAACTAATATATGACCAAAGCCATTTTTTATAATTTAGTAGAAGTAACATCCATAACAAAAAGTCTTGGCCAAGTATTCACACTTTCAGGATTAACCTAGAGAAAAATGTGGATGTTGTAGATTGATTTTTGCAGTATTCCTGGTAATCCTAGTTTCAACTCAATCTTCTGAAGCAAAGGTTACAGCTTTGAGCAATTGCACCAGGCAGTACTTATGCAACAAGTATTGGGTGGGGGGGAGTAGCTATTTTATGCAAAACGCTATTCTAAGTGCTGAAGATAAAGCAGTGAATTATAGAGACAAACATCCCTGTTTTCATAGAGTTTGTATCCTAGTGGAAGGGGATAGAAAACAAATAAATTTATATTAGTCAGATGGCGATGAGTGCAAAGAAACTAAAATAGTCACCCTGCTTTAGGGTGGAGAGTGATGAGGTCATTGTGTTACTGTGATTTCATATAGGGTGTTTGGAGTAAGTGACATTTCAGCAAAGACCGAAATGTAATGAAAGAGAGAGTCATGCAGATTTTTGAGTAGGAAGGGTTCCAAGCACTGAGAACAGCAAGGGCAAAAGCTGTGGGGCAGAAATGAGTTCAGGGTACTAGAGAAACACGGGAGGGCAGCATGTCTAGAGAAGAGTAGGAGATGGAGCAAGAGAAGTTTCCAAGACTTGACTGTATAGACCCCCAACAAAAATTGAAAAGAAGTCTGAAGACATCGTCTTGGGACACTCCAGTATTTAGAGGTCAGGAAAGGAGTTGCATGGAGTCGAGGAAACTGAGGAGGAGGAGCCAGAAAGGTAGAAGAAAAACCCAGAGAAAGTGGGGTCTTAAAGGAAATGTTTTAGATAAGGAGGAGCGGTCAAGACAGGTCAAGTAAAATGACTGGGCATTAATCATTGGATCTATCCAATGTGGAGGTTTATTATGATCTTGCTAATAGGAATTTGAGTACAATAGAGGAAATGAAAGCCTAATTAGAGTCTGTTCAAGAATGACTTATAGGAGAGGAAGTGTAGACAAAAATATTGGCAATTCTTTTCACAGTTTGAGGCAAAAGGGGACAAAGAATGAAGTTCTGGCAGTGTTAGCTAGAAAGGGACATAGGGAGGGGTTTTAAAAATATTTTGGGGGTTTTTAATTTGCATTAGGTTAGAGATTTCCTGACATGCACGTACCCTAATAGGAATGACCCAAGGAAGGGGGAGGAGAGGTGTCAATTGATAAGGCAGGGTGGAAGGGAACAGAATCAGTGCACAGAGTTAGATGCCATAGGAAAAAGGGCAAAGTTTGGGATATAGATGCAAATAGGTTTGTAGATTTAGTGATGGGAATGTGGAGAAGCTCTCTTCTGACTGGCCAATTTGTTACAATGAAATAAAAGCCAGGAGTGAAGATAGGGAAAGAGATGTTAAATGCCAGAAACTTTCTTTCCTGACACTGGTTCTCTGTTTTCCTCAGCTGAGTTTAAGGAATTACAAGTGGGAGACTTTCGATCTTATCCTCTGCAAGCAGAAGATATTTACAACTGAGGACATCTTTGCGTTTTTGAAAGCGATTGACCAAGAACACCTGCCAGGTACCTCATTGCTCAACCTGCAACTCCACTGCTCCAGGTGCCAGGGACCGTTCAGTGATGCTACTAACGGGAATAACACTTAAGACTCATCTTGACTTCTTCTACATAGGCTTAGATAAGAACTTATAAATGAAACTGCATTTTAGATATTGTACTGGCTCTTATTACTCCTTCCTTGTTCTCAGAGGAGGATCTAATCCCAAGGGAGTTAAGAACACCTGCTTCAGAATCATTATTAAAAACTCATTCCTGGGGGGTGCCTGGGTGACTCAGTCATTAGGCGACTGCCTTCCGCTCAGGTCATGATCCCAGGGTCCTGGGATTGAGCCCCACATTGGGCTCCCTGCTCAGCGGGAGGCCTGCTTCTCCCTCTCCCATTCCCCCTGCTTGTGTTCCCTCTCTCGCTGTGTCTTTCTCTGTCAGATAAATAAATAAAATCTTAAAAAAAAAAAAAAACACTCATTCCTGGGAATAGGGGTGGGCGAAATGCGGAAAGGGGAGGAAGAGATACAAACTTCCAGTTATAAAATAAATTAAGTCATGGGGGCTGTAATGTACAGAAGGGGAAATGCAGTCAATCAGATTGTATTAATTTTGTATTGTGGCAGATGGTAACTGGACTTACTATGGTGATCAGTTTGCAATGGATACAAATGTCGAATCACTATGTTGTACATATGAAAATAATAGAACATTGGATATCAATTACACTACAATAAAAAATTCATTTCTTCTGACAACTTACAAGGCAAATACAACAAGCTTCTACTAAGTACCCACCATGTGCCTGGGACTAATCCTTTTTTTTTAAATTATAGTTGATGTACAACATTACATTATTTTCAGATGTACAACATAGTGATTCAGCTATTGTATACATTATGCAGTGCTCACCACAATAAGTATAGTCACCATCTGTCACCATACAATGTTATTACAGTATTATTGACAATAATATTGACAATATACTGTACTTGTCATCTCTGTGATTTATTTATTTTATAACTGCAACTTTGTATATCTTAATCCCTTTCACGTATTTCGTCCATCCCCCTCCCACTCCCTGTCCTCTGGCAACCGCCAGTTTGTTCTTTGTATTTGAGTCTCCTTCTGTTTCTTTGTTTATTCATTTGTTTTGTTTTTTAGATTCCACACATAAGTGAAATCATATGGTATTTGTCTTTCTCACTTATTTTGCTTGGCATAATACCTTCGGGGTCCATCCATGCTGTCGAAAATGGCAAGATCTCATTCTTTTTTATGATGGAGTAATATTCCATTATGTATATATACCACATTTTTATCCACTTATCTCTGGGTGGACTCTTGTGTTGTTTCCATATCTTGGCTGATGTACACAATGCTGTGATAAACATGGGGGTGCATCAAATATCTTTTTGAATTAGGGCTTTTGTTTTCTTTGGATAAATTCCCAGTAGTGGATTTAATGGATCATATGGTATTTCTATTTTTAATATTTTGAGGTATCTTCCATACTGTTTTCCAACATACAGTGCTTGTACCAATTTACATTCCCACCAACAGTGCTTGAGGGTTCAGCATGGGACTAATCTTTTCTAAGATTCATGAAGTAAAAGAAGCAGTAATTCTCTGACTCTCACAATGGCTGAAGGTCATTTTCTTAAAATTTTTATAACCTTCCATTAGCTAATTAATTTTAAAACATCCTTGCAAAAATATTCCACTTGATTAAAATATTATTATTATTATTTTTAAAGATTTTATTTATTTATTTGAGAGAGAGAGAATGAGAGATAGAGAGCACGAGCGGGAAGAGGGTCAGAGGGAGAAGCAGACTCCCTGCCGAGCAGGGAGCCCGATGTGGAACTCGATCCCGGGACTCCAGGTTCATGACCCGAGCCGAACGCAGTCGCTCAACCAACTGAGCCACCCAGGCGCCCCAATGATTAAAATATTATTAAGGGATAATGTTTTGATCTGACAGAGGGTGCTTTAAGGTTCAAGGCTACTATTTTTGTTTCTTAGAAGATTCTTTTTTCCTTTTGAATTTCTGTATTGAATTCAGGGCTTTTCCTTCCCAGTGCTAGCCCTACTACAACAAGAGTGAGAAAAGAGAGAGGAAGAAGAAAACTAACACTTAGCATTCACTATCTGCCCTGTACTTTCCAGGGGTTATTTAAATTTTAAAAGAATATCACAAAGCAGATCTCTGAGTCTCCATTTTGCAAATTAGGAAACGAGTATAATAAAAGTAACTCTAAACCACTTGGCATCGTAGAGAGTTGTTACTTAATTACAGTGCCTCAGAAAATTTTGGAAATACAAATACAAATACTGCTGAATTTTGCTGCAATACACCATAAGCTCTCTTGCATAGAAAATCTGCCCACTGTGTCTTGGCCTGGCATCCTGGCTTTGAGACAGTCCCCCTCTTACTAGCCCGACTTAATCAAGGTCATTGAAAACTGTTCCTGTCTTGCCAGTGAAGAAGCTGCTCCAGATTGATGTTATCAGCAAACTTATTGAACTTAGGCTCACTTCCATCACTCTGTGGATAACTCTGGCTCACAAACTAGCCCTTACGGATGGACACCACTTGACAAATGTCCTCAGGATGAGAAGAAGGCATTGATAGCTATTCTTTGATTGCGACTCTTCAGCCACTTGACAGCACTGTGATCCAAGCTATATATTACCAAATTGTTGAAAAAAAATGTCATGTGAAATGGTATCACAAGCCTGACTGAAGTCTAGATGTATATCATCTATCGCTTCTCCTTTGTCGGTGTGTCAAAGAAATTAAATTTACTTGCTGGTTTCTTTCTAAAGATATGTTGGTGACTACCTGACCACTCTTATTTTGCAAATTTGCCTATCAATGGTTTCTTTATGTCTTGCCCAAGTTGAGGTTTTTGCATTTCAACCAACAAGCATTCTTAACACCACATTCTAAAAACCTTCAGATACTTTTAGACTGTCTTTCCTTAGATTCTATTCTGACTCTGTAAGGCATAGGAATAAGCTTTTTAGGATCCAGGGAGTGGTGAAAATATTCCCTTTGTCCATTCACAGGTGCTCTATTTAAGCCCACTTCAAACAAATAACTACTAGCCACTGGATAGGCTTGTCTTTATATTCCAGTTCTGACTGCAATAAAGAGGTGTTATTTTTTGTTGACAATCAGCCAACTCTGTGAGATGGGGAGGAGGGCGGTGCAAGTGTATGTGAATGTGTGTGAAGGATGATGCAGAGGGAGAAGGAGCCAGGCTCTTTCAAGGAAAAGTGAATTCTTTCCTACTACTCTGCCTTCTTTCCTTCCCTTAAATAAACTCATAGAGAATTTTCCTCCAAATTTTCTACATTGCTAATGAGTGCAATTCAATTCATAGAATAGAAAACTAAACTTAATGCACTTAAATTTTGAATGATAGATTTGGTTTTATAGTTTCCTGTCATTCCCAGTGACAAGTCACCTCTTTTCCCTGACATCACTTTCCACGTCCTTGCCACCAACTCTTTTGATGTACTAATCAGACGTGTACTAATCAATGTTCTCCCATTCCTGGTGGAGATGATTAGGCTCTGGGTTTGATACTGAACCTATCCTTTCATAGCTCATATTTCTCATCATGACGTTCTTACTTCTGGGAAGGGGATAGAGCATGGCTGATAAATATATTGTGCTCCTCCTCCATGAATATAGCAGACATTAAAAAAAAAAATCAGTCACGTCATTCTTTCTTCCTGAGACTAGCTCAGGAGTCTTCCCAACATAATACCCTAGACCAGGGATCAGCAAACATTTCTGAAAAAGACCAGACAATAAATAGTTTAGGTTTTGTGGGCCATACAGTCTTTGTTGCAGCTACTCAACTCTGCCATTGTAGGGTGAAAACAGACACAGATAATATGGAATTGAGAAAGGGATAGGCGGGGCTAGGTAGGGAGAGAGAGATAGGGGGCTCTGTGATCAGGCTCCCAGAAATCCCAAAAAATGTGGAGGTGTAAGGAAACTAGAGATAAGGGAACACTCCAGACCACCCTGCACTAGGTGTCTGAGGAGAGAGTCTTATCTATGACAGTCTCCTGTGGTCAACAGAAAATAACCAGACCCTAAAAAGAAGTAAGCGATTAAAGATGTTATCAATGGTGCTGCCAGTAGAAAAGTAAAAAAAGATTAAGTTCCCTGGTTAGCTTTCTATAAAAGACCAACCTTCAAAGTCCTCAGTGGCAACCCTGTTGGGACCCCTTTCACTCCTGAGAGCTTTTTCTTTATCCTTGCTTAATAAACTTCTATGGCTTTACTCACTCTCCTTTGTCCATGAGATTGATTCTTTGATTCCGTGAGATAAGAACCTAGCTCTCCTGCTTCAGAACGAATGAGCATGGCTATGTTTCAACAAAATGTTATTTACCAAAAGAGGGGGCTGGCTTGCTTTAGCCCATGGACTGTTGTCTACAGTTTGCCAGCTATAGTTTGCAGGTCTTTGCTCTACCACCAACCAAAGTTGCCATCCGAAGTTGGAACCTTCTTGGGCTGAAACACAAGATGCTACAAGGCTTCAGTGTTAACTCTATTAACCTGGTGAGTTCCACCCAAGGAACTGATGTAACCGAGTTTTGGACCCTCTGCTCTGGGTGTCTTGAAGGGAAAAGTCACTCTGGGACCAAGGAAAACAAGTTTCAACCACACCCATTTTCATTCTCTTTGACTTTGTCAGTGGTTGGGCTAGCATGGAAATTCTATACATTCATTTTCAAAACATGCAAAAAAAAGTGACATGAAATACCTCCATTATTGCCTTAGAATAGGTACTATTATGTATAGCACTTTGATCACCAAAAGTCCCCCCCTACCCCATTGGATTAAAAAGAAGCAAAACAACAACCAAACAAATCTAAATTCCATTTTAATGGGATAGGGTGAAATGGAATTCAACAGCAGCCTAGTGACCACAAATTGTATCTCAATTATTTATGAGATTTAAAATGCGCAGGAGTAGATTAAACTATCCTATTCCTGATTCTTGTGGGCTCTTTAGCCAAATGGACCACTGAAGTGAAGGTAGATAGGTAGAGCTTTGAAAACCTAAAGGGGCATTTTAGGCAAAAAAATAAAATAAAATATGGGTGCCTGGGTAGCTCAGTTGGTTAAACATCTGCCTTCAGCTCAGGTCATAATCCCGGGGTCCTGGGATTGAGTTCCTCATTGGGCTCCCTGCTCAGCAGGGAGTCTGCTTCTCCCTCTTCCTCTGCTACTCTCTTTCTGTCAAATAAATAAGGTCTTTAAAAAATAAATAAATAAATAAAGGTAAAAATAAAATGAGAGAGACTAATTTTTCTCAGAAGAGTATTGTTTGAATGAAATGTCTCTTTTTGTCTTTTAACAAGGATAGTTAACAAACCTCTTAGACCTGTCAAATATTATTACATAATATACCTTTATATTTTAAAAAGAAAACTTCTATGATTTAAATGATAGGATGTTAACATGGGCCCTCTCTTAGTGAGTTGTTTAATGGAACTCATTCTCTTCTCTCATCTATATGCATTTTATTCTTCTCCTGCCACTGCTTCCAGCAGAGATCATAAATGTCCTCTTCTCAGATTATTATCCAGAAGAAAAAGCACAAAATACTTCATTTGATCCTTTCAAGCCCGCCATTATGTGAAAAGACAAGAAATCTATTTTGATATCCACTCATTACCCTCAAAACTCTCTTTTAATGCAGCTTTATCAATTTGGACAATAAAATCTCATTAATTTGTACTCCATCACTTTGGAATTTGAGATAATTTGGGCAGGGCTAGCCTGAAGATGATCTGTTCAATATTTATGGGAAAATAAAATTATTCATGCTGATGATTAAAGCAAATAACCTACCAAAGCAAGCCAGAAGTTCAACTGAGATTATTAAAGTCTATACTCATCAGTAGGCTCTTAAGGCCCTCTCTGAACTAGCCAGAACATAATTCTCCAGCTTCATGCCCCAACTCCCTGTAGCTACTGCCATAGCCAAAGGTGAAGATCACCCTGTGTTTTCCCTTTTTTATGCCCTACATGCACTGTCCTCTCTTGGGAATGCCCTTGTCTTCTTCCTCTAGTTCTAGCTCTCAAAACCCGATTCCTCCTTTAAAAGCCAAACTGAAACACCACCAGCACTGTGAAGACTTCTCCAATACTGCAACCGAGATGAACTCTCTTCCGACATTCTGGGACATGACAGTATGTGGTACATTTGTACGTTGGACTACTTGTGTGGCTGAGTCACTGACAGGGACTTCACATATAGATCCAAAAATCTGACTACTTCATTATGCTTTTATGTAATCATGTCTGAACAATGACAAATTGATGTAGATATTTTCTCTTCAGTTACTTTTCTTTTCTTTATTCTTTATCTTACTGTTGGGCCATTGTGTTAAAGTTTAAAAAATATGTATATATGTAGGTTAAATTGTCCATGAATTTTCAGTATAGTCAGAGGATGTTACAAATTTTTTATGTAAAAAGAACATGTTATATTTGATAGGGTTGAGAATATCTGAAAGAGATTATGGAAAGATCTGTTCCCCTTTCATTAATTTCTATTTCAGAGAAGGATCCTACCAAAGAACCATTTGCCAAAGCCAGAAATTTTAGCAACATCATAAATTCTTCCTTCCACCTCCTCCCTCATCTAATAATTACTAAGACTTGTTGGTTCTACCTACGAAGAGTCCTGTCATTTCCAGGCCTACAACCACAACTGCTATGGCTCATCAGAGTCTTATAATCTATGACCCAGATTACTTCAACTCTACCCAGTTTTCTGGGTAGAAAACATGTAAATCTGGTTATGCTATTATTTGCATTCAAAATTGTTGTCTACTCCCTGTTGCATTCAGAATAAATAGCCTCTTAACATGACAAATAAGACCTTTTATGATCTGGCCCCACATCCCTATCTAGCATCACCTCCTGTCTAGTCTAACGTCCTCTCACTCTTAACAGTTCTCACCTTGCACTTTCCACTCCAGCAACATAAACTATACTTTAATTTCTAACCTACCTTGCTCTTATAACCCTCAATGGCTTTGCACATGCTACTTCCTCTATTTTAGATGTCACCTGGAAAACTCTCCTCTAAAAACATCCCTGACTTCTTAAGGAACACTCTTCTTTATATCTTTGGGTTTTTAAAAATACAATAGACTTTTTTGTACCTGTATTTCCATAGACAGGAAGCTCATTAAGGGTAGGAGTATCTTGCCCTCCATGTGACCTCAAACTTAGCACAGTGCCTAACCATAAATGTTTATTGAACAAATGAGCAAATGAACACATTTTTACTTTCACTGGAATATCTTATTATGTATGTTTGAAATAATCACTGTTATCTGAATAATCTTTATTCTAGTAACCCTGCTTCCCAGTTAGATCTTACTTTCTGGGTTTTTTCTAATCCTGCTCTTCTTACAGTTTCACTAAGTTTGTCCTGTTTTCTTCCATTTTGCCATCTTCCCATTTATGTTATTTTTCCTTTTGCATGTGTGGTCTTGTTAAGTTAATAAATGACTGGGTTTTATGTTTCTACAGTTAAGTTGATGGACATTGGGGAGGGTATGTGCTCTGGTGAGCGCTGTGAATTGTGTAAGACTGATGAATCACAGACCTGTACCCCTGAAACAAATAATACATTATATGTTAATAAAAAAAAGTTTAACTCATGTAAAACACTAAAACCTGCTTTTATATGAACCACCCATGCTACAAATCTTTCCTTCCATTTTAGCAGAAATAAGTTTAAAAGAGGGTCTTAGGCTATTAGAAAATAGAAATCTCTACCTGGGTAATTTTAATACCAGATTTACAATTTGAAAAAGACAGCACAGTCAATATATAATATATATAGTGCATATATAACATTCATGGCAATATTGTTTATCATAGTAAACAACTGGATAGAGAAGAAATGAATTAATTAAATATACTTAATGAAGTACTCTGCAGCAGTTTAAAAGAAGAGGTAGAGCTCTATAAGTTCTATAGAGATGTTGGGTTAAATTAAGTTAAAAAGATGAAGAACAGTAAACATAGTATAATTCACTTTCTGTGCATAATACAAAGTATATGCTTATACATGCTAGCATTTTTCTGGGGGATAACAAGAAATTTATAGTGGTTATTTAGGGGAGAGGAAGTTTGTGTGCATGTGTGTGTATGTGTTGGTGATGAGTATGGTGAGGGAGGTTTTACCTCTAACTTTCTGTTTTACTTGAGTACACATTTTTATTTTTATGACAAGAGTAGAGTTACAGACCATTTAACTTTCCTATACTTTCCTGTTTTAAAAATATATATAAAATTTATATTAAAAATGAATATTCACAAGTGATTCTCAAACTTTATTGTGTGCCAGAAGTACCTGAAGTGCTTTTTAAAAAGCAAATTCCAGATTCCTACCTCAAACCTCTGTATTAGAATCTCTGTGTTAGGGGCCTAAGAAGATGAATTTAACAAGGATCTCAGGTCATTCTGTCACAGGTGATATGAGCAATATGCCTTGAGAAACACTGCAGAGCAACTAACTGATACTTCTATTCATACCTCTGTATGTTTAGGACACCTTCACCAGCAATAATAATAATAGTAAGTTGTGAGAATAAAATTAGATAACCCATGTAGATCACTTAGCATAGTGCTTTGTGTGGAGCAAATACTACTGGGAGAGTGGGGGCTCTCTGTTGTTTGGTTTGGTTTGGTGTTTTTGTTGTTGATGTTGGCCATTTCTACTTTTAGTTTAAAGGTTCCTGAAAGGATACCAATTATTTAAATAAACTGAGAGAAGAAATTTTACATTGAGGAAAATTGTTCTTTGAGAATCTTTAAAAAATGTTTAGTGTTCTTCCTATTCTTCACTGAAAATAGGCACTTTTTTCATTTGGAACGACAGTTACATACAAAATCATATTTAACTATTTGATGCTATTATTTTATTGTAAAGTTTTATTTTTCCATCACATATATGAATTTTCATGATGCTTCAGAGTCAAGATTTATCTTGTGTGGAGATATATATCTTAAAAAACAAAACGTCAAAAAAAGGTCAGTGGCAGAATATTATTTGATTTACAAGAGTGTGGTCTTCAAACTTTTCAAAATGTATTATTATTATAAGCTGAGAGACACAAAAATATAGGGAGACCTGCAATTGATTCTATGCATTATGATTCATCCTCTATTTGCCATTTCTCTGGTGAAGAGGTTCAGAACGAGCCCCCCCCCCCCATTGGCGTATGAATTATTTTGAGCTGAAGACAATCATGCCCCAAAAGACTCAGGAAGAGCTTTTTATATCCTCCTTAACTAGCTAAAAGAATTTAGATAGAGAGCCCGGTCTAGGAAGAGAGCTATCACCAGGGATACTAAAAAGAATATGGGCTAGGGGTGGTGGTGGTGAGGGTGGAGTTTGTTGGGGCAGGTTTGTTCAGATTCCTCTCAGTATCCAGTTGTCTCTGCATGGCATGACAAACATCTAATTATCAAACATCTGCTCTTCTTATCATCTTGTGAATCACCCTCCTCCCCTTTGAAGTCCCAGGTCCTAACCTATTCCTTAGCTCAAGATGGCATATAAGCCTCAAATGCCTGACTCATCCTTGGGTCTCATATTTTTTATGGGGCTCCTGAACATATGTAATTAAATTTGTTTTTCTCCTGTAAATCTATCTGAGGTCCATTTAGTTAATAGACCAGCCAGAAAAATCTAGAAAGGTAGAGGAAAAATGTTTCCTCCTCTATCCTGGCCAAAAGGGTGTTTGTTTGTAAGTCCTATGGTCCATCATTTTTAAAAAATGTAAACTATAGATTTATATTTATAGATTTATAGATTTTTTTTCTGAGAGGGAATCTCAGAAAGTATTCAAAGAAAAAACTTTATGTTCTTCATTTAAGAGATTCTCATTGAGGGAGGTGGAAGCCTCCTCTGATGACAAATCATTTTCATCAGGGTGGGTGGAAGTCTTTAATGATTTTCAAAGAGCACATGAATTGAAGAGGTTAGCAACATTTCACTACTCTAATTAGTCTGTGTGTTGAGCTAGGTGGCTGGATGTGTCCTCTGATATTTCTCTGTCTTCTCCTCTTTCTAATCTCTGGCCCCTGAAAATATATAAAAGGCAGTTCTTCAACTGACTCACCAGGCCCAGCCTAGTTAGTGTAAATGGCAACTATTGGCATGTCCTGGGCTTACCCTTCACCCCAATCCCAATAACCTTGAAACTTTGGGATATGATATTTATATACTCTTTTTACTAAGAATACTATCTGATACAAAGCATTCTGTTAAAATGTTACTCATCAAAAACTAATGATGTAATGTATGGTGATTAACATAACATAATAAACAAAAAAAAGTTACTCAAAGGAAATTTTGCTGAGGAGTTCTACTCTTTTTAATAAGGTAATTTAATATATCCTACTAAATTGTCCTGGAAAATAATCATACCCTCTCAAAAGAGAGCAATCTACTGGCTTCTTACCAGAAAACTTGAGCTGAACTCAAATGTGTTTTGAACCTGGCAACTTGTTAGTGAGTGAGTTCTTGATTGATTTTTAGACTTCTAACAATGCTCTTCAGAGTTCCCATTCACTGAAATGTCACTAACCTTGGTTCTGGGGTGCTGGGAAGCCTATTAGAAAAAATAATCTAGAAAATAGGGTTCTCTTAGTCTGAAAGAGTGAATACCATACTACAGAGGAGAAGTGTAATTGCCTCTCATCTATAGGTGTTTTAAATTCTTAAACATTCTTCCAATTTTAGTAACCTGCCAATATATAAGACAAGGATAGCAGAAAATTAATGAACCCGTGTAATGGAGATTTGGTACATTCTCAAGTAAGATTTATGTCTTAAGATATGTATTGTTAACTAAATATGAAAATGTTTAGGGAAATGTGAAAAATGGTAGGTAGACCTAAAAGCACTGGCATTCTTTAGCTTAGTATATATATTTTATATTAAACAACAAAATAAATGAATGGTCATTATTTGATCATTTAGAAACTAATGGAAAGAAACTGTACTCTTTCTTCTTGCACAGTCTTGACAGTGTGAAAAAGGATTACTGAGAATAAATGGTATTTTTTTCTAGCATTTCTAAAATGCATGGGTAAGCAGAATTTAAAGTTGCTCTCTAATCACTAATATATTTCGAATGTGTTGTTTCTATTAAAATCTGAAGCTACACAGTTAGAATAATATGGACTAGAATGCTTAAAAATATCAGCAGAAAGTTAACCAAAAACATAGTTATGAACCACCGATAACAGATATACACCTCTTTTTCTAAGCAAGCACTTCAAAGTAATCATCTCCCTCTTAAAATCCTTCACACAAGAAGAGATCATGCACTGCTGTGAGCACAAATATCTGGGCATTTTTGCCCTTGGCTGACATATTAAATAATAAGGAACCAACATGACATTACAAATGAGAGCTTCTCTAACTGCTTCCAGGAGTCCAGACCAACCAGCCTGCCTGAGAGTCCAGAATCATTTTGATACAATTTACAAACACTCCTTCCTGGAAGATGGCGAATGGAGGTTGGTGTTGAGCAGCCTCAGACAAATGCAACAGGGCCGCACACCATCATGTTTATCATGCCGTCGTCTGTTCTTTCCCTTTCTTCCTTGAGCAAAAAGCCAGTGGGTGTGTTGGTAAACTATTGCAGATTTTAGATGCACCATAAATATTCTCAACAAGTCCACCACAGTGTTCCAAAGTCAAGCTCTTGTCCTTAGTCGTACCTTAGCCTGTGGATATTTTTCTCCAGGTAGTGCGTTATTTCTCGTTGTTTCAAAGTCCTTACAAACCAGGGCAGATTTTCTAAGAAGTGCATCTAAGGACAGTATCAGAGATCCATACGGATATAAAGTTTTCTCAAAAGGGTAAATTGGAAAAGCTTTTAGGATGGAAGTTGAATTTTTTTTTAAATGGCATTGGAAGAACATAGTAATGAGAAAATGGCTAAGACTTGGGTTCTTAAACTATTTTTTGAGCCACTGGTCCGATATAGCTTTCTCTTCCATCTAAGTTCACAGAACTGCTCTCCCCAAGCTGAGAATCCCCTGAGAGAGGTTCTCACTAGCTCTGGTTGGAAGGACGAAGTGGGCCAAGCTTGTTTGGGGTAACTCTCCTGCATGCACCTCCTTCTCTAACTGCCTCCCTGCCCCAAGGTCAAGTGCCCATGGAGGCCCCCAGTGCTGGTGTCCTGTCTCTGAGCAACACTCCATCCATACTTAAACCCTTTCCTCTGTTCTCACCAACCCTACCCCCCCCCAATTCAATGTGCCCCTCTCTCAGGTTTTATTCTCATAGATGAGAAATTCTAAAGAGGCACCTGGGTGGCTCAGTTGGTTAAGATTTTGACTCTTGATTTCAGCTCAGGTCATGATCTCAAGGGCCATGTGATCAAGCCCTGCAATGAGCCCCATATCAGGCTCTGTGCTCAGTGGGGAGTCTGCTTGAGATCCTCTCCCTCTCCCTCTGCCCCTCTCCGCACTTGCACTGGCTCTCCCAAATAAATAAATAAATAAATAAATAAATAAATAAATAAATCTTTAAAAAAAAGGTTCGTAAGAGTGTGATTCATTTTCTAGCAAAGCATATCAGATGCGGGCCAGCAGGTTTTTGAATCTCTTACCTCTTTCTCTCCCTCTCTATCACACACACACACACACACACACAAGATATATCACTGTGGGAATGGTGGGGGAAAGGTATTCTTGGCTTCCACTGCTGGTCCCCACTGAAAATAATGTGGAGTAATAGTTAAGAAAATTGTCTTGTGAGTGGGAATGGTGTGGAGGCAGAAACATAGCCTGTGGCATTAACAAAGCAACTAGGGCTTGTTAATTAATCAATGAATTTATACTAAACTATGTCCAAAGTGAAATCCATTTTATCTAAAACAGTGTAACCCTTTAAAAATAGAACTGATTTCAACATTGAACATTAGAATAGGTTGGACAGGGCAAAATTTTGAGGCACCCTTTCTATTTCATAAGAGGCAAATGCCTCCTCCCTTGGATAAACCTGGTGTGTGGAGCTAGCCATTGAATATGGATTCACACAATGGTGTGAGGCTTCCCTAAAGACACACACACACACACACACACACACACACACACACACACACACACACACAAACCCTGCCACAACCCACACAGTAAGCTCCGGATTATAGGGCTGAGGTTCTCCCTTCTCAGAAGGAACTAGAAGTTGAATTTGGAGAATGCTAGCCATTACATTGATATTCACCTGTTTTAGATGGGATGGGACAATGAAGTGATGCCTTTTGCTACTGATGTGTCTTGACCCTACTTGCCGACCCCTGCTTTCACTCTTCAAATCCTGAACAAAGATCATGGGTGCAAGATGAAACTAGAAAAATAGGCTGACTCCATTAAAATTTTTTTTTATAATTTTTCTAAAATACAATGGGAAGCTATTTGAAGGATTTCGAACTATGGGGATGGTATCAAATTCAAATTTTAGAGAAAAATCACTTTAAAGTAAGATATTTAACATTCCAGTACTAACCACACATAAAATCCTGTTATAGTTGGGCACTGCTGATGAAAATCTTAAATTCTTAAATTCTTACTCATTCGTATTATTTTTCTATTTTATTCTTGAATACTTCATTTCATTTCTTATTTACACAAGTAATTCCTAGTGATATATTCTTTCTTACTTTTTGTCTACACTCTTCAGAAACATCACTGTGATTCCACATGTTCAAAATATTCATATGTCTTTGTTTATATCTTAAATACAAATGTTATTCAGAAAACGTGCACTGCTCCCGGAGCAGTACAAACCAGCAAACTGAGATGGTTTCTCCCCCAATAAGCAGTGAATTCAAACTGGAAGAGGTGGGGCTGGAGCCTCAGTGCTCCGTTTTGTTTTGTTTTGTTTAAATGCTAGGGGGGGTGGTGGCAACTCAGGAATTCAGCGGCACCAGAGAAAAGCAACGGGTCAGGGGTAAGGGTGGAAGAATTAGCTAAGTGGACCTGGGGAGGGCAGGCACGCCCTGATTTGTGTTACAGTTTTAAAAGAGAGGTTGCCTGGAGAGTAAGAAGAAATAAAGGGATGTGAGCCAAACAGGAATTTTTCTCAGAGCTGGCTAAAATTTGCAATTTATGGACTTCGAGAGTTCTCTATGGCTGCTCCCTGTTTTTTGTACAGTTTTTTTTTTCTTTTTGTGTATGTTTTGAAGTATGTTAACTTTAGAGTTCCTTAAGGATTAAAATAAGCCTAATAAAAGTTCTTGGTGTAGAATTTTTGAAGAGTTTAAAGGATAGATGAGCATTTCATGTGACATTTACACTTCTCTACGTGGAAATACAGCCACAGGTCTGTTTTTATTATCGAACCAGGAAGAACCCTTGCCTGAATATATGATGTCAGACCTTACACCACACTTGCTAAATTATAATTTTCAAAATGTATAATTATGACTCTTACACAAATATAAAATGAACACATGTCAAATATTTTTTAACTCATTTATGAATAAGGGAACTGGTAAGATGTTAAAACTAGTTCAAAAAAATATGTAGAACAAACACCTATATAGGCTACCAGAACGATTTCATGAGCTTATTAATAGATGGAAATTGGCTAATATTCTATAGAGCAATAAGATGTAATATTTGGGGATCGTCTTTTCTAAAAGGTGGAAATCAACTGTAACTCTGGCAGACAACATTTGTTTGGATTTTTATAAAAAATGAACATTTGCATTATTACAGATAAGAAACATTTGCATTCTTATGGATAAGAAACATTTGCATTGTTACCCAGTTCCTATAACGTAACTGCTTTCTCTATAGGTTGTAAGATGGTCTAACCAATGAAGGACAAAGATACAATATTTTATATCAGAAGTTACTATTTTAACTAGCAGAGGCGGAGCAAGATGGCGGAGGAGCAGGAGACCTGGATTTGTCTGGTCTCAGGAATTCAGCTGAATGGGGATCAAACCATTCTGAACACCTATGAACTCAACAGGAGATGGAAGAAGAGAGTAGCAACAACTCTCTGAACAGAGAAGCGACGACTTACTGGAAGGTAGGACGCACAGAGAAGTGAATCCGAGGCGATATTCAGGAGGATAGATGGCGGGGGAGGGGGCCTCCGCCGCTTCTGGCAAGTGATAGAGCCGCAGAGCACAAAATCGGAACTTTTAGAAGTCGGCTCCGCTGAGGGACGTCGCTCCAGTGGCTAAGCGGGGGGTGGAAACCTCGCGGGACAGTGGTCTTAGGACCCTCGGGGTCACAGAAAGACCAGGGGTGCCTGAGTGTGGCAGAGCTCCCAAGTATTGGAGCAGGGAAGCCGGCTGCAGAGACGGAGCCGAGGCGCGGGCTCTCAGCTCGGGGTGGCCATAAACTGTGATCCGCGGCCGAGTCAGGCCACTGCTCCTCCAGCAGGGACCCAACAAGCAGCAGATCCGGGGAGAATCCCCTTCATCCCCCGGGAGGAGTGGTGCAGGAGTGCACCGCAGGGACCTGCTGGGTTTGGAGACTCCACATGGGGTCGGGTGCCAGAGATAGAAACGCTCGGTCACAGGTCGGGTGAGCACGGAGTGCGGCCGGAGACTGGGGAGACGGGAGTGATTGACTGCTTTTCTCTGGGGGTGCACTGAGGAGCGGGGCCCGAGTTCTCAGCTCCTCCGGGCGGAGGTTGGGAGGCCACCATTTTCACTCTCATCCTCCAAAGCTGTACCGAGACCTTGCAGGGAACAAAAGCTCCCGAGAGCAAACCTGAGCAGCTTGCTTAGCCCGGACTCACAAGGGCGGGGCAATTCAGCCTCCAGCAAAGACATTTGGGAACCATGGCAACAGGCCCCTCCCCAGAAGATCAGCATGAACAGCAAGCCAAGACCAAGTTTACCGATCAAGGAGAACGGGAGAACTCCAGTGCTAGTGCACATAGAATTCATGGCTTTTTTACCATGATTCATTAGTTTTTCAAAGTTAATTTTTTAACTTTTTTTTTTGAATTTTTCTTTTTCCCTTTTTCAACCAACATCTTATCAATCCCTTTTTAAAAAAAATTTTTTTATTTTTCATTTTTAGAGTCATATTCTATCCCTTCATAGTAGTTACCGTTATTTTTGGCATATATATATATGTTGTTCACTCTTTAAAATTTTGAGATACAGTTTCTTCTAACAGATCAAAATATACCCTAAATCTCTAGTGTATGGCTTTGTTCTAGTCTCCTGCCTGATCACATTCTCTCCCTTTTTTTTAAAAAATCTTCTTCTTTCTTTTTTCAAACAATGTATCAATTCCTTTTATAAAATCTTTTATAATTTTCATCTTTACAGTCATCTTCCATCCCTTCATTGTATCAACCCCTATTTTGTACATATATAAGTCTTTCTTTCTTTACAATTTTAGGAGGCACTATCTTCTAATAGACCAAAATACACCCAAAATCTAGTGTGTGGCACTGATCTATGCACTAGCCTGATCATATTTGATCATATTCTGTTTTTTTTTGTTTTGTTCTGTTTTTGTTTGTTTTTATCTTTTTCTTTTTCTTTTTTCTCTCTTTCTTTTTTCTTTCTTTCCCTTTCTTTTCCCCTGGTTTCAGGCCTTTTCTGATTTGTTTAGAGTATATTTTCTGGGGATGTTGTTAACCTGTTAGCATTTTGTTC
Organism: Zalophus californianus; assembly: GCF_009762305.2. NCBI lineage: Eukaryota > Metazoa > Chordata > Mammalia > Carnivora > Otariidae > Zalophus > Zalophus californianus. The sequence goes on along the minus strand of NC_045606.1, from coordinate 69,106,918 downwards.
TCTCATTCATCTATTCTCCTCTGGACAAAATGACAAGACAAAAGAAATCACCTCAGCAAAAAGAACAAGAGGTAGTACCGTCTGCCAGGGACCTACTCAATACGGACATTAGTATGATGTCAGACCTAGAGTTCAGAATCATGATTTTAAAGATACTAGGGCTTGAAAAAAGCATGGAAGTTATTAGAGACACCCTTCCTGGAGAAATAAAAGACTAAAATCTAACCAAATCGAAATCAAAAAGGCTATTAATAAGGTGCAATCAAAAATGGGGGCACTAACTGCTAGGATGAATGAGGCAGAAGAGAGAATCAGCGATATAGAAGACCAAATGATGGAAAATAAAGAGGCTGAGAAAAAGAGAGAGAAAAAACTACAGGATCACGAGGGCAGAATTCGAGAGATAAGTGATACGATAAGATGAAACAACATTAGAATAATTGGGATCCCAGAAGAGGAAGAGAGAGAGAGAGGGGCAGAAGGTATATTGGAGCAAATTATAGCAGAGAACTTCCCTAATGTGGGGAAGGAAACAGGCATCAAAATCCAGGAGGCACAGAGAACCCCTCTCAAAATCAATAAAAATAGGTCAACACCCCGACATCTAATAGTAAAACTTACAAGTCTCAGAGACAAAGAGAAAATCTTGAAAGCAGCTCGGGAGAAGAGATATGTAACCTATAAAGGTAGAAACATTAGATTGGCAACAGACCTATCCACAGAGACCTGGCAGGCCAGAAAGGACGGGCATGATATCTTCAGAGCACAAAACGAGAAAAATATGCAGATATAAGAATACTATATCCAGTTAGGCTGTCATTGAAAATAGAAGGAGAGATAAAAAGCTTCCAGGACAAACAAAAACTAAAGGAATTTGCAAACACGAAACCAGCCCTACAAGAAATATTGAAAGGAGTCCTCTAAGCAAAGGGAGAGCCTAAGAGCAGCATAGACCAGAAAGGAACACAGACAATATACAGTAACAGCCACCTTACAGGCAATACAATGGCACTAAATTCATATTTTCAATAGTTACCCTGAATGTAAATGGGCCAAATGCCCCAATCAAAAGACACAGGCTATCAGATTGGATTAAAAAACAAGACCCATCGATATGCTGACTGCAAGATATTCATTTTAGAGCGAAAGACACCCCCACATTGAAAGTGAGGGGGTGGAAAACCATTTACCATGCTAATGGGCACCAAAAGAAAGCTGGGGTGGCAATCCTTATATCAGACAAATTAGATTTTAAAACAAAGACTGTAATAAGAGATGAGGAAGGACACTATATCCTACTTAAAGGGTCTATCCACCAAGAAGATCTAACAATTGTAAATATCTATGCCCCTAACATGGGAGCAACCAATTATATAAGGCAATTAATAACAAAAGCAAAGAAACACATGGACAACAATACAATAATAGTGGGGGACTTTAACACAACCCTGACTGAAATGGACAGATCATCTAAGGAAAAGATCAACAAGGAAATAAAGACTTTAAATGACACACTGGACCAAATGGACTTCACAGACATATTCAGAACATTCCATCCCAAAGCAATGGAATACACATTCTTCTCTAGTGCCCATGGAACATTCTCCAGAATAGATCACATCCTAGGTCACAAATCAGGTCTCAACCGGTACCAAAAGATTGGGATTATTCCCTGCATATTTTCAGACCACAATGCTTTGAAACTGAACTCAATCACAAGAGGAAAGTCGGAAAGAAACCAAATACATGGAGGATAAAGAGCATCCTACTAAAGAATGAATGGGTCAACCAGGAAATTAATGAAGAATTAAAACAATTCATGGAAACCAATGAAAATGAAAACACAACCACTAAAAATCTTTGGGATACAGCAAAGGCAGTCCTGAGAGGAAAGTATATAGCAATACAAGCCTTTCCCAAGAAACAAGAGAGGTCTCAAATACACATCCTAACCCTACACCTAAAGGAACTAGAGAAAAGACAGCAAAAAAAGCCTAAACCCAGTAGGAGAAGAGAAATAATAAAGATCAGAGCAGAAACCAATGAAATAGAAACCAAAAGAACAGTAGAACAGATCAATGAAACTAGGAGCTGGTTCTTTGAATGAAGTAACAAGATTGATAAACCCCTGGCCAGACTTATCAAAAAGAAAAGAGAAATGACCCAAATCAACAAAATCATGAATGAAAGAGGAAAGATCACAACCAACACCAAAGAAATACAAACAATTATAAGAACATATTATGAGGAACTCTATGCCAGCAAATTAGATAACCTGGAAGAAATGGATGCATTCCTAGAGACGTATCAACTACCAAAATTGCACCAGGAAGAAATAGAAAACCTGAACAGACCTATAACCACTAAGGAAATTGAAGCAGTCATCAAAAATCTCCCAACAAACAAAAGCCCAGGGCCAGATGGCTTCCCAGGGGAATTCTACCAAACATTTCAAGAAGAATTAATACCTATTCTCCTGAAACTGTTCCAAAAAATAGAAATGGAAGGAAAACTTCCAAACTCATTTTATGAGGTCAGCATTACCTTGATCCCAAAACCAGACAAAGACCCCAGCAAAAAGGAGAATTACAGACCAATATCCTTGATGAACATGGATGCAAAAATTCTCACCAAAATACTAGTCAATAGGATCCAACAGTACATTCAAAGGATTATTCACCACGACCAAGTGGGATTTATCCCTGGGCTGCAAGGTTGGTTCAACATCCGCAAATCAATCAACGTGATACAATACATTAACAAAAGAAAGAACAAGAATCATATAGTCCTCTCAATAGATGCAGAAAACGCATTTGACAAAGTACAGCAGCCTTTCTTGATCAAAACTCTTCAGAGTATAGGGATAGAGGGTACATACCTCAATATCATAAAAGCCATCTATGAAAAACCTATAGCAAATATCATTCTCAATGGGGAAAAGCTGAGAGCTTTCCCCCTAAGGTCAGGAACGCGGCAGGGATGTCCACTATCACCACTGCTATTGAACATAGTATTAGAAGTCCTAGCCACAGCAATCAGACAACAAAAAGAAATCAAAGGCATCCAAATCGGCAAAGAGGAAGTCAAACTCTCACTCTTTGCAGATGATATGATACTTTATGTGGAAAACCCAAAAGACTCCACCTCAAAACTGCTAGAACTCATACAGGAATTCAGTAAAGTGGCAGGATATAAAATCAATGCACAGAAATCAGTGGCATTCCTATACACCAACAACAAGACAGAAGAGAGACAAATTAAGGAGTCAATTCCATTTACAATTGCACCCAAAACCATAAGATACCTAGGAATAAATTTATCCAAAGAGGCAAAGGATCTGTACTCAGAAAACTCTAAAATACTCATGAGAGAAATTGAGGAAGACACAAAGAAATGGAAAAACTTTCCATGCTCATGGATTGGAAGAACAAACATTGTGAAGATGTCAATGCTACCTAGAGCAATCTACACATTCAATGTAATCCCCATCAAAATACCAACTACTTTTTTCAAAGAAATGGAACAAATAATCCTAAAATTTGTATGGAAACAGAAGAGACCCCGAATAGCCAGAGGAATGTTGAAAAAGTAAAGCAAAGCTGGTGGCATCACAATTCTGGACATCAAGCTCTATTACAAAGCTGTCATCATCAAGACGGTATGGTACTGGCACAAAAACAGACACATAGATCAATGGAACAGAATAGAGAGCCCAGAAATGGACCCTCAACTCTATGGTCAACTCATCTTTGACAAAGCAGGAAAGAATGTCCAATGGAAAAAAGACAGTCTCTTCAACAAATGGTGTTGGGACAATTGGACAGCCATATGCAGAAGATAGAAACTGGACCATTTCCTTACACCACACACAAAAATAGACTCCAAATGGTTGAAAGACCTAAACGTGAGACAGAAGTCCATCAAAATCCTAAAGGAGAACACAGGCAGCAACCTCTTCCACCTCAGCCATAGCAACTTATTCCTAGGAACATTGCCAAAGGCAAGGGAAGCAAGGGCAAAAATGAACTATTGGGATTTCATCAAGATAAAAAGCTTTTGCACAGCAAAAGAAACAGTCCACAAAACCAAAAGACAACTGACAGAATGGGAGAAAATATTTGCAAATGACATATCAGATAAAGGGCTAGTATCCAAAATCTATAAAGAAGTTATCATACTCAACACCTAAAGAACAAATAATCCAATGAAGAAATGGGCAGAAGACATGAACAGACATTTTTCCAAAGAAGACATCCAAATGGCCAACAGACACATGAAAATGTGCTCAACATCGCTCGGCATCAGGGAAATCCAAATCAAAACCTCAATGAGATACCACCTCACACCAGTCAGAATGGCTAAAATTAACAAGTCAGGAAACGACAGATGTTGGCGGGGATGCGGAGAAGTGGGAACCCTCCTACACTTTTGGTGGGAATGCAAGCTGGTGCAACCACTCTGGAAAACAGTATGGAGGTCCTCAAACAGTTGAAAATAGAGCTACCATACGATCCAGCAATTGCACTACTGGGTATTTACCCCAAAGATACAAATGTAGGGATCCGAAGGGGTACGTGCACCCCAATGTTTATAGCAGCAATGTCCACAATAGCCAAACTGGAAAGAGCCAGGATGTCCATCGATAGATGAATGGATAAAGAAGAGGTGGTATATATACACAATGGAATATTATGCAGCCATCAAAAGGAATGAGATCTTGCCATTTGCAACGACATGGATGGAACTGGAGGGTGTTATGCTGAATGAAATAAGTCAATCAGAGAAAGACATGTATCATATGACCTCACTGATATGAGGAATTCTTAATCTCAGGAAACAAACTGAGGGTTGCTGGAGTGGTGGGGGTGTGGGAGGGATGGGGTGGCTGGGTGATAGACATTGGGGAGGGTATGTACTATGGTGAGCACTGTGAATTGTGCAAGACTGTTGAATCACAGATCTGTACCTCTGAAAAAATAATGCAATATATGTTAAGAAAAAAGAAAAAGAAGAAGATAGCAGGAGGGGAAGAATGAAGGGGAGTAAATCGGAGGGGGAGACGAACCATAAGAGAGGATGGACTCTGAAAAACAAACTGAGGGTTCTAGAGGGGAGGGGCGTGGGGGGATGGATTAGCCTGGTGATGGGTATTAAAGAGGGCACGTTACGCGTGGAGCACTGGGTGTTATGCACAAACAATGAATCATGGAACACTACAAGAAAAACTAATGATGTTATGTATGGTGATTAACATAACAATAAAAAATTTTTCAAAAAGTTACTATTTTACTCTGGCCCAATAAGCATTCAAAGGTTGTGGCACACTTACTTTTCCATGTTATTCTTCCCAAAGGACTTAATACTCCAAAACTTCAAATAATCTATTATCTTCTTTCCTCTCCAACAAACTCCATTTTCAACTTAAACAACTTTTCAGATCAAGTAGACTCGCTCAAGTTCTTTCTGTAATGAGCTCTCAGAACACCCTGTACTTTTTATTCTTCCCAATTTCCATAATTTTGTTTGATTTGAAAAGCTACTTGTGTCGTTAGCTTTCTCCACCTGCCCCTAGGTTTCATGAGGGCAAAATACTTGTCTGCTTTATTCATAAGTGTACCTTTAATCCCTAGCAAAATGCCTAGTACATAGTAGATGCTCAGTAAGTATCCAATGAGTGAATGTATTATTTCCTCAGAGCATCTCCTCCCTCCATTGGCTTCCAAGTAGGAAACTGACAGAGGTAGAATAACATAGATTTTTTTAAAGAGGATTTTAATGTCATGCTGCCTGGGCTAGAATTCTAACTCCACCATTTGTTAGCTACAGTAAGGACAGATGCAAATTAAACATAAGAGGCTTAATTCTTCCAGTTAAAAATAAGGGTAGAGATTTGCCTCCCATCCTTTTCCTTAAAGCCTGTACTTTAGAAAACTTTTAATCATAAGTACTTTCTCCTCTTTTTGAAATGCATATAACCCTTTTGAAAACTAGATAAGCCTTTTGTCAGCTTTACAACCCAAGAATGCCCTTCTGAAAGACCTGAGAGCCATCTCTTTGAAGTGCAAACATTAAGGGAAAGAGTGCCCCTGTCTCCCAGTTTCCAGGGAAGACTAGGAGCCTCACTGAGGTAAGAACTTTGCTCTCAGTTGCAAAACTCTCTCGTCATAAAAAAATGAGAAGTTTCTGTTTCCTCTGAATAAAACCAATTAGCTAACACAGATGGCCATCCCATTTGCCAGGTAAAGTTAGGATGAATTCTTTATGATTAAAGGTGCTATCCATTCCTTACTTGAGGACTAAGTTATTATTTATGTAAAGAACATGTATGTAATGGGTTGTATCTGCTTGGCTACACAGAAAAGTGAGACTTCTTTTGTCTTTGTAGTCTCTTAGTGGATTGCCTATGATGCACATCACATTCTGGTTTGATGCTTATTCAATATTAAAACTGTTTACTTTCTCTTCTAACCTTTGTGAAGAGACTTTTCTGGGTTGACAGGTTTTGTTTTTCATTATCTTTCCCCAACACTGTAACCTCATGCAAATTATTTTCAACTCTAAAACAGTGCCTCAGTTCCCTTGTCTATTAAATAAGAATCCTAATGGTACTATTCATGGGGTTACTGTGGAGATTCAGTGAAAGAATACTGTTGGGGAGGAAAATTTCCTCAGCCCTTCAGGATCCTTCTAGCTGGACCAAAAATCAAATTGACCTGAGACAGATTAATAGGAGAATATAAAATTTAATAGTGTAGGTATGGGAAATCACACAGATGTGGAAATTCCAAATAATGAAGCGACTTGATGCTTATATGAGCTAAGAAGAGGAATGGGGGTCAAGGATACAAAGGAGAGAAAGACCATTAGAGGAAGGTGAAAGGAGATGTTTGGAAAACAAAGATTGCCCTGTTATATAGATCCATTTCTTAGGTAAAGAGGAATCTCTGTTAATGCCTCTCTTCCTGGTAAAGTGGGCAGTTAAGAGGGAGATAAAGATCTTTCCTGAATCTGCTGGGCTTTGATTACTTTTAACTCCAAATAATGTTTGTGCCAAAGTGACCCATCTTAGGGTAGCCTGTACTTGGCTCCTACAATACTAAAGAGAACTTGAAACCAATCCTGCTGCAAAGTACTTGGCCTGCCTTCTGCAACAAGTCCCCTGCTCAGCCACAGTGATCTCCAGTTGCGGGCCAGGTCCTAGAGCAGCACTTTGGTGAGAAAGGAGTGCAGTGTGGGGTCTCCCAAGGAACTTGGAAGCAAAACAGAATCCTCCCGCTCATATCCACCATTTCCAACTAACATCCCAGGATGGTTCCTGGGAAAGGAAGCTGAGGGGTGGCAGGGGAGTGGCTCCAGGCTTGGAGGAGGCCCAGGGGCCTATCATCCACCCCTGGACACAGATTCAAGCAGAGACAGTATACATTGAGTGTCTCCTCTGTGCTAGTCACTGTTCAAAGAGAGCCCTTGCCTTAAAGAATCAAAAAAAGCATGCAAGCAAGTAAGATAATTTGAGGTACTGGTAAGGGCTGCAAAGAAGACAAAATAGTAATGTGGTAGAAGGTAGTGGCTGGGCCACTTTAGGTAGCTGGCTAGGGGACAGTCCCTAAGTGGGGAGCCACTGGCTGTTATACACTTGCAATGTGGCCACTCCGAATTGAGTTGTGATATGTTACTCACACCAGATTTTGAAGTGAAATGCACACACTGGATTTTGGAGATTTCGGATTAAAAAAAAGGAACTTAAAATATCTCAACAATTTTTATATTTACCATAGGCTAAACTGATAATATTTTGGACATACTTAGTTAAATAAAATGTTACTATAATTTCAAGACAAACAATGCCTCCTTGAAGCACCTGGCAGGCTCAGTCAGTGGAACATGCAACTCTTGATCTCAGGGTTGTGAGTTCAAGCCCCACTTTGTGGGTAGAGATTACTGAAAAATAAAATCTTTAGGGGCACCTGGGTGGCTCAGTCGTTAAGCGTCTGCCTTCAGTTCTTTTTTTTTGCTTTGTTTGGGGCACCTGGGTGGCTCAGTTGTTAAGCGTCTACCTTCGGCTCAGCTCATGATCCCAGGGTCCTGGGATGGAGCCCCACATGGGGCTCCCTGCTCTGTGGGAAGCCTGCTTCTCCCTCTCCCACTCCCCCTGCTTGTGTTCCCCCTCTTGCTATCTCTCTCTGTCAAATAAATAAATAAAATCTTTTAAAAAATAAATAAATAAAATTTTTAAAAAGAAAAAAAAAACCAATGTATCCGCTAAATCAAGAAATCAATAAACACATACAAAATTGATCACCATAGCAGCTTCTGGAGTTGATGCTCCGAGACATATCTGCATTTAAAAACAGTATCCCAGAGTCCACTGTGTTTTAGAAGGAAGTACTGATGTAAGCTTTCACAGGTAGAAAGGAAAATGTTGCTGCTTGCCTCGTGTCTGTACTTTGTTGCATGTTAGTTTCCCGTCTATCCAAGGCTTATGGGAAGTTCTGGACATACTTTTTCAGGTATTCTATAGCTTAACCTTTGGTTATTTTTTTTTTTAAGGCAAGGACAGAATTTTTATTCTTATTTGTCTTTTCAAACTCACCTGATCACTCAATATTCTCCCAGGTTCCAAGTGACCCCCTTTGGTTACACACTGTATCTACCCTTAACCATTTCTGTTTCAGCTACATTTTCAATATTCCAGTCTTGTGTTTTTAGCAATTCTCATTTCATTATGTTTCTATTTTAATTTCTTCTCAAACTTTTTAAAAATGCATTATTAAATAGGAGGCAAGGCAATTTGAAGGGGAAAGCAAGCTATTTTGGTGATAATACAATAATAACAATTTTGTAACGAATTGTCCCTGGGGGTTATATGATAAATTCTAAAGCTGTAAAGTATGTTAGCTGCAAACATTTGCAATAAAGCCAGTGCCAACTGCATGGAGGTTATTTCAGAAGTTGTAGGTCAGTGTTAGGGCTGAGTTCAGTTAACTAGAGGCAATTCTTTGACATTAACAGCTGAAATAGGGCCATATTAGTAGTGTTGTGTGATCACATTTTAGTGCCTATTATGTCTTGATTAGGACTCCCCTGGATATTCCTTTTTAATGGAATTTGAGGAATTAAAAATGGCTTCACAAATCACTTTTTAATCTGGTGAAGCAAGCAGGGAATGAAAAACACCATGCTGTCATCTTCAAGTGCAAGGAAAGTTGTAAATAAAGAAAACAAATTAGTGGCTGGTTCACACCTCAGCAGCTACCTAACAACCTGTTACCAGTTAATTACACACCTTTAAAATGCATGTACAAGAGAAATTATTCAGAAATCAGTTTCTCTAAAGGGGAGGGTGGCAGACAAGTACCATCTCAGAAGACGTTCTATTTAACTATTTCGATAACCAAGCATAAAGGGGAAAATTTTTTTTTTCTCAAGAATTAAAGTCCTGAAAGTGTCAACTCTTAGTAATCTAGCCCCAATGGCCTCCACACCAATTATTCACTCTAGACAGGTAAATACTTGTAGAGGACCTCCTGGGAAATACAGTTTCCGATATCGCTTTGTGACCTATTCTAATCTTCTCAGTCCATCAGCAGCCTCCACTGGTTATTTACTATGTTCGGAGCCCAATCCTGAGCAATGAGAGAAGAATTAGACTGCAGATGACCAAGCTAAACACCACTGCCAAGAGGTTTGAATAGTCTTGCTCTGTGCTTCCCATTCCACAATATACCTATTTCCTCTTGCTTTACTGTAGGTTGAATAGAAAGCAGTTGGAAACTATGTATACTGGACAATGAATGAATTTGGGATGGAAGTTGTCCAGCACTATTATGTTACCTTGTCTATACACACAGCCTTGTTCAGGGACTCACATGTGCATACGTGTGATTTATTTTTTCAAAATTATTTTCAATAAGTGAAAGACCCCAAAATATGGCTTTGTAAGTTCTAATAATATGATGAAGCTGTCCTCCAGGATTTTGGTCTGCATACTGGCTTTGACTCCCTGGCTTATCTGGAGTCAATCCTTTTCTTACTCTGTGCCCTAAGTTACCCTTATTAAACCAGGATAATCATAATCTACCTGACTGAATTGCTTGGAGGTACAACTGATGGAAATAATTCCAATGCACTAAGTCTGTGGTAAAGGTTAATTACTATTATTTTCCATGGTATTTATGGAGAGTGAACCATGAGATTGGTTTGGTTGCCTGACCAAATCTATTTCCTATAGCTCTTATTGTAACTTATGATCTAAATTTTTAAAATGGTAATATGCTATGCACCTACTAAAGGCTCTACTTTAAATTAGCCTATTTTGAAATTGGAAGTATAAACAGTTTGAAATCAGTTAACTCCACAAATGAATATACTTTATATTAATTCCATTTGAATTATTTTCATTCATAAGTGATTATTTACATGATGTGTATCCAGATCATTTAGCATTAATTCATCATCTAGCAACTTAATTCTCCAATGGGCACTATAGTCAGAAGACATCTAGACATTTCCAATTAAAAAATATGTATGTTGGGTCACCTGGGTGGCTCAGTCATTAAGTGGCTGCCTTCGGCTCTGGCCATGATCCCAGGGTCCTGGGATCAAGCCCCATGTCAGGCTCCCTGCTCATTGAGGAGCCTGCTTCTCCCTCTCCCCCCCACTCATGCTCTCTGTCGTTATTTCTGTCTCTCTCTTTCTCAAGTAAATAAATAAAATCTTTTTTTAAGATTTTATTTATTTGACAGAGAGAGACACAGCGAGAGAGGGCACACAAGTGGGGGCGGGGGGTGGGGGAGAGGGAGAAGCAGGCTTCCCACTGAGCAGGGAGCCCGATGTGGGGCTCGATCCCAGAACTCTGGGATCATGACCTGAGCCAAAGGCAGACGCTTACACGACTGAGCCACCCAGGCGCCCCAATAAATACAATCTTTTTAAAAATATAAAAAATAAATTAAAAAAATGTATGTGTATATACAAACTTATGTACACACACACACACACACACACACACACTCACACATATTCCACAGTCTGTAAGTTGTTCATTTGGGTAAAATTCTCCTGATTATTTGCCCAGAGACATTTGTTAGTTGGTTAGGTAAAGGCTATGAATGGTTTGAACAGGATGCATGGATCTTTATTAAATCTTTGTCTAGATATTGAGCATATCCATAGAAAATCTTCTCAGAGAAGAATGACCTCTCTCCACCCCATGTAGGTCAAATCCAGAATGCTGTTCTATAACTCTCCCTAATCCCACTGATAAGCTTCCGTTGGTATATTGAAAAAAATGTGATAATTTGTATGATATGGTCCATCATGGAGTAGTGGAAAAGATGCTGCATCAAGTTTTGATTCTCTTATAATTATATCTTCACTATATTATTTTTGCATGTCATAAAAATAATGCAAACATATAAAGCAAAAAAAATGTGTAGTGAAAGACTTTCATAGTTCCATCCCTCCAAGATAAATACTTTATATATATGGCTTTTAAACAAAAAATACATTATATACTCTGTTCTGAAGCAACTCCTTACTTATGGGAATTTAGGTTGTTCCCAAGCTTTTCTATTATAACAATACTGGAAAAAAACATCCTTGGACATATATCATCACGTACTTGTGCAAGTCTTTCACTGGTTAAATACCCAAGAGTAGAGTTGCTTGTTAAAGAGTACCCACATTTAAATCTTAATAAATATTACTGATTAGTCTCCTAAAGAGTTTATAATGTACGCTCACTCATAAAGCAGGACCTATTCCTGCCACTTGCTTGCTTGTACTGGATAGCATCACTCTTTCATGTGTTTGCTACTCTCTTAGATAAGAAAAGATAGTTCTTGTTTTTTATCTGGGGACTTAAGACCATTATGGGATTGACCACTCATTCACATGCTTTTGGTCATTTTCATTTATTTTTCCATTAATTAATATTTACCCTTCACCTTCATCTCACCCCTATTTTCTGGTTCCATCACTTTGGACAAGTCAATCTCTCTGAGGTTTTGTTCATTATCTATACATTGTCCAAATGAGATACATCCAAAACCTTTGCTTTTCCTTTGTCCCTTTCTCACCTACCTGATTTTCATCTCCATCTCATTTTGAAATGCCTTGTAAAAAGATAATTTCAAAAAAAAAAAAGAAAGAAAATCATGGCTCTTATGCCAATGTAAAAATGAACATGTTTTAAATATTTTACTTACTTATTTGACCAGGGAAGCAAGCAGATGTTATACCAGTTCAAAGGAAAAGTCAAAGGCACATATCTCTGTGGAGTAAAGCAATGGAATTGCAAATGGAAGACATAGTGATCTTTTCCTAAGGAAGGAAGGAAGTCAGTTGAAACTCTATCAGACAAGACAGAATGTGACTGTCTATCAATTTTTAAAGAGTTGTAAAATAGTTCAAAGACTATGAAAAGCTAGAGTCTGATAACACAGAAGGATATGCTACATGTAGATACTGCGTAATTTTACACTGAAACATAATTTTTTTCTACAGTTTCTCCCTTTTGATCAAAAATAATCTCAAAAGATTATTCTTGATTACAAAATAAGATTGGTGCTAGTAAATTTGGCCTGGTTATTTAAATAGGTGCAGCAAAAACACTGCTTGGCCACAGAGGTATTCTTAAGTTTGCTTTGCTGGAAGCTTTTATGAGGAATCTCAGAATGGACCTTTAAAAGCCTCTTGTTATTTGCTATTCTGAGGTTAGGAGACTGAGGAAAAAACTCACCACTAGATTTCACCTGCACTACCTATAAATCTGGGCAAATTCCTCTCTTTTCCAGTTTCTCAAAATACCCTAAGATTGGACCTTCCAGGGAGTGACCTTACATACTCACTTGGAAGGCTGGGAACCCTGTGAGCCAGGTACCAGGACGGTTTACTCAATAGGGCTTTGTAAGCACTTGTTCATAAAGTCTAAAACCTTTCTTTGTTAAAAGTACATGGTCATGGGGCGCCTGGGTGGCTCAGTTGGTTAAGCCATCAACCCGTGATTTTGGCTCAGGTCATGATCTCAAGGTCCTGGGATCGAGCCTTGGGTCGGACTCCATGCTCAGCGAAGAGTCTGCTTCAGGATTCTCTCTCTCTCCCTCTGCCCCTCCGCCCCAATAAATAAATAAATAAATCTTAAAAAAAAAAGTACACAGTCATATTTGATTAAGTGGGCATTATTCTCAGATATAATGACTGGATGTCCATATACAAAAGAATAAAGTTAGACCCTTTTCTCACATTATACACAAAATTAACTCAAAATAGATTATAGACCTAAATATAAGAGCTGAAATAATAAAACTCTTTGGAGGTAAATCTTTGTGACCTTGGGTTAAGCAAAGCCATCTTAGGTATGACAATAAAAACACAAATGGCAAAAGAAGAATCTGATCAGACTTTATCATAATTTGTACTTCAAAGGGCACCATTAAGAAAACGAAAAGACAACACACAGAATGGGAGAAGATATTTGCAAATCACGTATCTTATGAAGGACTTGTAGCTAGAATATATAATGAATCTTACAATTCAATAATAAAAAGTAACAATACAATTTAAAAATGAGCAAAAGATTTGAGTTAATATTTCTCCAAAAAAGACATATGAATAGCCAGTAAACCCATGAAAAGATGCTCAACATCATTACCTATCAGGGAAATGTCAACCAAAATCATAAGGTGATACCACTTTATACCTTTTAGGATGGCAATAATCAAAGGACAGATAATAACAAGTGTTGGGGGCGCCTGGCTGGCTCAGATGGTTAAGCGTCTGCCTTTGGTAGGGTCATGATCCCAGGGTCCTGGGATCGAGTCCCATATCGGGCTCCCTGCTCAGTGGGGAGCCTGCTTCTTTGTCTGCTTCTGCCTCTCTCTCTCTCTGTCTCTCATGAATAAATAAATAAAATATTAAAAAAAAACAATTGTTGGCAAAGAGGTGGGGAAATTGGAACCTTCATACACTGCTGGTGGGAATGTAACATGGTGCAGCCATTTGGAAAACAGCTTGGCAGTTAAACATAGAGTTACCATAAAAATAGTTAACATAGAATTGCCATATGACTCAGCAAATCTACTTCTAGATACATACCAAACAGAAATGAAAACATATGTCCACACAAATACCTGTACATGAGTGATTATAGCAGCATTTCAAAAAGTGGACAACTCCAAGTCTCATCAACTGAGAAGTGGATAAATAAAATGTGTTATATTCATACGGTGGAATAATATTTGACACTAGCAAGAAATAAAGTACTAGTAATACTACAACATGGATGAATCTTCAAACATTATGCTAAGAGAAGGAAGCTAATCACAAAAAAAATCACATATTGTATGATTCCATTTGTATGAAACATCCCAAATAGGCAAAGCCAAGTTGGTGAGTTTTTGCAACAATGGGGAGTGACTGCTGATGGGTACAGGATTTCTTGTTGAGGTGGTAAAAATGTTCTAAAATGGACTGTGGTGATGGTTGCAGAATACATGAAGAATCATTGAGTTGTACACTTTAAATGGTTGAACTTGACAGTACATGAATTATATCTCAATGAAGCTATTATGTAAAAAATAGTAATTGAAAGTATGACTGATAATATTATACTGTTGTTGTCTGATATCAGGCAAAGCAGTGCCAGGACTGTGATAAATGGAAACACATTTTGGGCAGTGAGGGGCATTAACAAATCTCTAGCAAATTCACATTCTGACTTCAATTTCTGAAATGTTTGTATTCACAAGATTTTACTCATATAAGTTTCACCTAGGGTAGGCTGCTTCTGAAGTCTCTTCTGACTTGACAACTCTTCCTACACAACTGAGCAATAATAACATATCAAATAAAGCTTTTTTTTTTTCTAGCACCTCCCTTTCTATGACGTGAAAGAACAAATCTTTCTGATTTCAAAGGAGCCCTCTGAGAAATTTCAAAGATGGTTTGTGTTCTTTGGGGTCCTCAGTTAGCTTGAAGAACACAAAAGAGTTTGGAGACCAAAGATAACCTACTCCCTCAGGAAAACACTACTCTTTTCCTTAAAAAAACAGAAGTACATACGTAACCATATTTCTCTAAAACTATGGCTCCCAAGTATGATCTAAACCACGTTAATTCTAACTTTTAATAAAAGTAACAACTTCTAATTCACAGAGAAAACTGGGGAGTGGATAATTGCCTGTCACACATTGGCATTTTGCAGCACACTAGAAGAGCTCATGAATACACATAACACGGCTCTCTCTACAGCCACTTGCCTTCATTTATATATATTTCTCAAAGTGGCAGAAATGAGCATACTCATTACAGACCCAAGAGATAGCCTCATAAAAATGAGAAGCAAATGGATATAAACTCAAAATTATGATTACTAATCAGTATTTCAGCATTCTACCATACTATCTTCAGATATTTGCTATCATACTAATTATCAAATGAATGTCCCTTAATTAACTCAAGTTAGTATTAGCCTAAGGTTTTAAGTTAACTATAGATCTTATAAATTGTCTTCAAACTGACATAGGACAAAATGTAATTACTGTTGAAATGGAGTTGATCAGAATAATGATTTAATTTGGGTAAATACAAATTTACATATTTCATAATCTTAAACATTAAATAGAAGTAACATAATAAACTTCAATCAGTAAATCCTTTTAAGATTAGAAAGAATATATCCAAGTAAAGTAAAAATCTACTCTTCTATATACATATATATGTATATGTTTGTATATGTATATAATGTATATGTATGTAGCACTAACAAAGTGGAGAAGACATAGCTATTTTTTTTTAAATAAAACCAGTAATATTAAATTTGTCTCATTTACTAAATTTTGTGAAAGTAAATTCTTAAGACATTTCTGGGCTGAATACTTTTTTTTTAAAAGATTTTATTTATTTATTTGACAGAGAGAGAAGGCACAAGTAGGTAGAGGAGCAGGCAGAGAGAGAGGGAGAGGGAGAAGCAGGCTCCCCGCTGAGCAGGGAGCCCAATGCGGGACTTGATCCCAGGACCCTGGAATCATGACGTGAGCCAAAGGCAGATGCTTAACCGACTGAGCCACCTAGGCACCCTGGGCTGAATACTTTTTAAATCTAACACATTAAATATAAGGAATTCAATTTCCTTATTTTCTGAGAGTTTTGGGATTATTTTAACTATATGTGTTTATTTAACTTTGTAAGCCAATCAACATAAAATGTCTTTAATTTCAGAGATTTTATAATCTAATTTATCAACACTATTGAAAGTAAGAAAATATTACATACTCACACAGTGAGAGATAAAGGCTTTTCTGAATTATAGTCACATATATACACACATAGATGGAGGGAGAAAACTTATAATTTCCAATCTGAAACTTTAGCCATGGGTCAAGTGTAAACACAGAAATATAAAACTCAGGGTGCCTGGGTGGCTCAGTCGGTCAAGTGTCTGGCTTCGGCTCAGGTTATGTTCCCCAAGGTCCTGGGATTGAGCCCCGCATCGGGCTCCCTGCTCAGTGAGGAGCCTTCTTCTCCCTCTGCCCCTCCCCCTGCTTGTGCTCTCTCTCCCTCTATCAAATAAATAAATAAAATCTTTAAAAAAATAAATATAAAACTCATCAGTTTAGATATCACCTTCCCAGTGGACACAAAATTCTTAATTAATTTGATCTCAAAATAGACAAACAGAAAAGACTGAAACACCAGATTCTCTGCCACCTCTCTTCCAGTAGAGATCTCTATAAATTATTAATCCATTTACAGAGATCTTCAAATAATCAGATCATAAAACCAAATTCCCATTAATTACTGGGAAATAACGTATTGGCCACCATTGAATAACAAAAGTTCAACCGAGTAAATTTTAAAGATCTAATTGGCTTTATTAATCAATTCATGAATCAGGCAACATCCTGCATAGCAAGTAGAGGGGAGTTCCAAAGGGCTACAGGAAAGGTTTTTAAAGGTACAGAGGGTGTGGAAAAAAGGAAATTATTAGCAAAGGCCAGGTCACCCTACCACGGTGAACAAAAAGGGTTTATCAGTAAATTTCTTAGTGCTGATCAGGAAATAACCTGGTTAACGGTTACATTTCTGGGGGGTTGAAACTGCAGTCAAGTTAGGTATTAAGTTTAGGTTAACTGACTCGGGGCCTTAACCTAAGTGA
Source organism: Zalophus californianus (assembly GCF_009762305.2). Taxonomy (NCBI): domain Eukaryota; kingdom Metazoa; phylum Chordata; class Mammalia; order Carnivora; family Otariidae; genus Zalophus; species Zalophus californianus. The sequence goes on along the minus strand of NC_045606.1, from coordinate 69,089,763 downwards.
CAGCATTTTGGGCCTCTGGATTTCTTTTTTACACCACAGACAATCCAAAACACAAACCCAAACTATAAAATAGGCAGAGAGGAAACTTAAAATTAGAAAAGCAGTAAGCAAAATCCTATTGCCATTTTGGATTCACTTTTGGGAACCAAGAAAAAAATCAGCTTGGGCACACACTGCCCACAAGTGTGCTTATAAAGTTTTCCTGGCTCTGGTAGGTAAATCCATTGGGCACCTCAGTGGAACCTCAGAAACTGTTAAAAGATAATTTCCCGGGAAAGGTAAAATCATGACTCTCCTATGGATATAAAAATGAGCATGTGTTAAAGATTTTATGTTACTCATTCACTGAAGGAACCAGGTAGAAATTATAATAGGCTTATAGGAGAAGTCAGAAGGCAGAAATTTCTATGGAGTAAAGAAATGGAATTGCCAATGGCAGCAAAACTGTTGTTGACACAAGAGGATGGTAAGTCAATTGAAGCTCTACCAGAGCAGACAGAATGTGCATGTCTATCAACTTTTACAAAGAGTTGTAAAGTAGTTCAAAGATTTTGAAAGGCTAGACTCTAATAACCCAGAAGGATATATGCTGTACGTAGATAATGCACAGTTTTCCACTGAAACACAAATTTATTTTTTTCTACAGTCTGTTCCTCTGGACGTCTTTATATAGCATCTGTTCATGTCTCCTGTAGACCCCATAAATGTTTAACTGCTCTTCAGAAAAAACCTGGCTCTCATGTAACTAGCAGTTGAGAAAAGATTTCTACTTATATGGTAAATGCAAAGTGGTTTTATTAATACTTTTCCCCTTTATGTGATATTGAGCTACCCATTTAACCGATTTTTTTTCCATTTCTCTATTAGTTGTTTGGGCATCATTATAGACAATATGTGAAAGAAAATAAATTGCTTGTAGTTGGGAACAATTGAAGTTACAGGCTGAAGGGGCCCAAAGACCATTTAATTAATGGATTGATTGATTCCATAATCACTCATGGATTGTTCTCCATGTGCTAGGCACCATGCTTAAAGAAAATGCAGTTTCAGCATTCAATAATTTTACATTTATCTGGGGCAGTAGACAAGGAAATAAGCATCTATGGAGAGTGATGAGAATATTTATTATACAAGACCAGTGCTCTAACCCCTGAGCTAGGGCCTCGCTGGAATATTTATTATAATACAGGTATGCAAAGGATGTCTTAGGAGCACAGTCTGGGAGTCAAAGTCACCTAGGACACCTAAGGTCAATCCTCAAGGAGCAAGCAAGGTCAAGGATGTTGATAGAAGAATGTTTCAGGGAGAGTGAGTAACAAGGCCATGGGTTGGAAAGCAAGAGAGCAGACTGCATTCTGGAAATGACAATTCCTCCTGTGTAGCCAAAGCAGGAAGAGGAATGTGAGAGGGAAGGAAGGACAGCAACCTATGAGGTAGGGGAGGAAAGTAGGGTCAACCTGGGAAGAGCCAAAGATCCAGGGCTGTTGCCTGGCAGGTGAAGCATTTTAAGTTAGGGATTTCCATGATCAAATTTGCATTTAAAAAAAATAAATCGTGCGGCAGGGTGGAAAATGGATTGTTAACTCTAATGTTTCCCAGTGTCTATTTCATTAATGATTTAGCACAGACTTTTAACAGATTCTCATGTTCTTCCCCGCAGTCTTTGCTTACAATGTTTGGTCCATGGCCCCAGCTCTGCTGCATTTTGAGGATAAGACTGTGACTTTGTGACTGAGGATGAATGAAAAGAGATGAAGGGAAAAATGATGAAATGAAGCGGGGGTCAGCCAACTATGGCTTGCAGGTCAAAGTCCACTGCCTGTTATTGTAAAGAACACTATCGGAGCATAGCCACACCCATTTCAGCACTGTGTGAGGCTGTTTTGGGGTCCCACAGCAGACCTGAGTAGTTTTGAGAGGCTGTACAGAGCACCAGTTTGCCAACCCCTGGTAGGAAGAGTTGAAATGTGTATGTTAACTTATTTCGTTTATTTGATCATCTATTATTTATTCCCTATATTCCAAAGGATTCATGCAAATGTTTGTGGCCAGCCCAGTGCAAATTTTCAAACCTTGAAAGCTGCGCTGGTCATAAAACTTCTCAAAATGACAATATTAATGCCATGTAGGAGATCATCTATAGGATGTTAATTCTTCTGAAATCTTCTAAGAAGGAGCAGAAAGATCTGGTTTCTATGCTACTGGGGCTTGATTTATTTTCGTTCAAGGAGAGATGCTTGATAACAGATACATTTTTAAAATATTCTGCAAAACTTTTGGGACTTTGAATTTGACAATCTCAAAGACAGTAAGTACAAGTTTGGGCTCTGAGTATTAATAGTTATGATTTTTCCTGGATTCCTGGTTTAATATCTCTGGGCTTAGCATCTAACACCTTATTCCTGGGAGAAATACACAGAAGTGTTTTGTCATGTCTAATTTTAGCATCTTCTTCAAGTCCCTATTCTAAATAAGACTGCCTTGGATTGCATCAAATAGGTACCTTACAGAGGCTACGGGACTGGGAGAGGTCATGCAGTTCACAGCAAGGGCCTGCAGCACCCTTCACCAGGCCCCACAACCTGCCTGCTCAGCCATCCTCAGCTTGTACACCTTGAATATTTGGAAATTTTAAAAAAAGGAGCAAAAACCTGTTATGGTTAAATCTTCTGTAGTATCCTTAGGAGACTGACTGGGACACATGCATGAGTAGCATTTATTTAATAAGAAACTCCTTTGAGTAGAGTTGAAGTCCAGAAGACAGTGATGTTAAAAAAAAAGAAGTATATTTCGGTCCTTGATTGAAATTATCCAACATTTTGGGAAAAGTCAATTTGCATAACAGTTGGTGTTTCACCTCCTGGTGTTAAACGCATCTTCCCTACACTGCCTTTTTGGATCTGTTAATCAAGTTTTCTGCCTTCTCTAGACAGCAGTCTAATTGCTTATGTCCTGCAGAAACCCCTTACCGAGAAAGAGATTTAATTTGTACCTTAATCCAATATTTTTACGCAGTATGGTAAAACACTATTACTTGCTACAGTATTTTGTCAGCTTCATCATTCGTTCCTAGTAGAATTCCTTCCTTTGATCTTAATCTGACTTTTATTTTTCTGCCACCTCTGTCACAACTTCTGTTTTTTTTTTTTTTGTTTTTCTTTTGACCCTTTTCTGCCAGAGGCAAATCATCAACATCACCATGAGAAATATTGATTGCTTGCCCTCAGGGGGCACTTCATTGTACCCGATATGGTGGGATTTTTACCAGGTTTCATTGGCTTTCTTCTGTGATGCAGCAGAAAAAAACAAAACAAAACCCCAAACAAAACAAACAAGCATAACAAAATCCAAAATACAAACAAACAAAATCCCAACAACCACCCATTATGTGTCGTTCCTTATACCTAGAGAAGATGAAAAAACGGTGTTCCAAAGTGTGAACCAGGCACTAATGTGGATCTCAAGAAGAGGTGATTTAATGAGAAATGTATTCAAGCCTCTAAGTACATTAGCCCTGAGCTTCCACCCCCTTTGTTTTTTTGTTTCTTGCAGGCATGACTTTCTCTTCCATCTACCATTTTGCTTTTGCCCCCATCTGGCCTTCTGACAGCAGCAGAATGAGTGTTAGCTATGTACTATTATTTGACATCCTTCTTTTTATAAAATTGAATTTCTTTTGATAAATGTCAGAAGGGGACACACATTCTTCAGTAAAATGAGCTCAGCCTGGAACAGATTTGTCACTGCCAGGTCTCCAGTCATCTCTTTTGCTTCTGACAAATACAGTATGTCCTGAGCTTGTCTGTCCTTGGTGACCTTAGAGAAATGGAAAAGTGATCCCATCCTTTCTGATTCCAGCACTGTGAATTGTCACAGATGGTAAGTGAGAGATGATTTAAATGTTTACATATTCCTCCTTTGTTGCTGTCCGCTCTGAGCCTATGTATATCTGGAAGGATGGCAGAAGAAAGCCACGTGAAAGGCTTTATGTTAAATAAGGCTCTTTTGTATTTTGATTGGGAAACTTTTAATACCACAAAAGTTCTCTTAGGTTTTCATTTCTCAAATCCTTTTAGTATCCTGATAGAGGGATCAATTTGAAAAATAGCTGATTTCTCACATTGACATTCTCTATATAGATCATATTAGAAAATGAAAACTTACATGAAATAAACTTCAACTTTACTGCAGTGTAGGGAGGAAAAATATCTTTTTCTTCTACCTTTCTAAGTTCTCTGTTGGGAACCCTTTAACAAAAGACATACTAAGAAAAGAAAAGCATACTCATTTTTTTTAATGTAAGTTTTATGTAACATGGAGTCTTCACAAAGAAATTAAGACTCAAAGAAATGGTTAGATCTGAGTTTTTATGCTATGTGTGATGAAGAATGGGAAGTCATGGAAAGATAAAACAGGATAAAGAAGATGAGCTAAGTGTAGTACCTTGGGGAAGAAGGGGGGTACCTAGCAAGGCCTATTCATTCAGATTTCTTTCTGTGTCCCTTCATCTTTGGAGATAAGGATGCTCCTTTCCTCCCAGGTATAGGTGAGATAAGGAAGCTGAAGGGACTCCATAAAAATCTGCTTTTTGCTCCTTTTCCTGCTTCTCTTCTTGCTAGGACCTGCACCCCCACCTTACACTTGCCTTGTAATGTTATGTCCTCTTGTAAAGGGCAAGGAGTTAATGATTTCTTTATAGAGTCTTTCAGCACAGTAGATAACATCTAAGGAGGGACCAGGCAAGAATGACCGGATAAAGCTGTCATGTGCTTGCTTTATTCCAGACAACTAATGCTAGACATCCCGGTACCAAGATCCAATGGCTCCAAGAAATAAGTGACCTATGGAGGACACCTGGATCCTTGTTCTTGTTTCACCATCCAGTTCCTGGATGCCCAAGAGGACACATACACCAGACCACAATCCTCAATAAAAACCTCAACCTTGAGCAGAGATGAGACTCTCTTTCCTTTCCTTTCTGAGTCTCCCAGACACTCGGTCTGTACCTGCACTCTCTCTATATCTTCAGTAAACTCTGCTCTCACCCCTGGCTCGTGTTTGATTCCTATCCTATGCATGGCCAAGGCCCCTCTTGACTGGCCCTGCGGGACCCCACTGGGTCCTCAGACATGGCCCGCCTGCGCGAGAGGGAGGTCACCTCTCACAGGAGGAGTGTATAGCTTGCTCCAGGGGAAGTTTGGAAAGTCTCTCCTGTACATGCCTTTTCTCAGATTCCTTCAGCTCAAAATATTTAAGATGTCAAGTTGTCCTGTTTTGGGGTTACCTGTCCTGAACCCTGTCACCAGTGAGTAGATCAGTCTTTTTCTATGTGCATGATAACATTGTTATGTTATTCCGTGGTCAAAGCTGCCCTGAAGAGCAGAAATGGGATAAATTCGAGTATGTTAATGTAGTGATACAAAGTATTATCTTATTTTCAGGTAGTTATGTAAGGGAACTAACGTGAGTTTGCTCTGGTGAGTTACAGAGACTCCATCAGGTGGAGGTGTCACACAAAGGAGACTTGATTTGCAACAAATAGGAGATGGCTGGGGATAACTTCCAAAGCCTTTACTTCCCAAGCAGGGATGATTGGGTTCCTTTTATTTAGGGTTAGGATGATTATTCAGGAAGGGGAGCTTCCTCATCGCAGTAAAGGCAGGCTTGAGGTTGAAAACAAGCCTATAGGAGCATCCTATGTTATGTTAATGAAGCTTATGCTCCTCCTAGGGCGGAGACTTTAACATTATAATGAAGCAGAGGTAACCGGGGGTGAGGGGAAGGGGCTCTGGATGTGCTCCAAGAGCCTTATAAACTGGATGGGGTCTTTGGCTCCCCAGCTGGGTAAGGAACACTGGGCCTTGCTTACTTTTGAAACAGGATTGGGAGTTTTTACCACTGATTGATTGTGTCTGATGTGGTTAGGCTAGAGACCATTCATTTTTGCATTCCCTTTGTTCCCTTAAAATTCTTAATTACTGAATGTTTTGCATTTCTGTGATTTTGACATCTCGAGGAAGTTCTGCAAGAAGTGTGCTAGGACAAGTGGAGTCTGCCAGGCAAAGATCACAGAAATAGCTGGGGGACTGAAATGACTTCTCGTTCTTTTCCTGGGGACCCCTAACTCTTTCTGCTTACAGTTTGTCCTAGAAATAATAGCAAGTCCTTCTTTCCCGGATCTGCCTGAAAGTCGACTATTACTACACCTTACCTCACTTTTGACTTTGAACTAGGAGTTTCGATGTTAGCTATATGAGAAAGATTTCAATTAGACTTTACAAATTATTCAATAATTATTCAATGGTCATTGAATAAAATGGATCATTCAACAATTTATTCCTTGGACAAACTGTTATTAATTTCTACTGGATGAAGATTAGGTGTTAAGCATAGAACGGATGGAAAACTAAACAGACAAGGTTCTTGCCTGCAAGGGACTTGTTAGTAGACAAGTAAATTAATCTACAGATTATGAAGGAAATAAACAGGAAGACATAAAATAAAAGCACAAAGAAGGCCTACTTTGTAGTACAGAATGTCAGAAGGTTTTATTTTATTTAATAATTTGATAGCATATTGGTGCTTATTGATCATGTATTGAACACTTACTATATGCTCAGTACTAAGTACTTTAAATGTATTAATTTATTTAATCACCACAGTGGTTTCATGAGGAGGATCTTATTATTATTCCATATTATAATGAGGAAACTGAGGCACAGAGTGATTTTTTTTTTTTTTTGATAATTTGTTCAAGGTCACAAAGCTAGTATGTAATAGAGCCAGGATTTATCCCAGATGGTCCAGCTCCGGAGACTGTGCGATTAACTACAATTATTATTATAATGTATCCAACAGTTATTACATAAATTATTTAAAATGCTGAATACTGTGCTAGATAATTGAGATACAAATGCAAATAAAAAGGGTGCATTGGGGGCCCCTTGGTAGCAGAGAAGGTTAAGCATCCTACTTTTGGTTTCACTGGGGTCATGATCTCAGGGTCTTGAGACTGAGCCCGGCGGGGTGGTGGCTAGGGCGTGCTAGGAGCCGTGTTGGGGCTCTGAGTTCGGTGAGGAGTCTGCTAAAGTTTCTCTCTTCCCTCCCACTGCCCCTCCCCACATGCGAGCTTCCTCCTTCCCTCTCTCTAAAATAAATTAATTAATTAAAAAAAACCGGTGCCTTGCCATCAAGAAAATCACAATCTAGAGGGGGAGAAGGAATGATAGTTAAAATAATGGTATAATTGCAATTCTAGAAATCTGAACAAAGTGCATTAGGAGCACTGAGAATATAATTTATTGGGGTTTTTTTATTAAAAAAATACAGACAGCATTTTTTTAATAAAAATAGAGATAGTGACCCACAGTGAAGTTTAGAAAGTGCTGCTAAATTTGATACTAAGGCAAACAGAAAATCAAAGCGCTGCTAAGGACTTTTTCCAGACTTTGTGGAAATTCATTGGTCCTTGTAAACCAAATTCGTTAACCCTCAATGATGCTAGTTTTCTCATCTTCCCCTCCCACACAGAGATATAATTTGGAAATGGGCAGGAGGGAAACTCTTGTGTTGAAGTGGGCACCACAATTATATTCTAAGTTGTAAACTATTGTCTGATGGTGTTTGATTTTCTTACCCCAGCAGTCTCTTTATTCTTTACATCACTCTTTAAAAAAAAAAATTATTTATTTATTCATGAGTGACAGAGAGAGAGAGAGGCAGAGGCAGAGGGAGAAGCAGGCTCCCCACAGAGCAGGGAGCCTGATGCGGGACTCCATCCCAGGACCCTGAGATCATGACTTGAGAAGAGGCAGATGCTTAACTGACTGAGCCACCCAGGCACCCTCTCTATGTCACTCTATTAGCCTAAATCCATCATCCCATTCCTGCCATATGGACATTTCTCAAATGTCTCATGGTGAGCACGTTTAACCCGTGGCAATGGTAACTTTCCAAGCTCCTATGCTCCTTCACCCAGTGTACTATTTTCCTAGGGCTGCTGGAGCAAACTGTGACAAACTGAGTGGCTTAGAACAGTGGAAATTAATTTTCTCACAGTTCAAGAGGCCAGAAATTTGAAATCAAAGCACTGGCAGAGCAATGTTCCTTCCAAAGTTTCTAGGGGAGGGTCCTACCTTGCCTCTTTCGGCTTTTGATGTGTCCTGGTTCTCCTTGGGTTTGGGCAGCATGAGTCCAATCTCTGCCTCTGCCTTCTTGTGGCCTTTTCACTTTGCATCTATCTCTTATGACAAAGATTCTCTTCTTGACCAAACCCTAGTCAGGCTCCTCTAAGCTGTCTTCTCTACTAGGCCTCTAACTTGGTCTATAAAAACTGTAGAGTCTCAGTACAAATGATTTTGTCCATTCTACCCTCTTCTGCACCCCCTCCATAAACACATTAAAGGATTTGAACAGGGGTACCTGGGTGGCTCAGTCAGTTAAGCGTCTATCTTTAGCTCAGGTCATGATCCCAGGGTCTTGGGGTTGAGCCCCACATCCCATGTTGGGCTCCCTGCTCAGTGGGGAGTCTGCTTCTCCCTCTCTCTCTCTGCCACTCCCTCTGCTTGTGCTCTCTTGCTCTCTCTCAAATAAATAAATAAAATCTTAAAAATCAAAATAAAAGATTTGAACAAACACTAGTGTCATTTCTAATAGCTCAAGGCCAAATCCCTTGGATGATGAGTCTAGCTACCCCTCTTAAGTGTCTGCCTGGGAGAGCTCAAGGCAGCCAAAGGATTTACTGTTTGTTCCAGCCAACACCTGAAGACAGGGTCCTTGTCTTCCAGTCTCTGTGTGAGAGTAGGAGCCTAACTTGAAGAAGTGCCAGTTAGCAAATCCAGAGGGGTTTCACAGTGGACCAAGCCTCCCTCCTCTTTCCACTGTTTGTAAATGGTCACTTCCCGGAGTGCTCAAACGCCCACCTTTCTCCCTCCCTACTCATTCATTCTTCCTTTAAAATGCCCAGTCACCTCTGCACAAATTGAGGTTGAAATCAGATCACGATGGATCCTCTTCCCTATGTGATTGTTTATTGTGGTTTTTTTTTTTTAATTTTATTTATTTATTTATTTGACAGAGAGAGACACAGAGAGAGCAGGAACACAAGCAGGGGGAGTGGGAGAGGGAGAAGCAGGCTCCCCGCCGAGCAGGGAGCCTGATGTGGGGCTCGATCCCAGGGCCCTGGGACCATGACCTGAGCCGAAGGCAGACGCTTAACTGACTGAGCCACCCAGGTGCCCCAATGTGATAGTTTATCATTGATTAACACCTGTCCTTACCATTTTAACTAGTGTCTGTCTTTGTCTTTGACACTTATAAGGACAAATTGGATGTAGGGTCCCCATCCTAATCTGGTGTGATTTACATCATGATCTTTACCTTATTTACATCTGCAAAGATCTTATTTCTAAATGAAGTCTTATTTTGAGGTTCTGGGTGGACAGAAATTTTAGAGGGACACTATTCAACCCACCCCCCCATATACCCAATTATAGTCAGTGTGGCAAACTATTGTCTGCCTGATAGCCAATGTCTATTTATTCCATGCTAATAATTTTTTCAAAAAAGATAATGTCATCAGTCCCTAGTTACGGACCATGGTCAGTCTCAGGCAAATCAAGACAGTCCTGTTCCCCACTTTCCGAGCCTCCACTGCAGCTAGAGGCTGCCGTGTGACCCTGCTCTGGCTAATGACACCTCAAGTCGGCTGTGAAGGAAAGGGTTGTTCAACAGCATGATGCAAAAACAAGAGAGCTGAGAAATGTCCCTAATATTTTCAAACTTCTGCACCAACACCAGCACCCGCCTACCTGCACCTACTTAAGTAAAATGAGCCCCTACGTGTGAAGCTCTGTTCAGCAGAAATTCTGTATCTTGCATCCAAATGCATTCTTAATTGATTTACTCACCAAGTTCAGTTAATTTTCTTTTTGAAATGTCTGTCCTATTTATTGCTTCTGATGGGGCTCAGGGCAGGCCACCCCTATGTTGAATTAAGATTATTTGAGAAACAGCTGGGGCAAGAAAGATACTCTGACCCTCTTTTCTGTCCCCCGAAAGCAGGAAATGAATCTCCCATGTGAGCCAGGAGATACAGAGACATCCTTATCAAGGAGATAGAAAAGTCAGAAGAGAGAAGAGATAGAGAAGACTATGTAAATAAATTCTGCTTAGTCTGTTTCATTGTCTCGTCAGCTGTTCACAAATTTATTGTTTTTGTTTTTTGTGTTTTGTCTAAAAGGTATATAAGAAGCCTACTTTGGTTCCTTTTTAGGTCCTATATCTATGAGACCTCCTTATATATATGAAATTAATTTTTTTCTCTCCTGTTAATCTGTCTTGTGTCAATTTAATTATTAGACCGGCCAGAAGGACTGAGAGGGGTAAGAGGAAAATTTCCCCTCTCTGACACTTCCTTTCCATTCAGTCAGGTCTTCTTCATTTCTCACTAGACAATCATAACATCCTAATTAGCCTCCTAGCCTCCCTGCCTCATTCCAGACTCCTCTATTCCCTATGGGCCCAAGAGTAATTGCTCTGAAACACAGATTATGCCCTCTGCTCAAAAACTTTTCTCAGCCTCCAGTTACTAAGAGAATTACCTCTAAACTTGTTAGCACTAATGATCTGGCCTCAATCTATTGTTTTCTAGTCTCATTTATATCCACATCCTTCGCGCCCTCTACAGTTTGCATACCAAATTACTTTCTTAGACACACTAAGTATATTCATATCTCAGCCTCTCTCCTCGGTTGGGAATAATTGTGGGTATCTTATTTATCCCTCAGAATCTAGCCAAATGTTTCCTCTTTCATGAAGGCCTCCATAGTCATCCAATGGAATTCATCCTTGAGCTCACGTAACGTGTTGTTTGTTCTTTTTGTTGGGGAACAATAATTCCTGTCCCCTTCAAGGGTCCTTCTAGTGGGACTAAGAATCAAATTGACATGAGAGAGTTGACAGGAGAAAATCAAATTTAATAACATATGTATGGAGAATCCACACAGACACAGAAATTCCAAAAACAGTCAGGCACAGCGAAATATATATGTCATCCTGAACCAGGGAGAAAGGCGTTGGGGTCCAGCGCTTCAGAGGAAAGGAATGCAATTTACAGGGCAACAGGGGTAAGAGCAGATATTTGGTAATTAGATGTTTGCTCTGTCATACAGGTGGGTCACTAAGATGAGATTTCTCTCTGCTAATAACCCTTATTCTGGGAAAGACCCCCAATTTAGAGTCTTCTATGTAGTTAAGGAAGGGGAAAACATTTCTCTTGAGGCCATACAGTCTTTTTTGTTCTTTAAGATTTATTCATTTAGTTTAGAAGAGGGGGAGCACCCATGTGTGCACACACATGTGAGCAGGGAGAGGAGCAGAAGGAGAGGGAAAGAATCCCCAAGCAGACTCCCAACTGAGTGTGGAGCCCGAGGGGAGTGACCCATCTCGAGGTAGCCTGCCTTTGGCCCCTACATTCTATTTCAGGTGGTCCTAGGCTTTAGAATGTTTGACTTTCAGATAACTTGCACCTCAATCCAGTGTACACATCTACACATCTAACTCCTTTTCCTATGCTGCATGTAGACTTTTATCCTTCACTGATAAACATTTCCCATTTCCACAAGGTGCTTCTGACTGCCAAATGTTTCATCTTGACAACTTCATTATCTCCCTTTGTAACGCTTGTACAATTATTTAATTATCCTAATGCATTTTACTCAATGTTTTATAAATATGAAAGTGATACTACTAATGAAAATATAATTGAGACGAACATTAAAATCATGAGTGGGCTCAAATTTGCTGTATCTTTAGATCTAATCAAATACTATTAAGTACAACTTAATTGTACTTAAATTGGTCCACCATGTTTAATTGTGAAGAAATGGTACAAAATTGGAGTATATGTAGAAAATACAGCAGTACATTGTTGAAGGTTGTGACTTGAAGTCCAGGTCTAGTAATGGGAGAAATGGAGACATATTTTAAATGGTGGAAAATACGTTGCAGTTATTGCAATCAGCTGCAAAATACATTGCAATTATCCAAAAGCAGAGAGAAAATAACAGGTCCTGAAAGCTGTTGATTGGAATACAGCTTAGTAGGAATTCTTTTATCAAGAAAAAAATGAGGATTAATGCTCTATTATTTTAATTAAAAATGTTTAGACATTACATACCACAAGTATATCATCACAATTGTTTTGCAAAATCCCCATTAGTAAGTCCTTCTCAAAATGGAAATAACTTTTTTTTTTAAGATTTTATTTATTTACTTGAGAGAGAGAGAGAATGAGAGGTAGAAAGCACGAGAGGGAAGAGGGTCAGAGGGAGAAGCTGACTCCCGGCTGAGCAGGAAGTCCGATGTGGGACTCGATCCCGGGACTCCAGGATCATGACCTGAGCCGAAGGCAGTCGCTTAACCAGCTGAGCCACCCAGGTGCCCAAAATGGAAATAACTTTTTAAAAAAGAATATTAAATGCCATCTAAGAGAGATAAAGAACTGTACACTGAGGTAAGAAATTACTTTAGAAAATTACTTTTATTGTCTTTTTTAGTGTTGGATCTATATTTTTAATGTTTTAAAATGTTAAAAATAATCACAGATACATTCTAGAACACTTAGGGGTAAGAGAAACCACACATTTATACCGTAATTGCAGATTGCATAGTACACTGAGCTCTGTGTAAAGAGAATCCTCCACTTTTGCAGTCACAGGAAAAGGGGCAGATATCAATTAATTGCGCCCAAGAGAATAAAGAATTCCTGATCCGATAAATTTAGGCATGCTGGTTCCTAAATCCTGTTTTGGAGATTCAAAATATATATCAGCATTTTAAAGAAGTCCCACAGTTTTTAAAAAAATCCATTTAAGTTTGTTTAATGATTTATTTGTAAAGAGGAAGATTTTTTTTCCCTTAGCACACCTATTAACAACACTTTCCCAGCAAAAGAAACAAAAGCTAAGCAGCTTTCTTTTAATATCAGTTTGAGAAGAACTAAACCATGGATTTCAGGAAAAGAAATAAGTCTTATTTTGAATTTTCTACTGTGCCTAGCACAGTGTTTAGTATAAAAGCTCTCAAATGCTTATTAATTAATTAACTTCATCAGAGAAAAAAAATGAAAGACAATTTGGAGTGTTTGGTGTTCTGAAAGAGTTTTGAAACCTACTTGACTTCCAAGTAATAATCTTTGTGCACGCACATGCATGTGTGGTAACTACACGTAACATAAATTTTACCATTTTAACCTTTTTTTAAGTGTACAATTTTAGCGGCATTAAGAACATTCATTGTAGTGCAACCACCACCGCTATCTATTTCCAGAACTTTTTTATCATCCCAAACAGAAACTCTGTACCTATTGTAGGGGAGGAAAAATGTTTTCCTTGACTTTCTTAGGGTAACTGGCTGGGTCTGAAAATTAAGCGTCTGCCTTCGGCTCAGGTCATGATCCTGGGGTCCTGGGATCGAGTCCCACATCGGGCTCCCTGCTCGGCAGGAAGCCTGCTTCTCCCTCTGACCCTCTCCCCTGCTTGTGTTCCTGATCTCGTTGTCTCTCTCTCTCTGTCAAATAAATAAATAAAATCTTAAAAAAAAATGACAAAGACAAATTAACAGAAAAGTATACAAGTCTATTTAATGTAAGTTTTACTTGACGTGGGGGCCTTCATAAGGAAATGAAGACCCAAAGAAATGGTTAAACCTGAGTGGTTTCTTTTTTTAAAGATTTTATTTATTTATTTGAGAGAGAGAGAGACTGAGACAGAGAGAGACAGAGAGCATGAGCAGGGTGAGGGGCAGAGGGAAAAGTAGGCTCTCCGCTGAGCAGGGAGCCAGACACGGGGCTCAATCCTGGGACTCCAGGATCATGACCTAAGCCAAAGGCAGACGCTTAAGCAACTGAGCCACCCAGGCACCCCAACCTGAGTGTTTTTATGCTAGGTTTGATGAAGAGTGGACAGTCCTGGGAAGATGTGATAGAACAAAGATGACCTAAGTGTAGTAAACTGGAGAAAACCTAGCAAGGCTTGTTCATCAGATTCTCTGTGGTGTCTCTCCTTCTTAGAGATAAGGATGCTCTTTTTCTCCAGGTATAGGGAAGTTTTATGACCTGCTTCAAGGGAAGGTCAGAAGGTCCTCCCTGCACATGCCATTTCTCAATTCCTTCAGTTTGAAACATTCAATCTGCCAAGCTGCCATATTTCAGAGTAGTGTTTCCTCAACCCCATCACTGTTAAACAATAACCCCATTCTCCACTCCCTCAGCCACTAAAAACCTCTATTCTTTCTATCTCTACGCATTTGCCAATTCTAGGTACCTCATACAATATTTGCTCTGTGTTCGATTTTGTCACTATGAACGTTGGTGTACAAGTATCTGTTTGAGCTCCTGATTCCAATTCTTTTGGACACATACTTAAAAGTAGAATGGATAGATTATGATCTAGATTAGATTTATCCATTAGACGTTTAACTTTATAAGGAATCACGAATCATACATTTGTTTTTTTGTGTCTGACTTATTTACTTAGCATAATGTTTTCAAGGTTCATCCATGTTGTAGCGTGTATCAGAATTTCATTCCTTTTTAAGGCTGAATAATATTCTATTGAATCTATATGCTGGAAGGGTTCAGAACATGTCACCCCCAAATATGCCACTTTGGTGTATTGATTATTTTGAGGTAAAGGCACTTGAGAAACAACAGATACAAAAAGGGATCTCTGACCTCCTTCTTTCTACTTAAAAGCAGATCATAAAATTTCTCATGAGAGACGTTCCCTCTCTGCAACAGGAAGAGAAGAGCATTTTTATCACTGGAGACTGGGAGCCTACATTGAAATGGATCTGTGCAAACGAACTTACTAACATCATTAACCCTTTAGTTATTTTAGTACAAACCTATTAAAATAACTACCATCAGTTTCCTCCATATATTTCCTAGTCACTGTCTCACAATTTACTGCCTCTAACTTAAAGCCTTTTGACTTGTCACATCTCCATTTCTATCATTCTTTGTTTAAAAAGGTACTAGAGCTTTTGGGCCCAAAAGTTCTTTGGGTCTTCATTTTCTTTTTGAAGATTCTTGTGTATGTAAAAAAATATTAAATAAATTTTGGTTTTCTCCTGTTGATCTGTCTTATGTTAGTTTAATTCTTAGGCTGAGCCACAAAGCCTAAGAAGTTAGAAGGAAGTTTTCTGCCCCCTTTTAATACCACGTTCTGTTTATCCCTTCATCTATTGATGGACACTTGGGTTGTTTCTACCTTTTGGCTATTGTGAATAATGTTACTATGGACATTGGTGTACAAGTATTTGTTTGAGTTCCTGATTCCAGTTATTTTGGGCACATACTTAGGAGTAGAATGGCTAGATCAGATGTTTAACTTTATAAAGAATCACTATTCCATTATCTGCAGTGGCTTGCCATTCTTATCAGCAAAGCACAGGGGTCCGATTTCTCTAAATCCTCACCAACCCTTGTTATTTTGTTTTTTGATAATAGCCATCCTAAGGGAAGTGAAATGGTATCTCATTATGATTTTGAACTGCATTTCCCTAATAACTAGGCATGTTGAACATCTTTTCATATGCTTCTTGGCCTTTTTAATATTTTCTTGGTCCATTTTTGAATTCCAACCAGTGATTTTTTTTTTAATACAAGATCAGGAATATCTTCAGCTTGTCAGTGATTATCTGGATGTAGAAAATGTCATAAATTATATAAAACTACTTTTAAATACAATTTTTGGCAGATGAATGAACAGAATTTATTAATTTTTCCCATCTTTCTCTTTTTTCTAGTTCCCATCTGATTTTGTATATAGCGTGTAACGAGCTTACTTGAAGAATGTGACAAAGAAGAACCTAAGAAAATAATTTCATGACTTTTTTGGATTATTCCATTTCTTAAAGATTCCCATAAAATGCCTTTTTAAAAAAATTATAAGATATTTCAAGTGTCATAATTTCCATTTAACCAACAAGGCCTTCCTAGTTTTTTCCTTGGGTGTCCTATCAGGAAACTGCATTGGGAAGAATTGGGAAAGATTTTGAAATGGGCACAATTGCTGGGTGTCCTTTCAGTGGAATTTCTGACATTGTCTGGCTTAATCTTTGGGTTAGCTAATTCTCTTGGGGCTTGTTCTTTGAACTGTCCTTGACTGAGCTATTTTATAACTCAGGAAATTGTAGAAAACTGACTAATAGTAAAATATAAATTATTCTTGTCCATAGACATATACATGAACTTCATTGTAGAGATACAGTTGATTTCCTCTCTATAGAAAAGATTCCAAACATTGTAATTTGTACAAACATTATAATTAATGTTATAATTTGATGCTTATAGGATCTACTTTTTGCATTTATTAGCAAATTTACTTCAAGACTCCTGACTGCCTTACATATCTCTGTTCTGATTCTTTTTTTTAAGTTTTTTTTTTTTTAGTAATCTCTACACCCAACTTGGGCTCAAACTCACAACCCCAAGATCTAGCTCTTCTGACTGAGCCAGCCAGGTGCCCCTGTTCTGATTCTTTTTTGAATAGGTTGTAATATCGTACTGGTTCCTTCATTAATGAATGAACTAAATAAAATCTTTTACATATGTTCGTATAATGATTGTATTTTACCATTTTGAAAATCATCTTTTAACAACCTTATTATCCTCAATAGTGATTATTTACTTAGTTCTTTTGTCACTGTAATTGAATCTTCAGCATAAGCAACACTTTACCTTTGAACAAATTCATTTTTTTCCATTTATTTAAAAATTTTTTTTCTGTTTATAAAGTCAACATTTATTAGGTTTCGCCTACTTACCTGTTAATAAAATATGTGCTTATTAATTTTAAAAAATATTAACGTTCTCTCATCTGTCCCTACCTCTCCCCAGGTTCTCATTGTTGCTTACCAATCTAGGAGTCATTTCCTGTTTTGACAAGGAAACACAGCTTGTAGATTACAGAAATTGTTTTTCTGGGGCACCTGGGTGATTCAGTCAGTCAAGCGTCTGCCTTCGGCTCAGGTCATGATCTCAGGGTCCTGGGATTGAACCCTGCATTGGGCTCTCTGCTCAGCAGGGATCCTGCTTCCCCCCCTCTCTCTGCCTGCCTCTCTGCCTACTTGTGATCTCTCTCTGTCAAATAAATAAATAAAATGTTTTAAAAAATAAAGAAAGAAATGGTTTATCTGCATATCTGGACTTAAACATTGAATTTATCCTTCTCTGATAGTTTTCTGTATAAAATGGAGAAGTACAAACTGGATGAGATATAATTTGTGCTGGCCCAGTCTTATTGAAATTATACCAATGACTGTTATGCCCATTGTGGGGATGAACTTAGTATCTTTGTTGAATACATGCTATTTTGGGGGCACTTTTACTGTATCATCTAATTTATGAAATATTATATTTATCTTATGTGTTTCAAGGTCAAATTAAGATCAGTGACTGAAAGTTATAGGAAAAATAATTTCACAGAATATAAAAGAGCAACTTTTTAGTAGTTAGAGCTCTCTGAAAATGGAACAGTATATTTTACGAGGCGGAATACAGCAGGGTGGTTAAGAACATTAAGCTTGATGTCAGGGAGACCCGTGTTTATGTGTTCTAGGTCCATCATATACTAACTTGAGAAAGCTTCTTCTTAGCTTCCTAATCTATAAAATTACAATAACAACAGTACTTAATTCATAGTGTTTCTATGAGGAGTAAACGAGATAATAGTTTTAGTGTTTTTAGTAAAGAGTCTGACACACAGTAAGCCTTTGGCAAGTGTCAGCTTTTAAAAAAAGTACTAGTAATATATTTTTTTGTTTGTGGTCCAAGGAGAATAAGAAACACATGTAACAGAATCAGCTCAGCTGAGCCCAGACTCGATCAGCAACCCCCAGATAATCCATAGATATGAGCAAAAGTAAATGCTTATTGTTTTAAGCCAGTGAGTTTTGAGATGGTTTGTTACACAACAATAGCTGACCAATACATCAAGATCCCTTTCAGTTCTAATATTCTGTAATTCCATGGGAGTGTATTGTACCTGTTTACCTCTGTTATTTGGAAGCTGAATTATAGACATTTACCAACCATGGGGTGAAGAGTAAAATGCATCTGTTCTCATCACTGACACTTAATCTAAGTTTCCATTTGCTATAGAATTGCTGTCTCAAGAATCCATACTTGATTACCAGTCCTATTTCCCATTTCTTCTATAAGCTTCTCACAGCCTATCTCTCAGAAGAATAGATATTGTCTGGCTTATTACTACAAAAAAGCCAAAGTTTGTATTGTAAATACACAATAACTTGTCAATTAATACAAAAATAACTTCTTGGTGTTTCAAAAAAATATTGAAACATATATCCTTAAGCATTTAAATATTAATCCCTTATGATCTGTTCTTACCATTGCTAATGGAAGAGTAGGAGATAACTTTATGGACTTCTAACAGCTTCATTCATGTCTTCAGGAGTCTGCAACTCCTCAGTTTATTTAAAACTCAAGTTAATTTTAGTTACTCAAGCTCAAGGATAATATCTCTGCATCAGATTGGATTTACTTAAAAAAATTTAATCTAGGGGTGCCTGGGTGGCTCAGTTGGTTAAGCGACTGCCTTCGGCTCAGGTCATGGTCCTGGAGTCCCGGGATCGAGTCCCGCATCGGGCTCCCTGCTCGGCAGGGAGTCTGCTTCTCCCTCTGACCCTCTTCCCTCTTGTGCTCTCTATCTCCCATTCTCTCTCTCTCTCTCTCAAATAAATAAATAAATAAAATCTTAAAAAAAAAAGCTATAAAAAAATTTAATCTAATCTTTTTTTTGTACAAATACAAATAGCAACTTTTATTGGGACTGATTATTCCAATCATTATTTCCCTTTCTTTTTTCCTTTGCTTAATTTCAAAAATTATCTCCCCTAACAGAAATTAAATAGATCAATACAAGGAGATAAACTCAAATCACATAGTTTTATTTTATATTACATGGTGGAAAGTACTAAAATATTTTTAACAGAATATTCAAGTATCTATGAATTTTTTCAGTAATTCATTCCTCTGACTCATGTGAGCACAACAGTATTTAGGCTTATAAAGTATAGAGAAATAGTACAGTTTAATTAAGTAGCCAGTTATTTTGAAAGAACCAAGTTGTGAAATTGAATTTAGAGTTTTCTTCTTCTAAATTGTTTTCTAAGTTTGGTGGAATAGCAAATTATTGATATTATGAAATGCTTATGTTGGCCTTTCTATTCCTGACCTTATGTTTCCCCATTAACTATTAATTCACAAGTTAAAACCCTAAGGACAAAAGAATAAACACGATGTTGATTGCTAAGACATACAGATTCTTCTTGAAATCCTGATACTAATCTCTATGGTCTGGTGTAACTCACTCGATATCTATGCAAAAAGACACCAATTTTGGAGTATTTACCCATCCTCTTTTCCATGGGAATTGCTTTTCCTATTCACAGGGGTGGATAGGAAATGACAATCAGGTTTCCTCTACAAGAGCCTGACCAACTGTAACAGCTGATTGCAAGATAGGCAAGTTCTTAGTGGTAAATAACACAAAATGACTCTTTCATTTTTAAAAAGAGAAAATACTTATTGCAAGAACTTAGGAATGCTCATGCAATCCATGAGAAGACCTGAAGAAATGGGCTTGGAAAACAATGAGCAAAAACTGAGGGAGGCCATACGACAAGACAGCCAGAGTCATGCTGCAGAAAGACCCCAGCTAGGACATGACCACTGTCATAGCTAAGCAGTTAGCACTGCATCACCAGAAACCAAAAGCTGCTACTGACATTACTGCCATGAGAACTAGAGGCCAAGGCCATTGGTATCACAGCTATAGAAAAATAAATAAACAAACAAATTGTTTGTATCACTTGGTCCAGATTCAACGTTCCAGGGAAGAACATCAGATTGGCCGAGCTTAAGTCATCTGTCTTTGTTCTAGGAACCAGAGAGCTCGGAGCTGGAATTTTTGCTCACCTCACTTGAGAGTCTCTATAATTAGAAAGATGTTTGGATGTTGGACAGATACCACTGATCAAGGATAAATTAGGCCAATCAGATTTTCTCCTTGGACACTGCTGAATGGAAAGTTCTGATTTTAGCATACCATACTTCATCTGTCAGGTAAAAGAGATATAAACTTGGGAGCTGTGGAGTGGCCGCAATCTAGCTGGTATATGAGAAAGCAGAGAAAGCCTATCTCCAGAGGGAGAAAAATAAAGCAAACATGCAGAAGAAGAGATGAGAGATGAAGAAAGACCTGGTAAATTTTCAGCTCCTTCCTTAGGCTTGACGGCTCTTCTATATTGTTAAATTATTTTCCTGCTTAGGCAGGCTCAAGATAGTTCCTGTGACATATGGTTGGGGGCAACAGGGACTTCTGTTTAAATTGGTACCAGGGGCAGAGTTTTGAATAAGACATTCTTAATCAGAAAAAAATGGTGAAGTCAAGGCAGGGTATGGGGTAGGAGGAGCAGGGAGGCAGGGAGGAGCCTCACTCCCGCCGCCCCCCCGCCCCCCGTCTTGGTGTAGAAATTTATCAGTCCTATGCAGCATTAAAGTAACTAGCTAAATTTATTTATTGTGTCACAGAACTGAGACCTTTGTCCATCAAACTATCAAGGGCCTTAGTAGAAAAATTACACAAATTTTTTTAGCTGTCAGTAAAAGATGCAGTAGAAGAAAGAAACATCAAGTTGATTTTGCATGACAAGAAGTATAAAGAGAAAATCTGAGCTTCCAAACAGATTGCTGAGGTTCAGATGAAGAAATAAATCAAGGAGGTGTGAACTGCAGTAATCAAGTCCTGATTTGACTCTCCTTTTTTTTTTTTTTTTAAGATTTTACTTATTTATTTGAGAGAGAGAATGAGATAGAGAGCACGAGAGGGGAGAGGGTCAGAGGGAGAAGCAGACTCCCTGCCGAGCAGGGAGCCCGATGCGGGACTCGATCCCGGGACTCCAGGATCATGACCTGAGCTGAAGGCAGTCGCTCAACCAACTGAGCCACCCAAGCGCCCAAGGTGGTGTGAACTGCACTAATCAAGTCCTGATTTGACTCTCCTTTTTGTGGATAAGAAAAATGTCCTAACTGGGATTCTGGAAAAAATGGGGATATGCTGGAGGAATCAGAAAAGTTGGGAAACACTGATCTTATCCCTACCTCCTCACCCTCATCTTTCCAACGTACTTCTCGCTAGATGAAATAGAACAGGGACAATATACCATTGTTGATCAGAAAGAAGAAATTCTGGCACTCTGACTGCCACACCTCTGACCGGGTTCTAACTCATGCCCTGGAGCACAGTGTGGATGACAGAACCTTTAGAGCTGCTTCAAAAACAAACAAGCAAACAAAACATAGAGGCCTGAGCGGAGGAGCCAAGCCCTGCTTATCCAATTCAGAGGGTGGAAAATTTTCAGTGCATAAACTAGCAAGACTTGTGAGGTTTGATTTTAGCAAGTGGAGTCCAAGATGAATGTGACAGCCAGCCAACAAAACTTTATAGGAGTTACAGTGCCAGTAAGAAAACTAAGTGTGCTAAAAAGGGCCCATAGTTGACTCAAACCAGAGGAAAGTGGAGACTCAACTCTCAGGAAATCTTCCAAGCCAGTCCAAAGGAATAGTAACACCAACTGGAAGTTCACCATTGCATCACTAAGAATTTGCCAAAGGATTTGAGTCAAAACTACGCCCTTATAAGTCATTGGTTCCTTTGCTTTTCATACTACCACTGGCTAGCAGAATAAATCACATGTTCTGAACCAGTAACCACTATGTGTTTTCTACTTCTCTACATGGGCATTTCCCTCCAGTATAATATCTTAGCTGTGTCGGGGTGGTTACATTTGTAATTCAATCCACTCATTATAAGAAGATAACAGAAATAGATCTGGTCTAGAGGAGTAAATGGACATCACAAGTAAATCATGTAGAAGAAGAGAAACAGCCCTCAGACATCATTTTAGGGTGTAATGGATTATCTGTTACTTTGAGTAGGCTTCTGCTGGGAAGCATATGTAAGTTGTTGTGTGTGCTTGTACTTGAACATGGAGTAGTTGGATCTTAATATCAGCTTTGTAATGTAGAGATAGAAGTGTGTGCACTTCTTTTCTGTGTGCAAGGAGAGAGTGCTTATATCTTGATGCCTTCCCCATGCAATGACCTGAGTGTTACTTATTGGGATATCTGCCTAGCCATCTTTTTCCAGGAATTGCCTGTCCTATCCATAATGGTGATCCACTGCCAGCCATGTGTTTTCCTTCAGTGACTGTGCTAGAGCTATAATTGGACCTAGATGAATACCTGTTTCAGAGTGGGCCAATTGGTCTTCCTATTTCCAGAGATAGGAATTGGCAATTGTGGGAAGGGTATTCTCTTTCCATCTCCGTGCCTTAGTCCATCATATAAAATTCTCAATCTCTTGAAAATATGGAGAAAGTTTCTTCCCTTCTCTCCATCTTTCAGTCTCTCATCCCTGTGGAAGTTGGTGGAGTGTTTCGCTTAATTGGTGAATTTGGGAAAAGGGTCATCGTGCATGTTCTGACCTAGCTCTTTTCTCTCTTCTTGTATGTATGTAAGTGGAGTGTGCTCACTTCCTGCATGCCTTCCCCATGAGATAAGCTCACCAGGTCAGGCCTGCTTCTGAGATGGAAGAAATGCAGTTGCTTGGTAATCTGCCTGTGACTGAGTATGTTCAATTCAAGGGAAAGTTGTAGAGAACTCCATTTCTGCCCCAAGTTCAAGTCACATCCTCCAAACCAGTCTTACTGTGGTTATTGGTCAATTGGCTTAGGAATCAGAAGGGAGAATTATGTGATGAATTGGCACCATAAAGTCCAAAATAATTGAGATGGCCAGTCATTCTGGGCTTGTTTCTTAAATAATAGATGTAAACTAGGGAGCTTGGAGTAAATATCTTCCACCTATCATGTGGCTGGGAAGCACAGAAAATACATCTGTAGAGAAAGAGAACAGAGCAAATTATAGAAAGAAGCAGAGTCAAGACTCGGGGTTCGGATGCCTTCCATCCCATTCCAGAGCCCTGCTGCATTATATCGGCCTTAAGTTCTGTGAAATAGTACTCAATCTTATCTTGTCTTTCATTTTTGCTTAGGCTAGCTCAAGTTGCTTTTATAATTTACCAAGAATCCTAACCAATATACTCTCTGAATTTCATTATTCTCATCCATAAATGGCAATTTTAATACTTGCCCTATGTATCTCACTAGGAGAATAAAATGAGATAATAGAGACAGATAGAATCATAAACTCTTTTTTTTAAAGATTTTATTCATTTATTTGACAGAGAGAGAGCGAGGGAACACAGCAGGGGGAGTGGGAGAGGGAGAAGCAGGCTTCCCGCCGAGCAGGGAGCCCGATGCGGGGCTCGATCCCAGGACCCCGGGACCATGACCTGAGCCGAAGGCAGACGCTCAACGACTGAGCCACCCAGGCGCCCCAGAATCATAAACTCTTAAGAGGCCCTTTGATAATATCCCCAATAAGTGGTTGTCCAGCCTTTTTCCTTGACAGGAAATCATTATTTCTTGAGGCAATCTGTTCTCTTTTCAGAGTTCTCTAGTTGCTAGAAAATGGATACATTATGGAATAAAAATTTTCTTCCCATCTCATTTATCCTAATTCCATCCTCTTGGGTCACAGAGAATAAATGCAGTCTCTCTTGTTCAGGACAGCCCTTGAAGTATATGAAGATAGCTAAGAAATTCTCGCCTAAGCCTTTTCTGCTATAGGCTGAGCATTTTCAGGTTGTTTAAGCATATATCATCATTTCCCTGCATCAGAATGCCTAGAATGACCAAGTAGGTTTGGACACATGAGTTGGAAATAGAAAATATTTTGATTAAGTCTTTATCATTGAACAAGAAAAAAAAAGTCTTTGTTAATAAGGCAATCAGTCAAGAGCATCACATTTTTATAGTGCTTCCAAATTCCTAATAGATATCTTCATGATTCAGGAAAAAAATAAGAATTCCCAGGAATTTTCAAATCATAAATTATTATGTATTTTTTATTGTACTTAAGTGTTTTTAATAATGATAGGTGACCATAATAATAAGCAGTGTATCATGTTTCAATGGGAGGGTTGTACTAAAAGTTTTAGAGGTTTTCTGTAAAAATAAGGACAAAATAATAAATGCATGTTACAGTATATATTTCAACATGTCAAAAATTGATCTTTATCTGATAATAGAAAAAAATTAAAAGAAAATTAACACTAAAAATATAAAATAGAATTGATTTAAAAATTGACAAAATGTTAACAAAAATATTTAAAAGTAACAAATATTTGGGGTGTCTGGGTGGCTCGGTTGGTTAGGTGTCTGACTCTTGATTCAGCTCAGGTCTTGGTCTCAGGGTCATGAGTGTGAGCCCTGTGATGGGCTCCATGCTGGGTGTGGAGCCTACTTACCAAAAAAGAGAGTAACAAATATTTAAAAGTTATCATTTTTAAAATAAAAATTTTAGAATGCACAAGCATAAATTGCCCTATCTGGTAAACCTGATCTCTGTTTTGTAACAAATGACCTATACATAGAAAATTTTCTTTCATTTTGTGTTAACATTTGTGGAATTGTTAAAAGTGGGTCCAAAAGCATCTTGAAGTTAGTATTATAGCACACATAATTTCATATAAGGTCATGTATTTTGTCTGCTAGCCTTGATTTTGAAAATTGGTATTGCTTTTGATAATTTGGATTTTAGATTAGTTTCTGATTTCATGTTGTAATAGTCTACAACAATTCATATTTTCTTTGCATTTCCTCTCTTAAAGTATATACAAAAAGGACTTTTGGTTCTGGCCAAATTGAAATATCCTCATTCCTTCTAGGTCCTAATTCTTACAACTAAAAACCCTAGGCATAGTTCAACAAATAAGCATAGGAAGACTCTCTAGGTTCAAAAGGAAGTGGACTATTTGCACACCTTGGGACTTGAGGGTTGACATGGCAATGGGTCTCCTGGGTTTCCTTATTGCCTCTCACATGTCCTGGACAAAGCCCTGCAGGAACTTCTAACCTGGAAGCACCAACAGACACATACCAAAAAAAAAAAAAAAAAAAAAAAAAGCCTCCAATGAAAGCCTGTTTATCCACAACTTTTTGGTAATACCTGCCCCACTCCAGTTAAACACCAATGGAAAAACGGCATCTTCCCCTCCTGGAGGTTTTATTAAGGCCAAGGAGGAAGCTGACTTTCCATCCCACTCACTGGAAGCAGGCAGCAATGCTCTGATTCCCACACAGGGTGGTGTTGATTGGTTGAGTAGGAGCTGACCTCTAACCCCCATCTGGCAGAAGCTGGTCTTCCCTAATTCCCCACCAGTATGGTATCAACAGGGCCCAGCACTGAGCTGAGCTTACATCTATACTTGGCAGCAGCCAGACTTAATGAGGTGAGGCAGTAGGATGTAAGTTTGTCATAACCATGCCTTGGTTGCCACCTTACCACCTACCCAACCCCAGGCCAGTGGGGCCTAGGAGGGAGCTAAGCCTCCATCCCCACGTAGCACCAACAAGACTAAACAAGTTGGTAGGAATCAAGTCTAGTCAGGGCTCCATTTTCTACCTGAGCCACCATACCCACTGTTTAAGGGCCCAGTGGGTTGCTGAGCCTCTACTCCCAGAGGCAGGGTTAGTTGTAACTCTGCTTACTCCCCTCGCTGTCAGTGAGGCGCACCTCCTCTCAGAGGTGTCTAGAAGTGTGAGTGAGTGTTTTACTTCCTTTGGGAAGGCACCTCACTTGCCAACATTGGGGTAGTGGGAGTGAGTGCTCACTTCTGCCTAGGTGGTATCGGTGGGACCCAGTGGGAGGCTGAACAAACAAAATCCCCTGGCCTTCCTGCTATACCTTAACAGGGCTCTGCTTGTTTAAAAGAGACTAAATGGAATCCAGAGTCTTATAATAGACACAATATCCAGGATATAATGGAACATGACCCATCACACAAGAACAAGGAAATCACAACTTGAATGAGAAAAAAAATCAGCAGACGCCAAAACCAAAATGAATGAGATGTTGGAATGAACTGACATAGATTTTAAAGCAGTCATCATAAAAATGGTTCAATTAACAATTGTGAATTCTCTTGATACAAATGAAAAAATGGAAAATCTCAGCAAAGAAATAAAAATTTTATGTATAAAAAAAGAGCCACATGGGAATTGAAGAACTAAAAAACACAATAACAAAATAAAAACCCTGCTAGATGGGTTCAATTGTAGAGTGGAAATGAATTGGTGAACTTGAGGACAGATCAATAGAATTTACTCAACCTGAACAACAAAGAGAAAATAGATTGGAAAAACAACAACAACAAAAAATGAACAGAGTCTCAGGAACCTGTGGACAATAACAAAAGAGCAAACATTTGTATCCTTGAAGTTCCAGAAGGAGAGGCAAAAGAATGTGAGACTTACAGTATTTGAAGAAATAATAGCTGATAACTTCCTAAACTTGGTGAAAGATATAACCCTGCAGATTTAAGAGGTTGAGCAAACCCTAAATAGAAAACAAAACAAAAAACAAATAAAACAAAGAAATCCATGGCAAGACATTCCAATGCTTCTGTCAACTAAAGACAAATTAAAAAAAAAAAGAATATTGAAAGCAGTCAGGGAGAGGTATTACAGTGTTTACAGAGGTATAGCAATTTGAATGAGAGCAGGTTTCTCATCTGGCAACAATGAAGGCCAGAAAGAAGTGGTCTCTTCCTTCCCAACGTTCTTCAAATGTTGAAAGACAAGGATTGGCAATTCTCTATCTGGTGAAAATAGCCTTCAGGAATGAGGGGGATATAAAGACATTCTCAAATGAAAGAAAACAGAGAATTTGTTAATTATATATTTTATCCACGAGCAGTTTAGCTGTTAATAAATTATTTTATATTATTTCTACTAAATCTACTAACTCAGTATTTTCAGTTTTCAGAGTTATCAACAAGAATGAATCTTAGTTTTGTTTTTTTTCCACTTTAACAAATTTTTATTATGTGCAGTTTTCTTTTGAATCATTTCTCCTACAAGTAGTTATTATGGATTTCTGGTTTGTAATTATTATGTGGCTAATTCATGAGCGAATGTAAGCCATTCCTTCAGATATGTCAGGATTGTCAATTAAAAGCCAATTAAAAGAATGCAAGTGTTACCGCTGTAGAGTTCCATGAAACCCGTGGACAAAATATGAGGCAGGTCAGGATCCTCTGTGTCACTATTTCCTTCCTTTGTGGATCTAAGGGTTTGGTAAACTGTTGATAGGATAGGATCATTTAGTAAGGCTTAGACCTTTCCATTCCCAAGAGATAATTTACACAAGTCATGATAAGGGAAAGGAATGAAAAAAGAACGAAAGGAATGAGCTATTCTTTAGCCTTTAAGTTTTATGCTGTTTATCCTGTTTGCTGCTTTGTTATGTCTCTATAAGAGAATAGAAGAACGCTGCCTCAGTGTACCAAGTAAGAATGGCCAAGTGTTAGCTGGATGGCATCATTATCAATCATCTTGTCTATGGAAAAGGGAGGTAGGTCATCTATCTGTGGAAGAGCAAGTAGGGCCTGTCCATGGAGCTTGATTTTTGATGCTTCTCTCTTATTCTAGTGGTTACCAGACCTTTAAAATCCAACATGGATAATGTCAAACCATGAGCAGAAAATGTAGGGACTTTGTTGAAAATGCTTCTGATAGATTTTTGTGTTTTAGGAGGTCTGAATCTTTACCTGACTTGTACAAATATCCCATTAATTAATTTGGAGGAAAGGCAAAGGGAAGGAAGTCTTCTTTGACCATTGATCAAAAATTATCCTACAACACTTAGAGAAAAAAAATACTGTTTCTGAAAATGTGAATCTAAGTCATTCATATCTTCTGATCAGTTTGTGGACTGGGTGCTGACCGTCCACCTTGCAGGCTGATGAAGGAGCAAACAGCAAAGAGTAAAGACTCTCTTTGGGGTTAAAGAAAGTAAAACTTTTCTGCTTAGAATTTGGCAAGGCAAGGCAAGGCAGACAGATTCAGACAGTAAGGAAGCAATAAACCGTTTTTTAGATTCAAACAGGTTATGACTTACTTAGATAGCAAAAGCAAGTGTCCCGAAGGTATCAGCCCCCATGCCATTTTACATGAGGTGACACTGAAGAAACTTCCCAGATGACTGTAACATGGATGACTGGTCAGTCTTCATTTGAGAGCCAATGCCATGCCACGCTGGAGGTAAGCAGTTTTAGAGCCTGCAGTCCTGCTCTCAGAGGATGAGGGAGAAAGTTTCCTACCTCATCAGGACCCAGGAGGCAAGGAGAAAGTGTCTCCTAACAGCCTTCCTGACAGATAGGGAGGAGATGAGAAGGGCGTGGCTGGTGGCAGCTCCTTACAAGCCTCTCGTGTTCTTGTGTTACGGGAGGATCAAAAGGCGTTCCACCAAGACTGCGATCTGCTGTGGTTAGGCCTTGCTCACCGGGACTGTGTGGAGATGTGTAAGGTTTCCAGGGCACCATGGTAGAGCCGTTCCTCTACATTTAGTTTCGGCAGCCTTTTGTGTGATTGTGATTTTGTTAATCAAAAATAATGACTTTGGCCTGAATACAATCTCTGAGGTAAAAGATCAAGCAGAGTGATTATTCCAGTAAAAAGAAGTTACATTAATAGGCGAGTCTTCACTAAACCTGAAAGTCAGTGATTGGTTTAATTCTAAATTGTTATAAGAAATCAATCTCAGTCACTTTATGAGACCCAGTTATTTGCCTCTCCGTTTCCATTCTCCTGCCCACCCCCCACCCCCCCAACCTTCTTCTCCACATGTTTGCCCTGCTTTATGGAACAGACATTGATGAATGAGAGACAGAAGGCAGGAAGAATCCAATAGAAAAAATTGCTTGTTTTTTCTCCTTCTGAAGGACGGTTACAGTGCTTGGTGGTTTCATCCAGTCTTCTTGAGATGCCCCTTGTGATCAAACAGTCAACTTTATACTGAGTTGATCCTTGAGCAACAAGGGTTTGAACTTTGCAGATCTACTTATAAGCAGATTTTTTTTTTTTGAGAAATACAGTGCTGTAAATATATTTTCTCTTCCTTATTATTTTCTTAACATTTTCTTTTCTCTAGCTTACTTTATTATAAGAATACAGTATATAATACATATACAAAATTTGTGTTCATCTGCTGTTTATTGGTAAGGCTTTTGGTCAACAATAGGCTATTAGTAGTTACGTTTTCAGAGTCAAAAATTACGTGGAGTTTTGACTGAGTGGGGGTTGGTGACTCCAACCCACTAGTTGTCAATAGTCAACTGTACTGTGAAGCTATAACCAGTTTGTAATATACCACATAGGTTTTCCTTCTTCCTGTTCCTGCCTCACTCAGGAGGCGGGAACTCTTGCTTTTCTAGGACCAGCCCCTCCACACCCAACAAAATTTCAGTATGTACACTTTCTCTCAGGCACTGTTTTCTAGGAAATCTGGGCTAAGGCAGTAACATTTAGTTTTAAATTTGTATTATGAAACATTTGAAACATATATGAAAGCTGAGGAAAAGTCCAATGAACTCCTATATATTCATCACCAGATTCAATTACCCAGTTTTGTCACATTTATGTCATCTATCCCTTCTTCTTCCTTCTTTTCTTTCCTTCCTCCCTCCCTTCCTCTCTTTCTTTCCTCCCTCCTTTCTTTTTCTTGTTAAAAGTATTTTAAAGCAAGTCCCAGAGAGTATGTCATTTCACTTCACCATACTTCAGAATGTTTCTGCAAAGATGATGGACATTTTCTTACATAAACACAATGCCATTATCATACCTAAAAAAACAAAAACAAAAACAGTATTTCTTTGACATTGTCTAACCACAGTCTATGGTCAAATGTCCCTGACTGTCTTACAAGCCTTTTTACTGCAGTGATGTTTGAATCAGGACCCAGACAAGTTTCATACTGTACATTTGGTTGCTACCTAACTTTAATCTAGAGCTTCTCCTCATCCTTTCCCTCTCCTTTTTGACCCCATTATTAACTTGCTGTGAAGACAATGTCATTTATTTTACAGACTGTCTTACACTCTAGATTTATCTGTTACTTTCTTTGTGGTGTCATTTAACTTGTTCCTCTAACCCTCATGTTTCCTGTAAGCCTGTGAGTAGGAAGTCAGTTTTAAGGCTTGCTTAGATTCCATTTTTTTAAAGATTTTATTTATTTATTTGAGAGAGAGAATGAGATAGAGAGAGAGAGCACGAGAGGGGGGAGGGTCCGAGGGAGAAGCAGACTCACTGCTGAGCAGGGAGCCCGATGCGGGACTCGATCCCGGGACTCCAGGATCATGACCTGAGCCGAAGGCAGTCGCTTAACCAACTGAGCCACCCAGGCGCCCCTAGATTCCATTTTTTATTTTGTTTTGTTTTGTTTGCAAGAAAGGGGGTGCTGAGGGCTTCAGATGGCGTCAGATAAAAAGGCACACAGTGTCTGGAGTCTCATCAGTAGCACTACTTAGACTATCAGACAGAAGTAGTGAACACCTTGATTTCCATTGTAAAGTATATCACTGACCTTTTCATGTAATGGTTTCATCCACTGACGATTGTTGCCTGAATCATTTACTTCACAAAGGATTGCTGAATTGCAATTTTCCAATTCTCTTCTTTCTTTCACATTTATTATAAGAAACACCTTCCCCTCAAAAGCCATTTGATTTTCTGTAATACAGTTCAAACAGGAAAGACAATAGGCGTTCTCATTCTTTTCCTTTGTTTTCATTTCTATAGAATATGGAGTTAGTGCCCTAGTTGCTTGCAAAAGTGTCCAATTGTTTTTGTTTGTTTGTTTTGGTTTTGGTTTCTCACCTTTGGAGTATCATTAAGGTCTCTTGGATTTTATATATTCAATATGTTTCAAACGATTGCATTCATTATTTTTGTTGGTGTTCAAATTGTCCCATCTTTGGCCAAAGGGATTCTGTAGTTTTGGTGTTTGTGACCTTTTGACACTCTTATTTGTTATAAATGAATTTCTTCTTTGTGGCACAAGATATCTCATACTTATCATCTATATATCCTGCCCCAGACCTGGGCAGGTGGTTTCTTATTCTCCAGTTTCTTTTAGTTGGAAATTATATTTAAAAACCCAGAATGAGTTGCTTACATTATTTTATTTGTAGTAAAAATGAAAGCTTATATATCTAAAATTTTACTTCAAGGAGGTAACTTTAGAACCTAGTATTTGTTTAGATAATAAATAAAACTATAATTGCTTGCTTTATATATTTTTTAGCTCACTTTCAAATTATTTATATAAAAGGAAATGCACACATTTCATTATAAGTATATGTAAAATTGGAATAATAACTGTATAGCAATGTTTCATTTTTCCAGGTGGCACAATTTATATTCAAAATTTTCCAGAAAGTTTGAAATGAAGGATATAAATGAAATCTCAAATGTTTTCATATGTATTCAAGTAAGAATATCAGTTTCATCAGAGTTGCTATAGTAAAAGCTTTGAAAAGACTTTCAGAAAGGTGATGGTTTGATAAGAGCTGTCAAATTTCAGTTTTAGCTTGGAATAAGTGAAGGGCTATAATTTCAAGTGTTAGAGGACTCTGGTGTGGGAATGCATAATATTGAATTAAATGAATCCAAAATGCTATTTGGCAGCAATTCTCAAAGTAAGGTTGGAGGACCCTAGGGGTACTGAGACTCTTTTTAGGGGGTTTGCAAGGTCTTCCCTTTTTCAACTACAAATTTGACTGAGGGCTGCTTTTCTTCATAATATCCTAGCTGTAACAACATATCGTAACAGATTGAATGCAGAAGCAGAATATGGGAATTCACCTGTTTCTCTTAAGCCTGATAGTAAAGAGATTTGCAAAAAATGTAGAAAAGTCTATTTTTTTCTGAGTTTTTTAAAAAATATAGTCATTATCCAAAAAATGTTCATTATAGTAACATGTAATGGGTCTATTATTCTAAAAATGAATTAAACACATATCTAAAATTTTTCTATCTTAATTTTTAATACAGTAAATATAGACATATATAACCCATATAAACAAAAGCTCTTTATTTTATTTTTTTAAAAGATTTTATTTATTTATTCATGAGAGACAGAGAGAGAGAGAGAGGCAGAGGGAGAAGCAGGCTCCCAAGGAGCAGGGAGCCCGATGTGGGACTCGATCCCAGGACTCTGGGATCATGACCTGAGCAGAAGGCAGACGCTTAACCAACTGAGCCACCCAGGTGCCCAACAAAAGCTCTTTAAAGTTCTCATTTTTAAAAATGTAAAGAGATCTTGAGACCAAAATGTTTAAAAACCTCTATGATATCTTGGACTATTTGCTAATTGTAAGTATGTATGAATAGAAATAGATTTGAAATACAAATATATCATAGAATTTGTAAATTTAATTATTTCAGGTTAGACTTGCTTAGATATCTCCTTGAATATTAGACATGTCTAGCCATATTTTAATTTTGTTCCTTAGTGAGGAATACATATATGATTCATTTTCTCTCTGATGACATTAATGCCACATGGAGGGATGTTCGAATATAAGAAGACAAATCATTATATCTCAACTCCACAGATAAAGTCAAATATTCAGTTTAGAATTTAATTGATGGATTTGAAGAAAATGGGATGTTCTGAGGATTTACCCCAGCTTCATTCTTTAAACGACTATGTTTTAGAGCAGTTTTACAGAAAAATGGAGCAGAGAATATAGAGTTCCAATATATTCCCTGACCCCACATTTGCACAGCTTCCTCAACTATCAATATCCCAGCACCAAAGTGGTATATTTGTTACAATCGATGAACCTACATTGACACATCGTTACCCAGAGTCTATAGTGTATAGTTACTGTTCCCTCTTGGTATTGTACATTCTGTGGGGTCTGATAAATGTATAATGCTATGTATCACCCTGATAGTATCATAGAGAATATTTTCACTGCCACAAAAATCTGTGCTCCACCTATTCTTCCCTCCCCTCAGCCCCTCAACCACTGGCAAACACAAATCTTTTTACTGTCTCCACAGTTTTACCTTTTCCAGAACGGCACATAGTTGGCATCAGACACTATACTATAGCCTTTCCAGGTGACTTCAGCTTCTTAAGCACATTTGATGAATCTTAGTGACTAAATTCAGTCAGATTTAGCAACACTTTTTGTATGTTAGTTAACTTTTAGGTAGCTTGTACCATTTGAAGACAAAAGCTTAGGTATGAAATCCCAGCTTTTCCAAAGTAAACTCCGTGTTCTGGATTATTCCTTTTGGCTTGCCTAGAGAAAGCAAAATTGAAATCATTTTCCTGTGTACACTTTAGTAGAAAAAACGCAATAACGGAGTCCAGAGCGGGGAGTACTGGAAAGGCTCTTTGCCACTATAATTGTGCACTCCAAGCAACTGCTGGGGTCTCCGTTTCCTGACCTCTATAACAAGGGGAGGAGCTGAAGACACATTTTCACAGTTTCAGCTCTCTCTTGTCCTCTCAGTCATTAGTACGGGGCAGACCTTAGAGTAAGGGCTCAGGTATTGCTTGCTGAATGAGTGTTACTTTTGATCCGTTGCAAATCCACGACGGGTTTTAGGCCTAACCCAGGCGGTCGCCGGGGGGGGGGGGGGGGGGAGGAGGGCGGTGCCGGCTTTCCGCCGTGGGCGGAGCTTCGCGCGGCTGCCGCGCGCCCGGGAGTGGAGGCGGAGCTTTCCACTGGCGGAGGGCGGGGCTAGCGTGGGGACTTCCCCTGGGCTGAGCTGCGCAGCGGGTGCGGAGGGCGGGAGCCCGGCGGCGGTTCGGGGGGCTCTGAGAGGCTGCAGGGGGTGGGTGGGTGCGCAGCTGCCGACACCTGGCGGTACTCTGGGCTTGGGACCCTTCCGGGGGAGTCGGCTCCCGGCGGGGCGGGAATTGCTGGGAGGTTGAGGGCTGCTCGGCCGCGAGTCCTGCGGTGTCGCGAGCATGTGTGCGTGCGCGTGTTTATCTGAGGCCCCGCGCGGCGGCCAGCCCTGCCGCCTACCTCTCCGGCTAACTGTGGTTGCAAACCGGCGCCTAACCGCGGCGACACCTAGTCGGGAGGCGGTTCGCTCTTCCCCGCCAAGTGGGCACCCCTAGTTTTCGCCCTCTCCTCGTCCCCCTCCTAGGGGACAACTCCGGCTCCAAGCCCTGGCCGTGAGGGAGCGCTGTGGGGACGCGCTGTCCTCTGCTTTGAACTGTTGGGCATGTGGTGGGAGTTCCTGAGGCTGGAACATCAGGATTTTAAAGCACCTGTCTCTGTCATTTTTACTTTTAGGGTTTTGGCCAAATTGGGCGAGGGCACAAAATAACCACTTACCCCTTCTCACCGAGGAAGAACGGGAGAAAGGGTAAGTAAGGAATGATCAGGGGTGGAAGGAGCTAGGGCTATAGAAGAGAGAGCAAGGGAGAGAAAAATCTAGATCCAGAACTGCCCCTGGGGGATTTAGGGGCCAGATTCTTGCATTTCCTCAGGAACCTGAGGCCCACCTTCAAGGGTCACAGACTCCAAACCCAAGAGTTTTTTCAGGCCTAGAGTCTGTAGAGATGGCTGGGAGTTTGGCAGCTTGGCAAAGATCCCTTATAGCCACTTGACCTGACAGAAAACTGTCATTACCTTTCCCGTTTTTGGAACGTGGGTCTTGCAGTTGTCTGCCTCGTCTATGTCTTCCTCTAAGCTGTGATTAATCCCGGAGACTGTATTGAAGAATCATGGTCCTGCTTGATTATTGACAGGAACCCCACCCACAGATCTTTACCTTTTAAAAAAAGAGACTCCTGTAAAAATTCTTTAGGACGCCAAAGGGTAAAGTTAATTAGCAATATGGTAACTGTTGAAATTCTTTTGGGATCTTCTCACAAGCTCATGGAGGAAGGTTTTTTTTGTTTGTTTTTGTTCTTTGGTGTGGGGGGTGACATTACCAGGCTGGGTCTTTTACTCTTGACTTTCACTTTGACACCCCCCCACAAATACTCTACTCACTTCTGAAAAGTAGCCAAACAGCGCGCAGAAGCCTTTGGGGGTTTGCTGTGATTTTCAACATGATCTCTTTCAACGGTTCTTTAGTGCAAATTTTCCATTACGTCTCCAATATACCACTCCTACCTTCTTACTGGTGAAATGAAACGCAGCCCCTCTCAGAAAGTTGGGAATACCTTATGCATCCTATGTGTCCCATATAAAAGATTTTAAGTTAGCTAAAATTCAGGTTAGCCGCAAGCAAGAATGTAACAAACCATTCTTGGATACTTAGGAAGGAAAGCTAGAATTGCACTCTGTGGCAACTTGACAGTGGCTGCCTGTGCCCTGAACCTGTCTTAATTGGACTCAAGTGATAGATAAACATATAATTTATGAAAAACTGGAAAATAGTTGTTTATTGATGATGGGTTCACTCTTTGATTCAGTAGATATTTATTTTTTGCCACCAAAGTGTGGAACACTGATACATAAGTAGGATGGTAAAAATGATGAGACTGGGTTTGGAGATGGCCATTTGGAGCAGGCCTTTCACCCGTTTTCTGTAGATTTTTGGAATACTTAAGTGTTACGGTACAAGACCTTCCCTGTGCTATTGATCTTAGTCATGTGCAGGTCTATACAGTGTTGTGGGAGGACAGTGCTATTTTTCTGCCTTCTAGTACTTTCAGTGATAAACTTTCAAGGATTACTGACCATGGTGATTTGTGTCCTGTTTTAGTGTTGTTACTGGATAGAGAATCAGTTCCAAACTCAAGTTTGGCTGCTGTCAGCTTGAAAATCAATGCTTGAGAGACAGGTGAGAGACAAGTGGGAAAGGAAAGATTGTTTTATTCAGGAAGCCGGCAACCTGGGAGGATGGTGGACTAATGTCCCAAAGACCGTCTTCCCAGGCCAGGTGAAGCTGGAGAGTTTTGAAGGGGAAGGCGTGAAAAATGGGGCAGGGGGCGCTCCATGCAGGAGAAGCTGGGGCCCAGGTGGTTATTCGTATGTCGACATCATCCTGAATAGACTTGCTGGCATCAGCAGCAGCTGTTTTCAAATGCGATTAGGTATTATCTTCTGGGAAAGTTTGGTCCTTCACTCCTCAAAGGGCCAGTAGTTTGCAAATCTCAAGGAAAGTAGGTTAGTTTGGCTACAGACCAAGGGACTTAGGTCAGCAAGCAAGGAGTGCATAAGCTTGAGGCAAG
Organism: Zalophus californianus; assembly: GCF_009762305.2. NCBI lineage: Eukaryota > Metazoa > Chordata > Mammalia > Carnivora > Otariidae > Zalophus > Zalophus californianus. The sequence goes on along the minus strand of NC_045606.1, from coordinate 69,053,558 downwards.
TTAACCCTTAGGACCAGTTGGAGCGCTGTTATAGTGCTATAGTCATTTTGCAGTGTATTGAAATGTATCAGTATAAAAATTAGATGAGGATAGTATTTTGAATTATTCCATAAAGAAGACATAAGATGAGAAAACATGGAGTGTTAAGGATAATGCACTTAAAATAAATACTAGACTGTTCACTTGTATGAGTTTCTGTACATTTAACCTCATTTTTTATTTAAGATGACTTTTTCTTGTTACAAAGGATATATAAGATTAAAAAAAGTTATTTAAAAATGAGTCTTGCAGGGATATAAAAGGTAGAAAGTGAGTCTCTTATGAACTGACTCTCAGAGGAACCCTCTCAACTATTTGTGTTTCTTTCTTCAACTTTTTATTTCATGATTATATGTTACTATTTGGCAAAATTGTAAATTTCTGTCTTTTACCTCCCTGTTCTTGGCTATGTAACACCACTCCTTGTTCCACGCCCAGTCCTCATGTAGCAGTGGCACGTCTTTTAGAGTCTTTTCGACATGGGCTCGAGTCCTGGCTCTTACCTCATTAACTCTGCCACTTTGTGCCACTTAAAATTTTGCTCCCTAATTTCTCACCTGTCAAAACAGAACAATGAGTGTATTAAAAAGTGTGCAAAAAACAGCATCTGGCATATAGGTACTGTTAATTTCCCTCCCTTTTTATCTGGTCACCAATCCATTCTTAATGATCTTCTTTGCAACTGAAGCAGGGTATCTCATACTTAGTTCCTGAGGTGGGTGTTTGCAGCATTTTCACAGTGATCACCTGTTAAATCTGATCCTAGAATTTCTGAGACAAAGACTGACACCTGATGTGGTTTGAATCCTGTCCGCCCACCATGAAATCATTCCACAGCCATGTCTAAAAAGTGTCAGCTTGAAAAATGAAGGGAAAGAGTTTCTATAAATGTGTTTAAAAAGCTCTGACACTGTTCTTAACATGGGAAAGACATAGTACCGCATTTAGCTGAGGGCTTAAATTTAGGATTTCTATTTCAGAAATGTCTTTGGTTTATAAGAATTACAATAAAAATGCTGATGCTTCATGTCCAGACTGTCATGATTTTGCCAAGTTGTGGGTTTAATATACAGTTAAGCTGTGTATTTAGTGTATCTAATACAGCTCTGGAAGCCAAGAAAGACAAGTCCACAGACATCAGATTTTTACCCCAGACATCTGGTTTCACTTTGCTAAGGAGTACATTTTGTCAGTAGATTAGAGGCATATCAGCTGTACTGCTGTAGTTTGTGGCATTCTGTCATAAGCTCTGGTCTGTAGGGTTTAGTGTAATGTTTTATTCAAATGACAGCACACTGTAAATGAGCACCTGGTCAGATAAGCACGCTCTCACAGGTGTCTTCTAGTGTCATTGTTCTTACAAGTTAACAAGGTAAAATAGTTTCTCTCCTTGGTGACTTTTTGTCTAAGAAAAATATTCTTAAAGAAAAGCCTTGCTAAAGAGCCCATTGTATTCCAGAAGTTCATTTTCAAGTCCATTTTTGTTTGTAATGTTAACAGTGTACTTATAGGAATAAAATAACAAATAGCATTTAGATTTCCAGATCAGGGCCCCAAACCTATTTTATTTTATTTTCTTTACTTATTTGTTTTTTTAAAAAACTACCCTGAGATCAAGACCTTAGCTGAGATTGAGAGTCGGATGCTTAACCGACTGAGCCACCCAGGTGCCCCACCAAAGTTATTTTAACTCACTGTATGCCCATTATGTATTAGTGGTACACTATAGACTTTAGCCAACATTTATAATAGTGTTTTGGAGAGTGATATATTCTGAGGTTGGCCTAGAATAGCTAGACCACATCTCTCTTCATTTTGAGGTAGTCAGGAGTATGGAAATACTCTAGAGGCTGTTATCTCTGGGTTTTCAGGTAGGCTCTGATTACTTAGCTGTGAGCTTGGATACAAATTCTTCATCTGTAAAATAGGATAATTACTCATGATTACTCTGAGATTTAGTGAGTGTTTGTAAAGTAGCACAATATCTAGTATAAAACTGACTCTCAGTAAATAGTAGTTTCATTTCTTTCCTTTAGGTCCTGGCCACAAGAATAAAGATTGCCAATTCCCTAGCCTCTGCCTTATATCTCAGACTAATCCACTGGTAGGACCTGTGGCTCCAACAGAGGGAAATTACCCCTGGAATCTGGGATTTAGTAGTGGGGGCTGGGAAAAGGCTATGGAGAATAATGACAAAGGGGAGGAGTGGTGAACTGACAGAGGAAGTTGCCAATCTTTAGATTAGTCCATGGACTTAGACCTGTGAATTAATTACTTGACTGGTAGAAAGAACCACCTTTATCTCAGACCTTTCAGTTGATCTTTTGTTGGCTGCTCTATTGGAGATTCTTACCTCCTTATTGCCTGCTTAGTCTATTGATAAGTTCTCTTTTTTTTAACCTTGATAATACCTGAATAATCATTTATTTCTATTTTTTTAATAGGTGGGACTTACTAATAGATGTCCGTACTTCCTTAAGATCTGGACTTCTTCTGTACTTGAAGTCCAGTTGATCTTCTTGTCCTTTCATTGGCCTGTAGTTCATTAATTCCTTTTTTCTTTTGAACTATATGCTATATGCATTGAACTTGAGGATATAAAGATGAAGTCACTGTCCTTGATCAAGGATCTTATAGTCTAGTAGGACAATAGACATCTTGACCAACAGTTCAAATATTGTGTGCTATTTGCCCTAATGAAGTTATAAGTGCAAAGGAAAGCTAGCAGGAGCTCTTGATCCCTGATGGAAATGCCAGGGGAGGATTTTAGCAGTGGTTATGTTTGAGCTGAATCTTGAAAACTGAGTAGAAGTGAGCAGATTGACAAGCAGCAAAAGCATTTCCGCACAGGGCTAATAGCATGAATAGTTGTATGGCATTATGAGGGCCTGGTGTGTTCAGGGAGCTAGATATAGGTCAGTTATATTAGAGTGTGAAGGGCAAAGTCAGGAGTGAAAGGAGATGAAACCAGATAGCTGAGTCAGGGCACACCTCCTGCCACGTGCAGCATTGTGAGCGACATGAAAGGTCACTGTGAAAGCAGTGTGCTGGGTAGATTGGGGGTGGAGCGAGGTGCCAGGTGGGGAGGCAAGACTGGAGGCCCAAACAGACAGTGCATTAGTATGGATAATGGGAACCTGAGAGCAAGACGAGGCTGGAAGTAGTGGGGACACTTAGAAATGAGAATGTTTAGGAAGGATATTTAGGAGGAGGGAAAATTGGGTGGTCTTTGCGACTGTTTGAGTGTAACAGGAATGGGAGAGTGAGGATGCTGGAGAGGCTACCAGGTTTTTGCGTAGTGAGAGGGAAGAGTGAAGCAGGTCTGAGGGGCAGCTGATGGATTCAGGTTGGGATGTGTGATTACATTGCTTGTAGGGCATATCCTGGGTGAGTTGGGGCTGTCTAGGAGGCGGTTGGATATGAGGTCTCGGAGGATCACAAGGGATGTGGAGGCTGGAGAGGCAGAATTCTGAGTGCCTACTATATGGAGAGTAGTTGAAGGTGTGGGTAAGGACAGAAGTGCTCAGAGGAACTGCATAGAAAGAGAAGAGAAAAGGGCTCAAAATAAGTCCTGAAGAATATTGAAATTTTAAGGACAAACCAAGACAAAGACAGATATAAGGATGCTGAAGGGGAGTGGCCAGAGAGGCTGGGAGGAAAGAGAAAGCAAAACTTTTCAGGCCGACTTGCAGAGTTTCAAGAAGTAGAACCCAATTAAAAATGGAATGCTAGGAATCATCAAGTACAATGAAGATTATAAAGTGCCTGTTAGAAGTCAGTGGTTCCACTGGACTGGTAGGGGCAGAGATTACACTGCATGGGTAGAGGAGTGAGTAGGAGGGGAGGAAGTGAGGAGAGAGTAGGTGTGCCTGGGCCCCTCCTCAGAGATTCTGACTTCACTGATCTCCAGTCCAGAATTTTCAGAGCTCTCCAAGGGATTCTAATACATGTCTGAGGATGAGAACCACTGTGCCAGACTTCTTTCTTTGAGGGGAGAGAGAGCATGTATGTATGCTGAGAGGAAAGAGCCCCATAGACAGGGAGGTGTTGAAAAGGTGGTTCTTCGTCATGTTTCTTGTGGATAAAAATCAGATTGTCACTGTCTTTGCCTAATCTTCCCTTTAAAACAAACAAACAAAAAATGCATACTAACTGTCCTATTTACCCTTTTCTTCCTGGCCCAGAATTCCACTGCTAAACTTGCTCTTCCCACATCTGGCCTTTTTGCATACATTATTCTCTGACCTAATCCACCTGTGGGGGAAAAAAGTCCCCACTCTTCTATTAAAAACCGAAAAATTTCAAAGTAGTGCGTACAGGAGGCTAAGGGGGAATTAACCATGCCAAACATAAAAAACGATCTGATTTAGCAAACACTTACTAGTATTTGCTATCTTCAAGGCTGTAGAGGATGGAGAGATACATAAGATGGGAAGGATGACTGAGAGAGCAATCCTGCTCTTAAGGACTCCTCAGGTCAGTGAGAGAAATGGATGTGTAAGTAAATGACTTAAGCAATACGTGCTATTACAGAAGTTCAAAGTAAGATGGATACAAAAAATGGCCTTCTTTCTTCTGTGTGATCCTGAAGACTTCACAGAGGAGGCAACACTTGAGCTAGAACTTGCAGTAGAGTTAAGGTATGGGATGATGTTCAAGGAGTGGGATCGAGGGAATAAAATACTCTTTGGTGGCCCCATGGTAGTGGCAGAACGGGTTTGAGTTTTTCCTCTCCTCTTCCTCCTTGTTCTTCTTGGTTTATTGCAAGATATCTGTGTCTTTCAGGGAGCTTTGGGGGATAAAGATGTTTCCGCTTACATATAGGGATATCGGTAGTTTCTCCTTTTGTAGTCTAAGCTTTCTGTGAATTACCACCACTGGTTTATTATATGCTAGATGGCTAAACAGACCAGAGGAATTAAATCAGAATCTCTGGAGATGATATTCAGGTACTGATATTTTTCAAAGTGCCCCCAGGTGTTCTAATGGCAACCTGGGTAGAGAACCTCTGGGCTAAATTATAATGCAGAAGAAAAGTCTGGGACTTGGAGCTAAAAAGTTATAGGTTGGATTTTTGTGATTCTTTTTAATAGCCTGTGTCCTCAGTTAAGTTACTTAGACGTCTCTAAGTCCCATCATCCTTTGGAAAGTGGGAGTGGTAGTAAATCTGCCCCACCTTGTAGGATCGTGTGGGTCAAAAGAGGTGATTATGTGAAGGGACATTACATGCAAATGTGGTTGTGACAATGAAATATTCTGTTGACTTTCTCCAGGAGTAGATAGGCTAAGAGCTGGCTACCTTGTCCTGTAAGGTAGTAACAATTTTATGGATTGGAATTTAAGATTTCACCATCATGAACATTTTGCTGCTCTATTTACTACATTTGTGTAATGCTAACATGTTGAAGACCTAAAGAAAAAATGCAAGTCCTTAAACAATCAGCTGTTGAGCATTTCTTGTCTGACATATCAATTCTGTTTAAAATTATACAGATGTTTGTTGTGATTAAGATTGTAAAGTATATAAATATTTTCAATGTCAGTAATGTGATTGTTGAGCATTAAATGTTCTAAATAGGTTTTTATTTTTAAAATCTGTACATTAAAAAAAACCAGAAATCTTCCAGAAGACAGTAAAAAGTACCATGGAATACCATGAATTCAATTATATTGCAGGTCTCATCATGTCTGTCAAGTATATAGGGACATGTGCTGTGTCTTTTTTTTTTTTTTTTTTTACTGTGGGATACTTGGTATATTACTGCTGGTCGTATAATCACATAGAAATGATCATCCTTATGGTATTATAATTTATTTTACTTGAAAAGTAGTATTGTTTAATGGCAAGAAAACTGAACCTAAAGCCTAGAGATTGGATTCCAGACCTGGTTTCCCTGCCCACTCCTAAATGGTAGTAGATAAGTTAGTTTTTCTGAGCCTCACATGCATTGTTCTCTGTTGCTTTGTAACATAATAAAAAACTCAGTGGCTGAAAGCAACAATAATCATTTATTTTATCATGTTTGCTGTGGGTCAGCAGTTTGGGTGGATCTGGTTCAGGATCTCATGTGGTTACTGTCAGATGCCAGCAGGAGGTGCAGTTATTGGGGGACATGCCTGGGTCTAAAAGGTTTCCTTCCAAAGTGCCTACTCACATGGCTGGCAAGTTGGTGTTGGCATTTTGGTTCTTCTCCACAAGGGGCTTTCCAAGGGGCTGCCCTCATCATGGGAGCTGGCTCCCCCAGAGTGACATACAGGATACCAGGGTGGAGACTCTAGTGCCTTTTCTGACCTATCCTTGGAAGTCACACACCACCATTTTTGATGTCTTATTGGTCTCACGGGCCAGCCCCGATTCAGAATGAGACTATACAGGATATGAGGCATGTATCATTGGGGACCATCGTGGGGGGTTGGCTGCCAGAGAGGATGATAATCTCTTCTGGGCATGGCATAGCTTTGCGTTTCAGTGAAGAATTTATGGAAAATCATTTGTGAAACATTAAAGCAGCAGATAAATTTGTCAAGTTTTTCACATCTTCTAGTATAGAACTAGTACATATAGTGGGAGAAAATTATAAGCAAGGACAGTAACCATAACAAGATCCTGTTGGTCAACTGAGTGACCATAGGTTTTATCCTAGACTATCTCCTTGATGAAATCTCTGAATGTCTGTTTTTGTATCTCTTTCTTGGCGTTCGTTCTACTTTGCCTGGATTATAGTCATTTGTGGACGTGTCTCACCCTATGTTGGACTGGAAACTTTTAAAGTAGGGGCTACATCTTACTCTTCATTGTCTTATGGCACCTTTAACTTAATGCCTAGTACTTCATTGTTGTTTAATTGCTATTAGTTGAACTGAATTGGATCACTAGCACAACTCCAGGCTTTATTCCTCCCCTGAAATTTCAGATGCAGAGGGTCATTATTTGCTCAGGTGGTATTGATGGTGGTAGTGGCTCCTGCCAGAACCATTTTTAAGCGTGTCCAATGGGTCCCTGATTTGCCACTATAACCTTTAGCCTCTCCTAAATGACTCAGATGTTTGGATCTGCCAGGGGCTTAGCCTGTTCTCATTGATGACCAAAGCAGTAAGCACACATACTCCATTTTCATTCCTGTATGGCTGTTTCAGAATTTCATTGTACTCCTGCCCAGCTTGGTAACTCATACCAAGTTTTTGACTTCTTAGGTTAAGAATGCCCAGAAGATAAAAGTGTACATCTTTCTTCCATGTAATAGATCATAAAAATTTAATCTTTGCAGTTTTATCCAAAAGTTTATTTTGAGAGCCAGGTCTTTGTAATGGCACTTTGACACATACCCTTTTATATTTCTTTCTTTTGAAAAATGTTTGTAGCATTTATGGTCAGCTTTTGAAAAATCATCTTGCTTGTAGCTGGGGGACACATTGTAAACACATTATCAAGTTCTAGTGTTCTACTTTTAGAATCATGTACAGCAAAGATTTTTTTTTTAAAGAAGGGAGATGTTTGTAATATCATCTTTTACATTTTAGAATAATTTAATTTCATATGGTTTTCACATTATATAGACCAGTAAATTCATAGCATTTCAGGTTTCTTTTCTCCTTTCTGCTCTCTCATGTGGATTTCCCTGCTAACTGTCCTCTTTAGGAATTCTTTACTTCCTTCTCCATTACCTGCCTTCTCCGTTGGTTGTCTGTACCAAATTTTCTCCGTCTTTGGACTTACTCTACCAATGTCACGTTCGAGGATGAGTGGGCTACAAGGGGCAGAGCAGGCATTGTGAGGAGCACTGAGTATATAAAGAGGAGTTCAACTGAAGGTTAGGGTTGATGGTCAAAGGTGTTCTTTGCTAAGTAGATAATAGTGGACCTAGAGAGCAACATGTGGTAGGAAAAGATTAGAATTGCCACAGATAATTTGTCTTAATTTTTAAAAATAGATTTTAGGGGCGTCTGGGTGGCTTAGTCATTAAGCGTCTGCCTTTGGCGCAGGTTATGGTCCCAGGGTCCTGGGATCGAGCCCCACGTCGGGCTCCCTGCTTGGTGGGAAGACTGCTTCTCCCTCTCCCGCTCCCTCTGCTTATGTTCCTTCTCTCGCTGTATCTCTGTCAAATAAATAAATAAAATCTTTAAAAAAATAATAAAATAAAAATAGATTTTATTTTTTTTAGCCCAGTTTTAGGTTTACAGCAAGATTGAATGAAAGGTACAGTTATTTCCTCTATACCCCCACCCCTGGACATGCATAGCTTCTCCCATTGTCAACAGTACTTACCAGAATGATACATTTATTGCAACTGATGAGCCTACATTGACACAGCATTATCACCTAAAGTCCATAGTTTACATGAGAGTTCACTCTTTGTATTGTACATTCTTTTGTACATTTGAACAAATGTGTAATAGCATGTGTCCACCATTATAGTATCGTACATTAGTTTCACTGCCCCAAAGTCCACCATGTTCTGCCTATTCATCTATCTTCTTCTCGCTAACCCCTGACAACCATAGATCTTTTTACTGTCTCCATAGTTTTGCCTTTTCCATAATGTCATGTAGTTGGAATCATACAGTATGTAGCCTTATTTCCTTAAATTTTAGTTTGCCTGGTGTAGCAGATTATTTATAAAGCATTTTGGTTTTTTCCAAGAGTTTATTTGTTTAGTAAGAGTTTTATTAGTGTCAGATTCAAACACTAAGTAATTATTATTTAGTTTTGTTTGATAATAACTAGTATCATTATATAAGGATAGTTTGAGGCACTTCATAAACTAGCTTTTTATTGAGTCTATTTCTCATGTGTAAGAGAAGTTCTGTAGTCTGAACACTTGAGTTACGACAGTAATAGTTTGAGATTAATAGTTTGAAACATGTGGTGTGTATGACTGCATGATGTTAATATTCTAAATATTTCATTAAAACCTTTGTTTTAGGGCGCCTGGGTGGCTCAGTCGTTCAGTGTCTGCCTGTGGCTCAGGTCATGATCCCAGGGTCCTGGGATTGAGTCCCATGTCGGGCTCCCGGCTTGGCGGGAAGCCTGCTTCTCCCTCTCCCCCTGCTTGGGTTCCTGCTCTTGCTATCTCTCTGTCAAATAAATAAATAAAATCTTAAAACAAAACAAAACCTTTGTTTTAAAACTTAAAAAAATAGACATTAAATATAAATTTCTAGATGTTGAAGTGGTGATGTATGGGGAAAAGAATGTGGTTTTATTTGAGTGCTAGCTCTATGAGCAATGTGAAAGTGAATTTTTTGTCTCTGAATTTCATTTTCTTTAAAAGATTTTATTTAGTTATATGGCAGAGAGAGAGAGTGAGCAAGCACAAGCAGGGGGAGTGGCAGAGGGAGAGGGAGCAGATTCCCCGCTGGGCAGAGAGCCTGATGTGGGACTCAATCCCAGGATTCTGGGATCATGACCTGAGCTGAAGGTGGACATTTAATTGACTGAGCATCCAGGCACCCCCGAACTTCATTTTTTTTTGAAAAGTGGAGAAAACATATACTTTATAGGTTATTTTTGAGCATTATATGAGCTATTTGTTAAAATCGTATGTAAATTTTTTTTAGAGAGAGTGAGAGAGAGAGAGAGTGGGGGGAGGGGCAAAGGAAGAGGGGGAGAGAGAGAGAGAGAATCTTATATAGGCTCCATGTCTAATGTGGAGCCTGACACCAGGCTCAGTCTCACAACCCTGAGATCATGACCTGAGCTGAAATCCAAGAGTCAGATGCTTAACCGATTAAGCCACCCAAGCAACCCAAAATCATATGTAAATTTTAACTTGTTACAAAGAAATGTGAGGAATTAATCGCTTAATGAGTTATACTTAGTTATTACATTTCAATTCTTTTTTTTTATTTGTTTGGTTTTGCAGACAAGTAATAAAGGGAAATAATGATTTGGGTTTAAGAAGGCAATACTGCTGGGGCACCTAGGTGGCTCAGTTGGTTAAGCGTCTGCCTTCGGCTCAGGGAGTCCCTCATCGGGCTCCTTGCTCAGCGGGGAGCCTGCTTCTCCCTGTCCCTCTGCTGCTCCCCCTGCTTGTAATCTCTGTCTCTCTGTCAAATAAAGAAATAAAATCTTAAAAAAAAAAAGGCAATACTGCTGAAAAGATGGTTATTTGGGTGTGTCTAAGAAAAAATGCATTTTTTTTCTCCAAAAACGTCTTATTGATTAAGCCTGCTTGTATCTTATTATGAAAGGTATATACTTTGGGATATTCAGCTTGTGTGTGTGGCTCCTAATCATATTTATTACCTAGTTGTTAGCTTGAGATGTTAGTCCCCCTCCAAAAGCACAAATTACATTGCCACCTTCTGTATAGAGTCAAAGACACATTATTTGCTGTTTATGGTAAGAAAAGCATAGATTCTAAAGTTCTTGTGACCAATGTCTATGTGACTGAAGCCACGAGGGCAAGGCAGAGTTAGGTAGAGAGATTTTGGGGGAAGAAGCTACAAATAGTCTTGTGAAGATGAAATCTTGAGGCAAGTGATATATTAAATACAATTCTAGTTTCAAAGTGTTCTTCTAGTTTAAAATACTTGGAGAGAGGAATGGTCAGTGACATACTAATGCATTATAGTTACCAAAAACTCTACACTTCTGAGTTTGAGAATGCTCAATGTTGTTTAGTTCAAGATAAAACTCTAATAGTCATGTCCTTTTTTATTAACATTTTTATTATATAGCAATCTCATTTTTTGTATCTCTACTAATTTAAAGTTCTTTTTTTTATCTTCAAAATATATTATGTGGCCAAAGACGTGACAAAGTGCTATCTCCACCACATCTGCAGTCAGAAGACACACATTTATTGATTAAGTTCACTGTCTTTTTCTGGGCATGGTTTGTCATGCTCCAAAACAATTACAATAGTAACATCAAGGATCACTGATCACAGATCACCATAACAAATATAATGATAATGAAAAAGTTTAAAATAGTGTGAGAATTACCAAAATGTGACGCAGAGATGTGAAGTGAGCAAATGCTGTTGAAAAAATGGTGCTGATACACTTGCCTGATGCAAGGTTGCTACAAACCCTCAGTCTGTAAAAAATAAATAAATAAATAAAATGCAGTATCTTTGAAGCACAATAAAGAGTAGTGCAGTGAAATGAGGTATGCCTCATGTAGATTGAGGTTGGATTGTGAATGACCCAAATATTAGACTTAGTAGTCTGTCAGACTGCCAATGAAACAAAAAATTTTGCAAACACAGTGTATTATTGAGGGTATAGAGAAATAGGCAGAGTCATCATTGCTAATGGGAGTATGGATTTTTGTAGTTTTCATTGAGACCAATTTGGAAATAGTTATCAAAACTTAAAATATACATATCACTTGATTTCTTATTAGAATTTATTCTATAGATCTTGTACTTGGATGAAATATATTTAGAGATATTCTTTGCAGGAATCAAAAACAACTTAAGTGCTCATTCTTGGGAGATTGGATAAATAAATTATGGGACATACAGTAGAATATGCAGTAGTTGTTAAAAAGAATAAGGCAGTTTATATATGCTGAAATGAAATAATTATTAAGTCAAAAAGGTAAGGTGCAGAACAGTGGATAATAGTAGGTTAATATTTTGAAGGAGACTAAATTAAGATACATATTTTCTTGTGTATGCACAGAATATCTCTGGAGGGAATAATTAGAAAGAGGAAGGTGGCAGGAGAACAGGGATGGGAGGGTGTCTTATTTTCTATTATATAACTCTTTTTGGATGTTTTGAATTTTATATTATACAAAAATTTTTTTCAAAAGAAAGAAACACATTCAACTCAAAATGTATTTCTATATTACATATAATCTACTCTGGGAAATTAGGGAATAGAAAGGTAAATTAAAAACCTCAATGATTCATATATTTGATAAGGGGTTAATATTCAGAGTATATAAAAACTCCTATAACTCAACAACAACAACAAAACCCAATTTAAAAATGAGCAAAGCACTTAAGTAGACATTTCTCCAAAGAAGATATGTAAGTGGCTGATAAGAACATGACAAGGTGCCCAGTGTCACTAATCATGAGGAAAATGCAAATGAGAACCACAATGAGATACTATGAATTCACACTCATTAGGCTAGCTACTATTAAAAAAATAGAAAGTAACAAGTATGGTGAGGATGTGGAGAAATTGTAACCCTTGTGCACTCTTCATGAGAATGTAAAATGGTAGAGCCACTATGGAAAACAGTATGGCAATTCCTCAAAAAATTGAAAATAGACCTCTCATATGATCCAGCAGTTCCACTTTTGCAAATACACCAAAAGGATTGAAAGCAGGGGTGCCTGGGAGCACAGTCAGTCAAGCAACTGCCGCTTGGTTTTGGCTCAGGTCATGATCTCAGGGTCCTGGGATCGGGCCCCGGGTTGGGCTCCACTCTCAGCGGAGTCTTTCTCCCTCTCCCTCTGTCTCTCCCGCTTGTGCTCTCGCTCTCAAATAAATAAATAAATAAATAAATCTTTAAAAAAAAAAAAAGAATTGAAAGCAGAGTCTCTAAGACCCATGTTCATAGCAGCATTAATCACAATAGCCAAAAGGTGGAAGCAACCCAAGTGTCCACGGATGGATGAATGGATAAACAAACGGTGGTACATACATACAGTGGAATATTATTCAGCCTTAAAAAGGAAGGAAATTCTGACATGCTACAACATGGATGATCCTTGAGGACATTTGCTAAGTGAAATAAACTAGTCACAGGAAAATAAATACTGTATGATTCCATTTATACAGGGTACATAGAGTAGTCAAATTCATAGAAAGTAGAATGATGGTTACCAAGAGTGGGGTATAGGGAGGAACAGGGAGTTTAATGGGTACAGAGTTTTAGTTTTGTAAGATGAAAAGTTCTGGAGATTGGTTGCACAACAAAGTGAATATACTTATCACTATTGAACCGTACACTTAAGAATGGTTAATATGGTAAATTTTAGGTCGTGTATTTTACCATAATTAAAAAAAGATAACATATCTCCCCCCTCCCAAAATAAGAACCCCTAGGTATGGTGGTGGGGAAGATAAATATGTACATAAATGATTGTGATTCAGAATATAATAAGTGTCCACAATGAGGTATAAACAAAGCTTTGGTGTGCTATAGGATGGAGTGAAACTAAGAGGTTGGAGATTGCCTGTGACTTCACAAAATGGAGTGAGATTTTGAGCTTGTATTAGGAGACTGCAGCATTAAATGAGTGGAGAGGTTGGAAAGAAATTATAGGCTGAAGGAGTAGCACAAGTAAAGGTATAGAGAAGGAAGGTGATAGGTGCCATCACAGAAGAGAACAAGATGGTGCTGGAAAAGAATCAGGTCAGATTCTTGTCTTTGAATGTTGGCCCACACTTTTCCTACTTAAGTTTGTCTCACTCTTGTTTTGTTTGGGGTGTAAACCACTTTTCAGGGCTCCTTTAGACCTTCTGCTGTTTAGTTTCTACCAAAGCTGATTGTGTCTATTTCCTTCTTAGGGTAGCCCCTTACCTTCCTTTCCCTGTAAAAAGCCATTATTTTTATGTATGTTGAATGGAAAACTCCCCCTTCCCAACTCCTTTTCTTTCATCTTGTTCTGCTTCTCTCTTGTACTAAGTCTAACTCCTATTTGCCCTCTGCCACAGAGGCCATCTTAGATTTCTTCCAGCCAATGGAGCAGAATATGTTTAGTACACAAAAAGCTAAAGACATTGTATTTCAAAGTTTTTCCCTAAATAAATCACTGTACAATATAAATTCATTGGGCCTTATTGGTTTTCTCTGTGACAGGTGAGGTATCTAATTTAGTTGCTTGGCTGATAATGGCACTGTTTTGTCGGCATGCTATAACCTTTTCATTAAAGAACTGAATTCATAGAGTTGATAGAAGCATACTCAACTTTAAAGATAGAATTTGTCCTTGAGCCAGGCATTAGATTGCTCTGTTTGTTTCCTTGATCTCTTTTTCTTCCTAACTTCCAGGTGTTAAAGGCAATAAATGGGGATGATATGGATTCTGACTTTATTTGTCTTGCTAATTTTAATCTGCTGGTAGCAGTGCAGGAAAAAAAAATCTGAGAAAAAGTATTTTCTGATCAGCTTCTACTGAAACTACTTAATCAAAGTAGTCAAAGGGGAAAGATATATTCTCAAGAATTGCTACTTGATTATGGAATTAAAATTGTGAGAGTGGTGATTTATCTCAAGTGTGATTCTCTCTTGGGGAAATTCTGCCATCCCATTAGCATCTATTTGCATGTCTTTTACTTTTAAGAAATATATGATTGGATCTGAAGATAGAAGACTACATTTGCTCTTATACAAAATTTAATTTTATGGTAATATCGACTACCTAATTATTATCTTTGCTTTCAGTATCTTTGACTGAGGAGTCTGGTTGGTAAGAAGACATTATGTTGAGATCAGTGCCTTGGAATTAATCAAGGTGGTCCTGTTGGTTTACAGAGAGGGCTCATCTTGGCCCTTTTTCCGACGTATATTTTAGTTCTCAAGCAAACTGATATGGCTAAATTGGGGGAAAATCAGTCATACTGGTAGGCCTTACCAGTTGCAGGAGGTGACTGGGCTTGGGTGATGATTACATCAGGTCTGTATTTGAAAAGTGAAGCATACCAATATAGTTATGAATGTTTGATAATGTACTGCAGAAAAAGTGGTGGTTTAAAATTAATTGCAGTTTTTGTTTAAAAAATGTGGTTGATTTTTAAGTACTTTGTTCTGTATTTGCTTTTATGTTTGCTGAAAATATTACACATGAAGGCTATGCTTTAAACACTATAAAATGTTTTTCTGCTATTAAGTAAATGATTGTGGAAAATGTTACACCTTAAAGGTCATGTTGATTTTGTGGCATTTCCAATTTTACATTTTATACATACAGTTAAATTGGTTTAGCTCCTAGTTGAGTGTTTAAAGATCTGGGTAATAAATGTAGAAGGGAAATCGCAAAAGGGCACAGTGTTTTGGAATGCATGTATCTTCCAGCTTTCTTTTCTTTCAACAGTGAAATTTCAGATTCTGAGAGCCAATTCAGAGGGCTGCAAGGATAGCAATATAATAAGAGTTTTTAGTACTTGTTAAGTCCAAAGACAACTCCAGTGATATTTTTCTATTAATTGATGTTGTATATATAGATTTGTACTTTTCTCCTTTTTGTACCCCTTTCCCATTTGAAAATTTATTAGAAATTAATGAGACTTGAGCACTTACCTTTTATATAGTGGGTTGAACTAATTGTGTATTCAGGACACTCTTATATTTGTTCCATCTGAGTGCCGTAGTAGCAGTTATGAAATCAGTAACTCTTGTTATGTTTATTGGGAGTGGTGAATATTTACTGGGAGTGGCAACTAAGTGGGAGCATAGTGCTTAATTGCACAGTCCATGGGGTCAGATAATCTGGATTTAGCTCTGCTACTTACTATCTGTGTGATTTGAGGAAGATTACTCAAATACTGTGAGCATTAGCTTATATCTTTCAAAATGGGATAAAAATAGGTTAATGTAAGAGATTAATTGAGGTAACAAAATAGAATAACAAAAATTTTAATTTTAGTATTACTACAGCGATACGGTATTTTAGACAACACAAATGAATATTCTTTACTAGAATGAAATTTTTATTTCATTGGTTTCAAAGTCAAATTGTTTCTTACAGTTTTTCTTTCTGTTTCCAATTAATGCTTTTTTCAGAGTTTACAGACCTGATAATAATTTGTGAAAGAGTATTTCTGACTGATTTTGAGAGTGGCTGCCAATCACTCCATCCTTATTAAATATGAAACAAAACTTCACACTACTGTTGGCCAAAAATTTTTATGTCACTGTTTAATGTTTGTACTGAAGTTAACACCCAAAGTATAGCAAAATGTTGGTATAATTTTGGCCAAGGAAAAATAGTATTTTAAATATTGCCTGGGGGGTTCTGTTAACATCTCTCTCACTTCTAAAACTGACCTTTCATCTGTGATTTTATTATGGCTCTTTTTGCTAGACAGATTTGAAGAGATAAAATTGCCACCTTTCTTTGTAATTAATTGGATAACAAATTACTTGGCTTGGGGAAGGGGAAGGTCTTTGGATGATATGCTTAGTCTTTTTGCAGAACAAAGGTATATTAGATTCTGAAAAACTTCATTATTCAAAACTGATAGATATTAATTTAATTTAATTGCTTTGAATTTCTATATGGCTCATATATTTTTATTTAGCTCATATACTTCCTAAAATCTATCAAAATCGTTACTAAATTTTCTTTCTCAGCCATTTACTTTAACAACCATTGTGATGTTCCCTAATATCATATGATGTTGATGAAACAATAAATATAAATTTCTTACAAAATTGGAAAGATCAGGGAATTATTCTCAGGGCCACTGAACTATTGATTAAGTTGACAACAACCTATTGGTGACCCATATGAAAATAATTTTATTTATTATTACTGGTACTTATTTGCAAATGGGATTATACTTATCTTTGCTTCTGAAAGCAGGAATGTATTAGAATTTTCCCCAAGTGTGTATGTTATCTTGTTTTACCCAATCAGCCATGTGACATATGTTTATTAAATGAGCACAGGTATAAAGTAAAGATCAGGCAAGAAATTTAACCCATCGTCATTAGAAGTGAACATGATTTCATGACCAATGTTAACCTTGCAGCAGAAGTCAGAAATGGTCTTGGAGCAGGGTGCAATGAAGACGATGATGATGGGGTATATCATGGAAGACAGGTAACTTTAGTAGTGGGGAGAAGGGGCCATTCCATGGATTTCTGATATGGAAGGTAAAGGCCTGAAGTTAGACTCAGAATCACAGATAGTTGAAGCAAAGAACGTTATAGGTAGTCTACTAAAATAGATGAAATGAATTGCTGTGTCATTGGCATGGCTAGGACCTGAATCCAAGTTTTCTGAATCCTAATTTGGTACTGAGCATGGGAAGAGAAGTAACAATTTAGCTCTAGAGTAAGATGGGCACTTGGTTCTTTGGGAGTAACACATGCAGGGAGGTACTGTATCAGATGGGTTGGGTGGCTCCCAAATAGCCAGCTCTGGTCACCCAGTTTCTCTCTTATGCTCTTGACAGGTATTTAAAGGGTTGGAGTATCTGACACAATCATATCAAAGTGTCTCTCCATCAACATTATAACTGGGTGGTAATATAAACCATATCTAAAATTAAGCAAACAGTCAAGAAAAATTTACTTAGCACCTGCAAATGCTTAGCAAAATTCTAAGACCTTTAGGGTTTATAGAGGAGTGAGACATGTTACTTACCCTTTAGGGGCTTACAGTGTAGTTGTGGAAAATGGACATAACTATAAAAAGATAACTAATAATACTGGGTGCCAAATGAGGGTGTGGCTAGTGTATGCCAGAGGAGTTTGGGGGTGGACGACAGTGCTGGGGTTTATAATACTCATGTAAGACTTCCCAGGAGAGATAAAAATTAGGTTGGTTGCTTCTCAGCTCAGTAGATCTTAGGCATAATTATATGTATGTTCAGCTCTAAAGATTTTGGATTCACCTAACTTATGAAGTTCAGAGCTGAGAGTTTTCAGGTATTTACCTGACTTGCAGTTGAATACCATTCCACAATTCCAAAGCCGTTGTGCAGAGGATGTTTGAAGGTTTCTGTTTAGAGACTCCCATTTCTGCTTATCACTCCCGAGTGTGTTTACCAGCAGATCGAATTCTCCCTCCTGGTGTTCTGAATGGTCTTTTGAATGTTGCAATATAGAGCAACCCCTGGTTTCAATTACCTTGCTCCCCCTTTTTTTCTTTATTGGCAAAGTAGTTAAAATTGCTACTTAAGTGTGAGTTTGGTGAATTCTCCTATTTAAGGTGATCTTTTTACTAAGAAATTACTAAAGTGGGTTGGGATATTCGTCTATCATACATAAAACATAGCTGCAGCTAGCATTTACAGTGGGCTTTTCTGTTGTTCATTGTATTATTTTGGTATTCTGTGTTATGAATCATTAACTTGAAGATTGGTACATAAATAATGCCATTAAACATTATAAGATAAATAATCTTATGGTGCATCAGAGAATAAATATACTTCTCAAAACCCATTGTTTTCACTCTACCTGAATATCTCTGCATTCAAATGCTATTTCTCCTTTTAGCACAAATAAGGGCTTATAAACCTGATGGATGAATTTAAACCAGAAATATGAAAAACATTAGGGCTTGAACTATATAGTCTGAGCCTCAATCCATGTCTGATTTTTTAAGGTGGTGGTTTTTAACCTCTTTTTCTTCTTATTTTTTTATGTAGTGAACCCTTCAAAGAAAATCTTTTTTGCAATTCTATTATTAAAAAACCCAAAAGATAGAAGCAAGTGACTTTGACTGAAGAAGGGAATTGGGGCTCAGAGTTTGGTTACTTTGTGCCTGCTCCCTTCGGCCCTTGTGCCTCTAGGGAATCCTTAGGGCCACCATGGCGTCTGGACTGAAATACATTGCTTTTAAGGAAAAACAAGTTAAACACTTCCTAAAAGTAAGCTTTCAATTGAAAAAAGGAATTCTTGATGTCTTACAGTTGAATAGGTTATGAAAAATTACTTGCTCTTTTTTACCCATCTTTATTGCCTTTAGACATGAGTGATGTGCTATGATTTATTGAAGAAAAAAAAACCCAAATCAATCTCTTGAAGTTCAGTATACATAAACATACACATATATAAATATACATAATATAAAAAGGAACACTTTCTCAATAAGTATCTTCAACTGCCAAGTAAAACTATCAGATGTGAGATAGGATAGTCAGACACATGAACATACTCACCCATGTGCACACACACAGCACATGAACACACACACACAGTTTGTTGCATGTGGTTAGGCAATGCCTTTCTCTCAGTCTTTGCCTCCTCCACATCCATCATATTCTGAATACAGTGCAGATAGTCTACATGGACAGGAAAGTAGGTTAAAATTATTTTTAGTAATTAGTGGAACTCATTTATTGATTTCTTCCCTAAAACTGTATTGAACATCGAACACTTCAGTGCAAGGTGCTGAGGTCTGGCAGTGAACAAGAAGCCATCACAGAACTCATAGCCGATTGGAGGTAAGGATGAGAATATCAGGAGTGATAAATGCTGTGGTAGAGGAAACATAGGATTTGATGGCAACACATAGGAGGGGCATCTAATTCAGACATGGAGAGTCAGGGTGGACTTCCTGATGGGTGACATCTAAGCGGACCTGAAGGGTGAATAAGAGTTGGCCAAGACAGGAGTGTCTGGCTGGCTTAGTTGGTGGAGCCTGCAATTCTTGATCTCAGGGTTATGAGTTCAAGCCCCACGTTGGGCATAGGGCTTACTTAAAAAAAAAAAAAAAAAGAAAAGAAAAGGAAAGAGTTGGTCAAGACAAAAGAAGTTGGGAAGAGAGATAAAGACAAAGGAGAACATATATAAGGGCCCAGAGACAAGTAAAAGCATGACATATTGTAGGAATTGCATGTAGCTGGGTTTGGCTGGAGCATGATGTGCTAATGAAAGATAAGTGTATGTTAAATCTAAGGAGTTTGATATTTTGCTATAGGACATGGAGAGTTATCGAAGGATTTCAAGCAAGAGGAAGTTGTGATTTGTTTTTTTTTTAGTAGAGGGCACTTTGGCTAACTACCATGTTGACCTTGGGGCAGCCATTTGGATGATAGAGTCATTTTTCTGAGAGCAGAAGGACCAGAGATTATAGAATACTGTGTAGTTTGTCTTTCCATAACATCCCCAATTGCCTATCTCTTTTATAAAACCTATCTTTCTTCATATTAGTTTTATGGCCCTGGTAACCTTATCACAAGGCTAGATTAATTCAAAAGAACAATGTTTAATGTTCAATATCTATATAGATACACAGATATATCTTCATTCTTTCAGTATAGAAACTGGTATGATGCCCCACATGTAGCAGGTACTCAAATGTTTATTGACGTAAAAGGAGTAAATACTGAAGGAAGAAACGCCAACTTCATTCTCTCTCTCTTTTTGATGATCATTTCTTGGCTCTTCCCAGTGCTCTGTAGGCTTAGGTAATTTCAACATTAGCTGTTTTTTAACAAACCACAGGGGTCTGACTGTTTTAGACTAGGACTACTGATAGTAAAATGTACATTTAAAATAGTTCGGATTCACACCTTTGTATTTTACCACTGGATCTCAAAGTCACATAACAGCTGGACATGCAGATATAAAATCAAAGAATAGTGGAAAGCCTTATTTACTCAACTCAATAATTATACTTTGGAAATTATATAGATGGATTATTGATGAATTGAAAATTTATTTTTTTGTACCTGCAAGGGAACTAACTTCATTTCTAACCTATATGTGAGGGTGATTGCAAAGGAAACTTATTTTAAAATAATATTTTGCATTTTATTAAACTTAGTTTATAAAATACTTTTATGGTATTACTTATACTAAGTTAAATTTGCATTACATAATTTACCTTTTTAGGCTAAATACCTAGTTCTGTGATACTGCCAATT
This sequence comes from Zalophus californianus, assembly GCF_009762305.2. NCBI lineage: Eukaryota > Metazoa > Chordata > Mammalia > Carnivora > Otariidae > Zalophus > Zalophus californianus. Next base: position 69,033,011 of record NC_045606.1, on the reverse strand, counting down.
TCTGAAAATAAGCAAATCCAAAGGTACTTTTTGATAGTTTATAATTATTATTGATGTTACTTATTTAGTGATCAGATTTTCCCATCCTTTAAGCAGGCCTCTGTGTCCTGCTGTTCTTCCATCATTTTTCTGAGCACCTTTTTACTTAGTGGTGTAACAAAATGTTCCAGGCTCATTTTGTACCTTCCCAGGCCCAGCCCTGGAATCAACCCTTTTCTCTGAAGAGCTTGAGTTCTTTATAGTGAGGAATCATATTAGAAGCTAAGATCCAGGTACTAGAAATACTTATCTCTACTGGGGTATCTTTGCTTTTAGGTCTCTAGAGGGTTTTTTTTTCTTGACTTCCCCTTTTCCACAGCACCAACTAACTCCTTTATTCCTTTGGTTAATGCTACAATGTATCTAAAATAGTTTCAGAGCTGCTTCCCTCCTTGTTTGCATTTCTCCTTCCTTCCCTCCCAATTGAGGGTATGTAATTGAATACTGTATTCAGAAGTTAATGGGATTAAAAGAGGGTGGGAGGAAACTTTTGCAGGTGTCCCATATGTTTATGGAATATATTGTGGTGATGGTTTCACTGATGTATACTTATCTCCAAACTTGTTAAGATGTATCCATTAAATATGTGCAGTTTTTGTATGTCAGTTAAACTGCAATAAAGTGTTTTTAAAGAAAAGGAATGATGATGGGTGAACTGCCTTGATGGACAGTGCAGGGTCAGAATGAACTGCCTGCCTCTGGAATTCTTTTATATGAGGAAGAAATCTCCCTCCTCTTTGTGCCACTGGGGGAAAAAAAAGGTTGATTGGATCGTTGCCTTTTCCATAGTTGATGCCTGTTTAATTCTCTGTCTTGTTTAGATTTTAAGTGGATAGTGGAGCAAAGACCATTTCTTTTTCTTTATATGTGTAACATGCAATAAAAATGTATGGTGTAAGTCATGAATATTGAAATTGTTTTGCCCTGTGTTTCACATCTTTCACTAGATACTATGGCTGAAGCAAAATAAAGTTTAAAAGTTTCATTTCCCTTTCTTTTTTTACTTATGGAATGTTTCTCTATGTTTTTGCATTTTACTCAGAATAGCATATGCATTTCTCTATTAATGCCACGTTTGCATTCCTGAAAAATCTTTAATTCTGCGAAGTCATGTGCTAGAAGCGATAGGGCTTAGAGAGAAAACAGGGTTAGGAACAGATGAGAACAGATGATTTGAAACCAGTGGAATGTTGTAAACATAACTAACAAACAAAAAAATGACAATTGTAATAAAAATGGCTAAATCTCAACTGGCATTTACACCCAGCATCACAGTCAATCTTAGGCAGCCTTAAACCCTAGTTTTCCTCCTGATAGTTATAAATCCTTAAAACCATCCACTTCTACCAGAGACTAATTTCATCAAAGTTAAAAGTCTGATCCAGGGTATTGTATTCTAAAGACAGGGGAATATATTGTGCATTTCTTCATCTGCACTCTCAGCTTCCTCAGGTATCTTAACATAGTGGAAGCCTTGAAACCACTAAATGGAACTTTCCCATTAAGTGTGAGAAAACTTGCTCCTGATGTGAAATTACCTATGAGCCAACACAACTGATGCCATTTTCCTGCATATGCACTGATTTACACTAAAGAAATATCTGTTGTAGCAGAAAAGACTAATGTTAATTTGCTTTAGTTTGTAAAGATAATATGTACCCATTGTTGAAAGTTTAAATAATACAGAAAAATACAAAGAAAGTGAAAATCCTTTGACTACCAGTAATCACTACTGTCATCATTTTGGTTCATATTCTTTCTCACCTGACTTCTTTCCATGATTATGATGATGCTGCTGTATGTGTGTGTATAGAATTTCAAATAAATGAGTTCTTATTATACTTAGAGCTTTACAACTTTTTTCCAAAAGTGAATGTCAAGCAATATAGGTATTCTTTTTAGTGATTACAAATGATTCTACTTCATGCATGTCATAGTCTATTTATGTATTCATGGGCACTTAGATTGTTTTCAGGTTCACTGTTAGTAGTAATGGAGTACTGAAAATCCGTGATCATATCTTTGTACCCTAGAAGTGGTGCCCTGAACAGAGGGTGTGTTCATGTGACACATTGGTGCACATCGTCATGTTACATTCAAGAAAGGTTTTACCCGTTTGCACTACCAGGAGAATATGAGAGGTTGTATTTTCGCACCCTGGGTGCTTTTAGTTCTCTACATCTTTGTCAGCTTGATAGGTTAAAAAGGTGATTTTTATTTGTATTTGTTTTATTATTAGTGTGGCTGAACATCTTTTTATATCTCTATAAACTATCCATCTTTTGCTTTCAGTGAACTGCTTTTCATGTATTTTGCTCACTTTTCATTCAGAACATTTGTCTTTTTTCTTATAATGTGTAAGAACTGTATAATTTTAGATATATTAAACTTTGAGGATTAATATATATTGCAGCTTTTAATATCATGCTGATTATCTTTTAACCTTATTTATGGTATGTTTTGATTTTTATGTAGTCAGACCCATCAGTATTTTTCTTTAATGTTTTCTGCATTTTGTAAAATGTTCAGAAATGCCTCTTTCCACCCCTAAAAGATTGTTTGCCTTTATTTTCCTTTATTAATTTTATGTTTGTTTTTATTTTTTATATTAATCTTTATGTGGAATTTTTTTTTCTATAATGAGTTAAATAAATATCCACCTTTGATTTTTTTTTTCCCTCTTCAAGTTGTGGGTGGTTATTTCAACATGATTTGTTAACTCAAGTCCTTCAGTGTTAATATTTTCATCATATAACATGTTTCTTTTGTGTCTTTGGATCTATTTCTGGGTTTACTATTTTATTAAATATGTATGCGAAACAATTTACCCCAAAACGCCATGGCTTAAAGCATGTATCATCTCTCACCGTTTCCATGGGTCTATGATTTAGGAGCAGTTCACCTCTGCAGTTCTGACTCAGGGTCTCTCTTACGGTTGAAGTTAAGATTTCAGCCCAAGCCACAGTCATGTGAAGGCCTAAGTGAGGCAGGAGAATCAGGCTTGCAGTTGGCTCACCCACATGGCTGTCCACAGTAGTGCTGGCTACTGGGGAGAGGGAGGCCTCAGTTCCTTTCCAACAGGGCCTCTCCCATGGCTGGCTGTTCTCGGGACATGGTGTTGGCTTGCCTCAAAGTAGTGATGAGAGAGAGCTAGGAGGTAGCATTCCTTTTTGTGACTGGCCTCACAAATTACGTAACATCATTTATGCCACCTCTTTGCGAGAAGCCAGTCACTAAGTCCCGTCCACCCTTAAGAAGATAGGAATTAGGCTCATCATTTTGAAAGAGGCCTGTCAAGGAATTTGCAGAAATATTTTGAAGCCACCGTGGCTCCCTTTTGTTCCATTCATATATTTGATTATCTCTGCATTAATATATACCTTTTAAGAGACTTGTATCAAACTGATGGAATGGCACGGAATGCTTGCTCCACTGCGTTTGACAGCCATAGGCTCTTACTGATCAAGTATCTAACAACAGATATACAAAATAGTATTAATAATAATCTGGTGACATTTTAAGTTGCCTTATCTTCCCAACTTCTCATGCTTCTTTAGAATTATGTAGTAGGGATCATTGTATTTCATTGAAGGTACCCTGCTTACAGTATTTTTTTAAAAATTTGTTTTACGTTATTTCATACTGCTGTGATTTTGAATGTTGTGATTGGCAGATACGTCCTAGCTTCAGAGGACCTTGCATGTTGATGCAGCTTCACAGGTATCTTAAACAGTAACTCATACTGACAAGTGGGTAAAATCAAAATAAGGCATTTATGTGTGGGGAGCAATCTAAGTAACATCTCAGCTCCATATGCTGTATGCTCACCAGGGACTCATTATGATCCCTAGACTTTCTGTTCAGCAGACACTTGAGTCCAGAAAGTGCTGTGCTCCATCTGCCTTAGTCTCCAGGCTGCACAGGATGAGCCTCTTGGTACTCTGACCTCTTGGCTGCTATTTTCTTTTTTTAAACTTATGTTGCCAGCCTGGTCTTTGTTGCCATTTCAACAAGTGTGTGCACCCTGCCCACTACGCTTGCACCTGTAAATTTAAAGGACCCTAGCTACTTCTTCCAAAGGCATCAGTTACTGTGGCTTTTACCTTACATCGCGTAAATCTTCTCATCTGGCTTGCATCCTTATTTATCCAGCACTGAGCCTGCACGGCTCTTGTTTGAACTCCCCGTGGGCATGCAGCTGCCGTAGATGGGCTGTGGGCAACTTTCCAAAGCTTCCGACCATTTGGACAGATTTTATTTTTGACAGACTAATCAGAGCTTTAATATGCTTCCCTGCTGGGGGAGCCTGTGTTTCTAATTTTTATCTTTATCATTCTGTAAAGAGTAATAATAGTCCCTGCGCTGGCCCTAAGTTTGCTGGTTCCATTGTATTTTCCAGTCCCACTTTTTTTTTTTTTTTTTTTTATGACCTTGGTTTTTCATCTTTGCCCCTTTAGGGTCTGGTTGGCCTTGGTTATTTTGAGAAACCTTCCTACTTCCCGTTCCCAACCCTGATCAAAGGAAAAGCCGTGTTTTTCTCCTTATCTCTTAATGTGAATTTGAGCTGATGTTTTATATTCACTTAAAGGCATTTGTGGCCCAGTAAAGAAAGCAGTTTATTTGAGGCATGAAGGGTAGAGGTCGGAATAGGATTTCCATGAGACCCTGAAATCATGCTCTTTTAAAAAATTGCTTATTGCACTTACTGTTGAACCCATTAGAGACCCTGTACCATTTAAAAATAGGGCAGAAATAGGGTTAGTGTAAATAGTGGCTAAGAGAAATGAATATGAAGCAGTTATTAGAGAGTGGGCCAGAATCTGAGATTGTGAGATAGGTAAGGAACAGCAAAGCTCATACCTCAGGTAATTGTGCTGCTCCAGGAACTGCATGTCACCTGGTGTTTTCAGTGACATTTTCCCATTACTCATGTTATTGCCTGATGCTTACTTTCCAATATTCTTATTTACTTTGTGCCCTTCTTTTTTTTTAGGTTCTCAATGTTATATTCTTCTCATTATTTCCTTTCACTCCTATTTCTTAATTTTGATTTTTGAAGGGTTTTGAGATTTGTTTTTGAGGAGGATACTTTTTTCTTTTATAGGCTATCTTAATTTTTTTAAAAGCCAATTTCACATGCAGTGAAATGCTAAATAATTTTTTTTAAAGCTACTCAGTAAGTATTCTGATACTGGAAGTATGTTCTTTTGTTAATTCAAAACATTATTGTTTCAGGAATAAATAGCTTATGGTGAATAGTCCAAAATTCCCTAATTACTTTGTTTGGGTTGTAGATGAGTACCTCGTGTGTTTCATTTACACATACATTTAAGTTGCCACATTGTTAGCTTAAAATCCACATTGCCTTTAGCCTTCACTTAATGACAGCAGTTATGCTTTTCTATTAAACTAAAAAAAAGTAGAGTGCAGTGTTGATACCCAAATTTTGTGATTATTAGAGTTAAAGCTTACCAAGCTTCTTCTTGCTAATGGCTATCATTTAGTAGGATTTTACTCACTCTACAGAAAGCTATTCACTTGCCTGTTAATTTTTATGGTAAACTATTTTTGCAGAATTTATGGCATTTTAATAACTGAAATTTGAGATTGGGCCTTAGTTGTAAATGTGGTCAAATGGTGTCCATTTGGAGTTAAAGGATAAAGATAATTTATGGGATTAGGGTGGACTGAGCCAGCTTTTGGGGAGGCTCATAATACCACAGTATTATGGATTTAGTTTTATATGGTTTTCAAAAATACTGGAGTCATGAGGGTTTCTATTTTGCTAAGGGACAAAACATAGCAAAATAAAAAAATAAGTATTAAATACAGTCTTATTCCTCAATTCTCTTAACATATATCCTGTTTCTTGGTCTGGCCAGCATCTATCTCAGGCCAGAGATAAACCTTTACTTTCAGAATCATATTTTCCTCTTGTCTCAGAAATTTACCAAATATAATTTATCCTTCTTTTATTTCCAACATTTTAATGGCAATTTTTAAAGGTATAGAAAAGTTATTTTTTAGCAGACATTCTTAAACCCACCTTTTACATTTAAATTCATTTTTTTCTTTCCACTTTTTCTCGTGAATGTTTTCCTTGCAATTTCAGCACCTGTCTTCCTCCTCCTCCTCCTCCTCTTCCTCCTCCTCCTCCTCCTCCTTCTTCCAATGGCTATTATATAACTTCTTCCTGTGGTCCAGTTCTGGCACTGAGTCATATTTTTCCTTTATTCTGCTTTTAAAAAAACCTCAAATCACCTAAGATAGTGCTGAGATGTTGGCAATCCATAATTCTTGTTAATTAGCCAATATCACTAAATATGATAGTCCCTAACCAGTTAAATGCTAGAACAAGATTAAGTTCAGAGCAGAACAAAAGTATCACTCTGTTTAATAGATATCCATTACCTAGAAGATTGGCTTTACTGGTTTTATTGCATGTAACAAACATCCTTAAGTCTATTGTTCTTTTTTGATTTGTTATTGCTAGTCCCTTTTTTTAGACATGGCTAATGCTTTTACCTGCAGAAATACCTTTTATTTGATGATCCAGTCATTGTTCTCTAATGTACATATACTGTATTCAGATACTAGCTTTATGGGACTTTATTTTTTTTTCTTCATACAAATGCTTGCTTAAGCAGAACATGTGTGAACATTTTATACCTCCAAAACACCGTGCAGGTTTTCTCAGGTGAAAGAATTGTGGCTCAGCAAGACAAACAACACTTTGTCCAAAGTCACGTGATTGAATCATGATTTGAACTGAGGTCAGTTAGATTCAGAGGCCACCAACTTTATACTGACTTTCCCTCTTTGCTGATGCTCCCTCTGCAGAGCACTGCTGGCCTCTCCTTGGATAGAGGGGGGACTCCTTTTCTGGGACTCCTTTTCTGAGGCAGAGGGAAGAGTGGGCATAAATGCTGCACATTTGCAAATTGGAGTCCTTACCAAAAACTCATGAAGTTGCATATCTTAGTTGTTTTCTGGTTGTGTTTTCTCTCAACACCAGGTATAGTAGAACATAACCCTAGAATTCATTTGTGTTTAAACATTCCTGACTTAAAATTAAGTATGTCAATTTTAATCTCTACTCTCTTGGTATCCAGTTGCTCATCAGTTTAGCAATAGGGAATTACAATTATCTCTATCAAAGGAGCAGTTTTAGGTCAAGACAGAGGACCATTATTATCTTCGCTAGGCTACTAGTTTTGACTTTTATTGGGTATCTTTGCCAGAACATGGTTCAATTTATGTCTAACTCCATTACATTTATCCCCTTTATTATTTTTGGCTAGTTTTTCTTTCTTTTTTTTAAGATTTTATTTATTTGACAGTGAGAGAGAGACAGGGAGAGAGGGAACACAAGCAGGAGTGGGAGAGGGAGAAGCAGGCCTCCCGCCAAGCAGGGAGCCTGAGGCGGGGCTCAATCCCAGGACCCTGGGATCATGACCTGAGCCAGAGGCAGACTCTTAAGGACTGAGCCACCCAGGTGCCCCTTGGCTAGTTTTTCTTTATTCTTTGTTTTTTCTTACCATTTTGTCCTGAGAATTTTTGAGTGAGAACTGCTAAGTCACATGAGTTAAAAGATAAAGGAATTGATGCTGGAGTTCACATTCTGAAGATTACCAATTGTCTATTTTATAAGGTATTGTTTATTTGTAAAGTGAAAGGAGCAAGGTGGCCCTGAATTTTATTTTAAATTGGTTTCCATAGATTACTTTCCCAGATCTGCTTCCAGTAGAATCAAAATTGTTCTCGTTCAGGGGTGCCTGGTTGGCTCAGTCGGTTAAGCATCTGCCTTTGGCTCAGGTCATGATCCCAGGGTCCTGGGGTCAAGCCCTGCCTGGGGCTCCCTGCTCAGCGGGAAGTCTGCTTCTCCCTCTCCCTCTGCCCCTCCCCCCCTCCCTCTTACAACGCGCTCCCTCCTGGGCTTTCTCTCTCTCTCCCTTTCTCTTTTAGATAAAATCTTTTAAAAAGTTGTTCTAGTTCATTAATTATTACTTTTCTCTTGCATTAGTTAGTCCAAATGTATCCAAATTCCTCCTGGTTTCGCACATGCGTAGGTTGTTTGCAGATTGAGGTTATTGGTAGCAGGAGCTCCTGGAGAGATCCATGGAGAAGGGTAGTCTGATCATGCATGGTCATCTACTTATTTCCTGTGATCTTGTGACAAGTCCCCCTTAGAAGGAACTTGACTTTGGTCTGTCTTTTTACCTTTGGTGTCTTAGTAGAGTGTCTAGCAAAGTAGACAATGTAGCAAGAATGAAAATGTAAGCTCTGTATGGCCCAGGACCACACCTACCTTGTGCATTGTGTACTCATCCCTTAGCACAGTTCCCAGATACATAGTAGGTGAGCAATGAATATATATTGAGTGAGCAGGGAATTGGGTGTCTGATTTGCTTGGATTCTCTGATGTTCATAGTTTGATATATAGTTTGAGTTTAGAAGTAAAATCTTGATTTGGTTATCCAAATGTGCAGGCTTATTATTGTGATTGAAAGATTACATTTTATATAAGGTACTGCCTTGTAATTTATTATTTTCTCTTACCTTCAAACCTCCCACAGAATTTTTAAATAGTATTTGTAATTAGGATGACTTGAGGTGTATTTATCCACCTGGTTTCTATGGATGAGTGACTGGTGACTTTGTAGAGGCTAAAATATAAGCAAGTTTAAGAATCATTTTAGATGAATTCATGCATGATCAAGCCATTACAAGTCATGAGAGGAAAAAGAGGCATTTATGGTATAGGTCATTATGTGGTTGAGGTCAGCATCACCAAGAAACTTTCCCTTGCAGGTGCTGTATAACAGGTGGCAAATATGATTTCAACTGAATCTGAAAGCTTATTTTAAAATATTCTCAGTTCAGCAATGAACCAGGTGTGCCTACTACTTAAGCATCAGTTTTTTCAGGAACAATGTTTTGAACCTAAATGACTTGCATGGTTACTAGAGAATGAGGTTACTGATAAAAATTATTCCCTTTTTGCTGGTGATGGTTTTAGTAGCATATTGTCATTGCTTAAAGGAAATTTTCTCAGAGGAAACAGATGCTAGGTGCTTATTAGTATGGCGGTTTTAAACATTGAGGGTGTGAACAAAAGACCATATCATTCCAATGATTTTTTGGCAATTTCTATAGAAAAAAATACATAAACTTTAACAGAATGTGAATGCCATACAACTTTAAACAATTTATTTGTACGACTTGACATGGAAATATAATGTTTGTTTCATTTACGTATGGTTTATTTTAGTGATAGTTAGAAGCTTTTAAAAATGTTTGACTTTTATGTGGTATAGGTGTCCTTTGCAATTCGGGTAAGACAGGACTATACCGAGGCTTTTGTTTTGAGCCTCTGAAAATAGTGACAACTTGTTTGCAAGGTAGCTTTATTTTTTCCCTTGGCTTGGGCAGAATCAGTGCACCTTCAGATTGGCACTCCTCCCACATGGTCTTTGAGAGTCTCTCAATAGAAAAATACTTGTCTTGACTTTGTTGTGCGGGAGATGGTCAGCAGTGGAGTTGTGAAGACAGGAAGTGAAAGAGCAGTGGCTTTCACTATAATTAAATGTTCTTTGACATGATTTGCACTTGTTCCAGCTTCTTCGCTGTTTCTTTCTTTCTTTTTTTAACTAGCTGTTTAATCAAAGCAAAGTCTTTTTTTTCTTTTTAACACTTAGAGTCTCAAACCTAAACGCAACTTCCTGTCTCTTCTTAGTGGTAATCTGAGTGACTTTTTAAAACTTTAGTATCTGCTGAAGTCCTGGAGAAACAATTGAAAAATTTATGGAAATAAGAATGTTGGACACAGAAAGGGCCTTAGAAATTGAGTCTAACCTCATTCTTTTTACAGACAAGGAAACTGAGGCCTGAAAGTGAGTTGGTGAGACATGCAGCAAGTTATAGGCCACCTCGGGGCCCCAGACTCTCATTACTATGATCCTTCCTGGGGGCCACAGTGACCAAATGGAGTAGCAGTATATGAGAGAGTGGATATTGGGAAAGGAGGGGAGGCTCAAAATTCTGGGACTCCAATTCTAATACAACTTATGTTTTCTTTCCCCCTTAATTTACATTGTAAGCATGCATGTTACCTTATAACCGGGATAGCTGCAGCATCATCATATTTGAAAGCTTTCCTAGTTTCTATTCTGCATATATCCCTAGTCATTTAGTGAAGGTCCATGCATGCAGGAAATAAGGAACAGCAAAGATAACACTTATATTCTCATTCTGTCTTGTGTTTGCTTTTTTTAATTCTAAGAGCCATAGATGTATAAGAGCATGTTTTTTTTTCTTTTTTTTTAGATTTTATTTATCTATTTGACAGAGAACCAGTGAGAGAGGGAACACAAGCAGGGGGAGTGGGAGAGGGAGAAGCAGGCTTCCCGCTGAGCAGGGAGCCCGATGTGGGACTCGATCCCAGGACTCTGGGATCATGACCTGAGCCGAAGGCAGACGCTTAACGACTGAGCCACCCAGGCGCCCTAAGAGCATGTTTTTCTATTTTCATTTGTCCTATCATTTTTTTTTGGAGTCTAAATCCTCTGGTTGTCTAAGCCTGTTTGACCTGATAAAGTATACATTTGCTTAATATTTAGGCAAGCATATGTTTATGTGTTTCAAGCCAGTTTATTACTTAAAGTAGTCAAGTTGTCAGGTTGGTTGTAATATAGATTGTCAGCAAGATTTTCCTGTTTGAACCCAAATGCTACTATGGGTGAATAGAAAGGTAAGACTTTTTAAGGCTTTTCAAACTCTCAAGAAGTTTTCTAAAGCATATAATATTCCGACATGGCCTATTTTGGCTACATAAAAGAATTGCAGTCAGATATGTTGATTGCTGCATAAATAGGGAAGAATCTTACTCGGTGTTTTTTTGTTCTTAGAACAGCGTAGAGACTGGACTGAGAAAGGGTAGTTTATCATAATAGTAAATAGATCAGGACTGGCATCATCCTGTAGTATCCATATACTAAAGTGACTTCATAGCACATCTTTCTTTTTTAAATGTTAGAAACCAATGGAAGTTCAAAGAAGAAAATAGTCATGATCTACATTTCCAGCATCTAGGATGAACCACTCAGCATTCTGATAAGCCTGCTTTTTCTATCTCTTTCTAAACTTTACTAATTATACAAGTGACATGAGTGGTTAGTAAACAATGAGCACAATAATACAAATAATATTCTATTTTAAATACTTTTATATGCTTATACAAATTTACATAGAAAATATAAAGTATTGTTTGTGAGAGTTTTTAAATGATATTATATTGTGTGCCCAGCCATCTTTATATTCTCTTCCCTTAACATTGGTGTTTAGCAGTCAATAACTAAATGTTTACTAAAGTAAAAATTGCAAATTAGCAAATAAATTGTGTATATACTTTATCCAAATTGAACTTCTGTTAGTTTCTTAAGTAGCTACATTTTACTTTGCTTCTAGGCCTTCACACTTGCTGCTCCTTGTGCCTGAAATGCTCGGGTCCCACCTCGATTGCTGTTTCCTTGGGAGACCTTTGCTGATCATTTTCTGATGGAAGGAATTCCTTTCTCCATATTCCCATGCTCCAGGGCTTGGCCCTTTTCAATACTCATTTCCATTTAAAATATTTCTTTAGGGGCATCTTTCCTGGTATAGTGTAACCCCTTGAGAGCAAGGACCACATCTGCTTTTCCACTCCTAAATTTCTAGCGCCTAACTTATGGCCTTGTGCTTAGTAGGACTGAATATTTGATAAATTGAATTGTGAGCATGTTTTTACTACTTTGGAATGCAATTCAAGGGGATGACAAAATAACAGTGCTTTCATAGGTCACTACTGCCTCTTGACACCTCCTTCTCTTAGCTCCTCTCCCCTCCCTTGCCATTGCCCATTCATGTCCAATCACGTCATTTTAACCTCCAAAATATGTATCGTAAGTCTGCTCATTTTTTTTTTTTTTTTAAGTAAGCTCTACACCCAACGTGGGGCTGGAACTCACAACCCCGAGATCAAGAGTCGCCTGCTCCACTGACTGAGCCAGCCAGACGCCCCACGTCTGCTCATTTTATTCCATCTCTGTCACCACCACTGTGGTCCAGCCTACCATCATCTCTTGCTCAGGACCACTAGAATAATTTGGTCTCCCCACATTCATCTTGTCATATCCAATGAAATAGAACAAACTAAAATGATAGCCTATTATGTAATAAGAATAAGTAGTTTTGTGAAACTGTTTTCAGTTCTTATTTGCTGCATTGTGAGGGTATATGTGTAAGTTGTGTGTATATGAGTTAGTACTTGAGTACTTGGTTGCTCTATAGAATGTATTTCTTAATGTGGGACATGGTCAAAACAGTTTGAAAGCCATTGTCCTATACTGATAACTCTGGAGAATTCTTTTGCTCTGTCAGGATCAGAAGACTATTCTTCATTACCATGTGACCCTCTTTTGTATGTGTCTTTAAAGGAAAAATTCCTTTAAAATAAAGTGAGAAGTGAAGTCTTTTGGATGAAGCTATTTGGAAGTGGTCCCACCCTTTCTTTATATGTTCCTCTGTGTCTCCTTTCAAGTTTAAGTTATATAGGTCAGTGGGTAAAATCTTCAGGTATGAGTAGTTGGACAGAATTTAACTGTAATTTTTCTGCTTTTTTAATATACACATGCAAATGAGTAAATAATTATACTTATTTCTGTATTTATATTTACTCATTTTCTCCCTCCCTCTCACTCTATTGTTCATGAATATAGTTTTTAGTCTTTTTCTTTTCCTTCTTATATTCTTATCTATTTTTGGCTTCTTTTCATGTCTATAATATTAATATTACCATAACATTGCTCTCATTGGAAGTGTGACTTTTGGGAACTTAAACATGAAAAGCGTAAACACTGTCCCAGCATATGCCTTTCTGGTATATGCTTGGTGTAAATTGCATTTCTGGACCCTTTTGAACCTGCTCTCAAAAGGACAAGAAATTTTAGGTCATCCCTTGGAAGCAAACTGACCTGTTTAGGGCTAAACAAACCTTGTGGTTGTGTTAGGGAACTTTTCAGTTACTCTGATCTAGTTGTATACTGCAAAGAAGGAGAGGTCAAGAGACCTCTAACCTCATCATCCCCTTCAATCTTGGGTAGCACATGGAGCTTGTCTAAGTAAGACTGTGAACAAAACGATCATTTATATCTTTCCCAACCATGAAGTTTCTTCATCTCTTGGACTGTGTTCGACTCTCTTTGGTCTGGTAGTGTAGCATATCTTGATCTCTCACTATTTTGTTTTTCATTGCATGAGACAATTAAGGGATTGCTTATCCCTAGAAAAATCTGAAAATTAGTCAGGTGGTTATAGGGTAAGTGAGTACAGCACAATTATAGTGCCTCCATGGTGCTGGGGACCCGGGACCCTTCTATTTTGTTGCTTTGCCATCTTTAACTTGAGATGGCTTCTCCTGTCTCTACCACCACCTTGTTATCATGGTATCGTAAAAAGGGAAACACGAAGAGGAGGGCATTCTCCTTTTCAGGGCACAATGTGGAAATTTATCATTTTTACTCATATGCCATTCATCTGACCTAGTTACATGGTCACACTTAGCTGCAAGGGAGGCCAGGCAGCCCTGTGTACCACTGAAACTTGTGTGACTGTGGACGAGAACATGTCAGGAGAGGAAGAAGCAGTTCCACCCTAATAGTCAACAACCTGAAGGAATTTACTGTTTAGTGAAGAGAAAGTTTCCACTGAAGTTATCAAGTGGACTTCAGTTACTGAAAAGAGTTAACCTGAGTTACTGTATTTGCCTTTGGGATTTAAGTCAGATTTATTCCACTGCTTATAGGGATGAGTGTGAAAGATATTAAGAGATGAGGTTGTTTTTCCTTAACTCTTACTTTTCCTGTGCTGTTTTTGTTTTTTCTTTTTTACCTTTTTTGAGGCTAATTTTGTACTTGTTTTCAGGTATGGCACAGTCACAAGGCTGGGTGAGAAGGTATGCCAAAGCCTTCTGTAAGGGTTTTTTTGTGGCGGTGCCCGTGGCCGTGACTTTCTTGGACCGGGTGGCCTGTGTGGCAAGAGTGGAGGGAGCATCAATGCAGGTAAAAACAAATGTGGTTTCGTTCTTTATAGCACATGCTTCATGGTTTCTCATGTACTAGCAGTGGGATTTCTGTATATTATTTCTATGATGGGACCAGAAAAGTTTTAAAAAAGGCCTTGACCTGAAATTTAACTTTACTAAATTTTTTTAAAAGGTCTTTTAATGTGGTCATATTATAAACAGGGTAGAGGTGAATAAACGTAATTATCAAATAGTTCTCTATATCTATAGGTTTTTTTTAGTTTTTATTTTATTTTATTTATTTTAGTATTGTAAATAGAGAGTCTAAGGAAATTTTCCTAAATGACACCATTTTCTGTGGATATGGCCTGGGATTTTAAGATATTTTAATTATCTATATTTGAATCCATACTTAAATATCCTTTTAAGGCCAAATTATTAGTTGCAGGATGGGTTTGGGTCAAATTCAGTTACTGTGTGTGTGTGTATATATATATATATATATTTACTATCTCTATCTCATTGTCCGTATGTATATATATATGTACATACACACACCCAAAATATGTATGTATGCATAAAATATATACATACTATATGTATACACATACTCAAGTGTGTATATATACATAAATACACATACGTATTCAGGTATATATATGTATGTATACATATGTGTGTATGCATATACACTTGTAGAAGGTAGAAAAGTCTAGAGCACTGGTTCCAGATATTCTGGGTGTGTTCTCTAAGCATGTTGCTGATTGAAAATATTAAATGCAGTTTATATTGGAAGAATTTCACAGTGGAGATTTCCAAAACTTGTATGCAAATAGTCTTCTGGAATAACTTAGAGAAGACTTTGTTGTTCTAAAATTGATGTCTAGAACCTAACCGTGTGAGTAAGTTTATGTAATTAAGAAGAATTTGCATTTTGTGATATGATTTGTTTTCTTCCATTATGAGCATGTATTAAGTTCACATTGTGCTAAATAGCTGTATAAAACAAGTAAAATGAATATATAAGCTTGTAAGAGCTTAAAGTTGTATAAAGAAAAACCATTTTGTTTTTCCTTTTTTTTTAGTCAGAACTAGTTAAGGTCATAGGTATCAGCTTTGAGGAGTTAGAATGAGTTTGCTTTTTTAAATGTAATTTTTGTATTGAAAATCAGATCTCTTCCTGAGTTCTGGTAATGAGTGCTGTTTTGCTATACAACCATTACTATTCCGACATAGATTTTTCCAGAACACAAAGCCTTCTTACCTTGGAATTGATGATATTCCAGAGGATCATACGGCAGTCATAGTATCCTAATCTTCATGTTTTAGCCCAGTATATACCCACTGAACATCTGTGTTCATGGTTTGTGCTAAGAGGGAATTCATTAAAAAAATATAAGAAATTGATTGTCTTATGAAAAGACAAGGCTTATCCCTAGTTAAGAAGGCAGTGAAGAAAGTGTTAAATAGTGTCATTCTTAAATGCCAGTCTGTTAACTCAGATTTTTTGCTGCAGGTACATTTGCTGCAGATACATTTCTTACAGTGTTCCTGGACCCTACTCCCCAAAGAAGTCAAATTTTTTACCTTGTAGTTTGGTATATTATGTAGAATTTCCTTGGCTACTGATTACAGGAAAACAGCTTGAATTGAGTTAGATATACAGGAGAGTTTATTGGAAGGCTTATTATGTACCCAGGAGGAAGGCAGAAGTGTGGCCATCATCAGGGACAACTGGTCCGGGGATTTGGACACTGCAGGGTGCTCCATCTTCTGTGTTTCTGCCATCTGTTTCTGTCTGCATCTTGGCTTCACTCTCTCAAACTGGCTTTCCCCACCATGCAGGCACACTGCTGCTTTAAGATGCCCCATTTCATCACCAATTGAGAGAGATTTCTCCTCTTGCCTTAATTTCACTTTGAAAGATCTTGGGAAAAGACTGTGATTTATTGTTTCAGTCACGTGCCCTTATCTATACAAATATAGATCAACTTTGACCAGTGGGTTAGAGTGCCATGCCCAGCTTCAGACAGGTACACATACCCCTAGCCTGTGGCTAGGCTCAGTAAGAAAATGATGGTATATATTTGAATCACATTGTTCCATGGGCCTTCAGCTTTCAGGGTAAGTTAGGGGTGACATTTCCCAAAGAAAGTGTATGGTATTTTCAGAATGAAAGAGGAAATGATATCCTGGGAAGAAAATAGAGATGTGTGTTTATTACAGTTGGGTCTGTATTTTAGGATTTTTTGACTCCTTCTAAGTATAATAGAGAATTTATTTATAATTTCATGAGATATTACTAAAACATACTTAATTAGGAGCAGAAATTGCAATCATGGGATATAGTGATTAATTAATGAAGCATTTTTGAAGACATCTTTGCTACTGTACAGCTTTGATGAACTGAACATGTTTAGACTATGGGGTTCAGCAGAATTTTTGACCAAAAATTTGACAAAAAATCTTGCCTTCAATTTTCTGTAGTGACACAAGTACTAAATAGCTTGCAGGGTATGTGGACATCTCTGGAAGTCCCCGAGCATCTTGCAAGGAACATACCTGCTTTTATTGACTCTGAGGCGTGAGAATTATATCTGGTATTTGGCAGTTGGTTGATTTGTTCTGAAGGAAGGGAGTTCTCTGGATGTGTGGTGATGCCTTCTTGTGCCAGGTTTAGAAGTATGAGAGAAAGGTAGAAGAAGCAATTGGCAAGAAATAAAATGAAGTGTGGAGAAGAAGAGGAAAGAAAGTAACCTAGACTGGTTGGGTAGTAGAGGACGATGGAGAAAATGAGACAACTGGTACAATGAGCCGGAGGCAGAGTGGCACAGAGGACCAGTGTGAAAGAGACTCAAGACAGAAATGTGCTCCCCGGAAGGCATTGCTAGGCCCCTTTGTGAGACCTCCCTTGGAGCTGTACCCTTGAGTGCTGATACATCTCTGTGGCATGTTTGTGTGTAGCACCGTGAGATATGTCATTCTACATCTCAGTATTCATTGAAGGAATCTGTGCCATTTAGAAGGAATTCATGTTGGTGTAGATTACCAGTCTTGAGAATCATTCATTGTGTAGTGCTTTAGAATTCCTGTGTATTCAGGTGGAAAGATCATATCTAGTCATTTCTGTCATTTCAAATATATGAATCATTTTGTGACTCAGGAGGTCATTTTGAGATATGGACAATAATGAAAAGCAGTGGTAACTCTGAGTTGGAATAGGGAATCATTTATCAAATGGCTATGAAGTGTGAAACACTCTTTTAGGTGCTGTAGGGGGATGGCAAATCAGGTACGGATTCTGTCTTCAATGTACTTTTACTTTAGTAGAAGTGGTTCAAAGTAATTAACTCAATGATGGATACATTTTCAGATGAGAAGATACCAAGCTGTCAGACATATTTGGCCAGTGCCTGGTACTGAAATGAAAACCGGTTTGCTTTAGCATACTATTTTGGAGCATGGACCTGGAAGTTTTAATTTGGAATAGAGTGGTACCAGAGAATAATACCTTGAGCCCTTTTATTGTTGGTCACAGTATTAACTTTTACTATAGCAATAAACTACCCTAAGATTTCAGTTGCTTGCATTCAGATCATTATTTCTTGCTCATGGGTCAGTAGGTTAACTGTAGTCACTCTGGACTCTGGGTTTGGTTCCCTCCACTTCATGTATCTTTCATTGTGGGACCTACACTGAAGGAGCCATGGCTGCTTGGGGTATGTTCTCACGGGTGATAGCAGGATATCAGAGGGTGAGTAGAAACACTCAGAACCTCTTAAAGCCTCAGTTCAGAACTTCTACTCTTTTGTTCACATTCCATTGGTCAAAGTAATTCACGTGTCAAAACCCAAAGTCCGTGAGATCGGGGAGTCATGGCAAAGTGAGGAGGGAAGGAAGAATAGTGAGTAGGTGAGTACACAGACCACAGCCACTATGACTCCAACGATACCTGGTTGACTTCAGAGGTAATCTAAAAGTTGTTTTTCACCTTTGAGTCTACCTCCAATGACCCTAGTCTTTGGAGTCAAAGACTGACAAAATTGGAATAGATTGAAATTTTGAGTCACTGAATTCTGGAATGGGTTGATCCATTTTAGATGTCTTTAAGTTGGAGTCATCCAGGGCCACTTGGATCATCACTTTAGAGTGGCTTTTCTTAAAGGTCACTCTGCAACTTGTAGACATGTTATTTAAGAAAATCCAAGGACTGAAAGATCACATCTCATTAAAGAGAAATATAATACCAGTCTTTTGGAGTATATTGAATAAATGCTGTTATAGCAACACTGGAAATTCACTTTGGTAGCAAATTTTGCATGAGAACTGTTTCTTATGTCTTTTTAGAATTCTGCTGGCTTGGGATTTAATAGGAAAGGCTTGTTTCCAGGATACCTTCTTACAAGAAATCTTTACTTTTTTTTTTAAATTTTATTTTATTATGTTAATCACCACACATTACATCATTAATTTTTGATGTAGTGTTCCATGATTCATTGTTTGCGTATAACACCCAGTGCTCCATTCAGTATGTGCCCTCTTTAATACCCATCACCAGGCTAACCCATCCCCCAACCCCTCCCCTCTAGAACCCTCAGTTTGTTTCTCATGGTTCATCTCCCCCTCCGATTTCCCTTCCTTCATTTTTCCCATTCTACTATCTTTTTTTTTCTTTTTTTTAACATATAATGTATTATTTGTTTCAGAGGTACAGGTCTGTGATTCATCAGTTTTACACAATTCACAGTGCTCATCATAGCACATACCCTCCCCAATGTCCCTCATCCAGCCACCCCATCCCTCCCACCCCCCACCACTCCAGCAACCCTCAGTTTGTTTCCTGAGATTAAGAATTCCTCATATCAGTGAGATCATATGATACATGTCTTTCTCTGATTGACTTATTTTGCTTAGCATAATACCCTCTAGTTCCGTACACGTCATTGCAAATGGTAAGATTTTGTTTTTTTTGTTTTTTTGATGGCTGCATAATTTTCCATTTTATATATATATATATATATATATACACACACACACACACACACACACACACACACACATACACATACACACACACACCACATCTTCTTTATCCATTCATCTGTTGGTGGACATCTTGGCTCTTTCCACAGTTTGGCTATTGTGGATTGCTGCTATAAACATTGGGGTGCATGTACCCCTTCCGATCCCTACATTTGTATCTTTGGGGTAAATACCCAGTAGTGCCATTGCTGGATCGTATGGTAGCTCTATTTCCAACTTTTGAGGAACTCCCTACTGTTTTCCAGAGTGGCTTTACCAGCTTGCATTCCCACGAACAGTGTAGGAGGGTTCCCCTTTCTCCTCATCCCCGCCAACATCTGTTGTTTCCTGACTTGTTAATTTTAGCCATTCTGACTGGTGTGAGGTGGTATCTCATTGAGGTTTTGATTTGGATTTCCCTGATGCCGAGCGATGTTGAGCACTGTTTCATGTGTCTGTTGGCCATTTGGCTGTCTTCTTTGGAAAAATGCCTGTTCATGTCTTCTGCCCATTTCTTGATTGGATTATTTGTTCTTTGGGTGTTGAGTTTGATAAGTTCTTTATAGATTTTGGATACTAGCTCTTTATCTGATATGTCATTTGAAAATATCTTCTCCCATTCTGTCAGTTGGCTTTTGGTTTTGTGGACTGTTTCCTTAGCTGTGCAAAAGATTTTATCTTGATGAAATCCCAATAGTTAATTTTTGCCCTTGCTTCCCTTGCCTTTGGCAGTGTTTCTAGGAAAAAGTTGCTATGGCTGAGGTCGAAGAGGTTGCTGCCTGTGTTCTCTAGGATTTTGATGGACTTCTGTCTCACATTTAGGTCTTTCATCCATCTGGAGTTTATTTTTGTGTGTGGTGTAAGGAAATGGTCCAGTTTCATTCTTCTGCATGTGGCTGTCCAATTTTCCCAATACCATTTGTTGAAGAGACTGTCTTTTTTCCACTGGACATTCTTTCCTGCTTTGTTGAAGATTAGTTGACCATAGAGTTGAGGGTCCATTTCTGGGCTCTCTATTCTGTTCCATTGATCTATATGTCTGTTTTTGTGCCAGTACCATACTGTCTTGATGACAGCTTTGTAATAGAGCTTGATGTCTGGAATTGTGACGCCGCCAGCTTTGCTTTTCTTTTTCAACATTCCTCTGGCTATTGGGGGTCTTTTCTGGTTCCATACAAATTTTAGGATTATTTGTTCCATTTCTTTGAAAAAAGTTGATGGTATTTTGATAGGGGTTGCATTAAATGTGTAGATTGCTCTAGGTAGCATTGGTATCTTCATAATATTTGTTCTTCCAATACATGAGCATGGAACGTTTTTCCATTTCTTTGTGTCGTCTTCAATTTCTTTCATGAGTATTTTATAGTTTTATGAGTACAGATTCTTTGCCTCTTTGGTTAGATTTATTCCTAGGTATCTTATGGTTTTGGGTGCAGTTGTAAATGGGATCGACTCCTTAATTTCTCTTTCTTCTGTCTTGTTGTTGGTATATAGAAATGCAACTGATTTCTGTGCATTGATTTTATATCCTGCCACTTTATTGAATTCCTGTATGAGTTCTAGCAGTTTTGGGGTGGAATCTTTTGGGTTTTCCACATAAAGTATCATATCATCTGCAAAGAATGAGAGTTTGACTTCTTTGCCCATTTGGAGGCCTTTGATTTCTTTTTGTTGTCTGATTGCTGTGGCTAGGACTTCTAGTACTATGTTGAATAGCAGTGGTGATAGTGGACATCCTTGCCATGTTCCTCACCTTAGGGGGAAAGCTTTCAGTTTTTCCCCATTGAGAATGATGTTCACTGTGGGTTTTTCATAGAGGGCTTTTATGATATTGAGGTATGTACGCTTTATCCCTACACTCTGAAGAGTTTTAATCAAGAAAGGATGCTATAGTTTCTCAAATGCTTTTTCTGCATCTACTGAGAGGATCATATGGTTCTTGTTCTTTCTTTTGTTAATGTATTGTAGCACATTGATTGGTTTGCGGATGTTGAACCAACCTTGCAGCCCAGGAATAAATCCCACTTGGTCGTGGTGAATAATCCTTTTAATGTGCTGTTGGATCCTGGCTAGTATTTTGGTGAGAATTTTTGCATCCATGTTCATGAGGGATATTGATCTGTTAATTCTCCTTTTTGATGGGATCTTTGTCTGATTTTGGGATCAAGGTGATGCTGGCCTCATAAAATGAGTTTGGAAGTTTTCCTTCCATTTCTGTTCTTTGGAACAGTTTCAGAAGAATAGGTATTAATTCTTCTTTAAATGTTTGGTAGAATTCCCCTGGGAAGCCATCTGGCCCTGGGCTCTTGTTTGTTGGGAGATTTTTGATGACTGCTTCAATTTCCTTAGTGGTTATAGGTCTGTTCAGGTTTTCTATTTCTTCCTGGTTCAGCTGGATAGTTGATACATCTCTAGGAATGCATCCATTTCTTCCAGATTATCTAATTTGCTGGCATAGAGTTGCTCATAATATGTTCTTATAATTGTTTGTATTTCTTTGGTGTTGGTTGTGATCTCTCCTCTCTCATTCATGATTTTATTTATTTGGGTCATTTTTTTTTCTTTGGAATTCATCTCTTTTCTTTTTGATAAGTATGGCCAGGGGTTTATCAATTTTATTCTTTCAAAGAACCAGCTCCTAGTTTCGTTGATCTGTTCTGCTGTTCTTTTGGTTTCTGTTTCATTGATTTCTCCTCTGATATTTATTATTTCTCTTCTCCTGCTGGGTTTGTGCTTTATTTGCTGTTCTTTCTCCAGCTCCTTTAGGTGTAGGGTTAGGTTGTGTATTTGAGACCTTTCTTGTTTCTTGAGAAAGGCTTGTATTGCTATATACTTTCCTCTTAGGACCGCCTTTGCTGCATCCCAAAGATTTTGAACAGTTGTATTTTCTTTTTTTTTTTAAGATTTTATTTATTTATTTGACAGAGAAAGACACAGCAAGAGAGGGAACACAAGCAGGGGGAGTGGGAGAGGGAGAAGCAGGCTTCCTGCTGAGCAGGGAGCCTGATGAGGGGCTCGATCCCAGGACCCTGGGATCATGACCTGAGCTGAAGGCAGATGCTTAATGACTGAGCCACCCAGGTGCCCCAGAACAGTTGTGTTTTCATTTTCATTTGTTCCCATGAATTTTTATAATTCTTCTTTAATTTCCTGGTTGACCCATTTATTCTTTAGCAGGATGCTCTTTAGCCTCCATATATTTGAGTTCTTTCTGACTTTCCTCTTGTGATTGAGTTCTAGTTTCAAAGCATTGTGGTCCACAAATATGCAGGGAATGATCCCAGTCTTTTGGTACTGGTTGAGACCTGACTGGCCTGCTAGGTCTCTGTGGATAGGTCTGTTGCCAAGCTAATGCTTCTACCATTGTAGGTTACAGATCTCTTCTCCAGAGCTGCTTTCAGGATTTTCTCTTTGTCTCTGAGACTTGTAAGTTTTACTATTAGATGTCGAGGTGTTGACCTATTTTTATTGATTTTGATGGGGGTTCTCTGTGCCTCCTGGATTTTGATGCCTGTTTCCTTCCCCAAATTAGGGAATTTGTCTGGTATAATTTGCTCCAATATACCTTCTGCCCCTCTCTCTCTTTCTTCTTCTTCTGGGATCCCAATTATTCTAATATTGTTTCATCTTATGGTATCACTTATCTCTCGATTTCTGCCCTTGTGATCCAGTAGTTGTTTATCTCTCTTTTTCTCAGCTTTTTTATTCCCCATCATTTGGTCTTCTATATCACTAATTCTGTCTTTTCCCTCATTTATCCTAGCAGTTAGAGGCTCCATTTTTGATTGTACCTCATTGGATTTTAGTTCTTTTATTTCTCCAGAAAGCGTTTCTCTAGTATCTTCCATGCTTTTTTCAAGCCCAGCTAGTATCTTTATAATCATCATTCTGAACTCTAGTTCTTACATCTTACTAATGTTTGTATTGATTAGGTCCCTGGCAGTCGGTACTGCCTCTTGTTCTTTTTTTTTTTGAGGTGAGTTTTTCCATCTTGTCATTTTGTCCAGAGGAGAACAGATGAATGAGAGATCAAAATGCTAACAGGGTAACAACAACCCCAGAAAAATATACACTAAATAAATCAGAAGAGACCTGAAACCAGCGGAAAAGAAAGGGAAAGGAAGAAAAAAGAAAGAAAACAAAAAAGAATATGATCGAATACGATCAGGCTGGTGAATAGATCAGTGCCACACACTAGATTTTGGGTGTATTTTGGTCTGTTAGAAGAAACTGCCTCCTAAAATTTTAAAGAATGAAAAACTTATATATGTGCAAAAATAAGGGTAAATATGATGAAGGGATAGAATATGACTGTAAAGATGAATAGTATAAAAGATTTTATAAAAGGAATTGATAAGAAGTCGGTTGAAAAAAGAAAGAAGAGAAATTAAAAAAAAGAGAGAGAATGTGATCAGGCAGGAGACTAGAACAAAGCCATACACTAGAGATTTGGGGTATATTTTGGTCTGTTAGAAGAAACTGTATCCCAAAATTTTAGAAAGAGAACAACTTATATATATACCAAAAATAAGGTTAACTACAATGAAGGGATAGAATATGACTCAAAAAATAAAAAAGATTTTTAAAAAAGGGATTGATAAGATGTCGGTTGAAAAAGGGAAAAAGAAAAATAAAAAAAATAGAAAAAGAAAAAAATAAAGAAAATTTAAAAAATTAACTTTGAAAGACTAAAGAATCAGAGGGGAAAAGGCCATGAATTCTATGCGCAGTATTCTCCTAGCGCTGGAGTTCTGCCGTTCTCATTGATCGGTAAACTTGGTCCTGGCTGGCCATTCTTGCTGATCTTCTGGGGGAGGGGCCTGTTGCCCTGGTTCCCAAATGTCTTTGTCGGAGGCGGAATTGCCCCTCCCTTGCCGGTCCCGCTAAGTAATCAGCTCTGGTTTGCTGTCGGGAGCTTGTTCCCTGCAAGCTTTCTGCATAGCTTTGGAGGAGGAGAGTGAAAATGGTGGCCTCCCAATCTCCACCCCGACAGAGCGAGAACTCGGGGCCCCACTCCTCAGTGAGCCCCCAGAGAAAAGCAGTCACTCCCATCTCCCCGATCTCCGGCTGCACTCTGCGCTCACCTGGCCTGTGACGGATCGTTTCTATCTCTGGCGCACGACCCCCGTGTGGAGTCTCTAAACCCAGCAGATCCCTGCGGTGTGCTCCCGTGCTGCTCCTCCCAGGGGAGGAAGGGGAGTCTCCCCGGATCTGCCGCTTGTTGGGTCCCTGTTGGAGGAGCAGTGGCTCGACTGTGCTGCGGATCACGGTTTATGGCCACCCCGAGCTGAGAGCCCGCTCCTCGGCTCCGTCTGTGCAGCCGGCTTCCCGGCTCCGATACCTGGGAACTCCGCACCCCCGGTCTTTCTGTGACCCCGAGGGTCCTGAGACCACACTGTCCCAGTGAGGGTTCCACCCCCCACTTAGCCACTGGAGCGACGTCCCTCAGCGGAGCCGACTTCTAAAAGTTGCGATTTTGTCTCTCTTGCTCTATCACTTGCCAGAAGCAGCGGACGGAGGCCCGCTCCTCTTGCCGTCTATCCTCCTGAATATCGCCTTGGATTCACTTCTGCGCATGTCCTACCTTCCAGAAAGTGGTCACTTTTCTGTTCAGAGAGTTGCTGCTATTCTTTTCTTTGATCTCCTGTTGAGTTTGCAGGTGTTCAGAATGCTTTGATCCCCCCTATCCAGCTGAATTCCTGGGACCAGATGAAATTTAGTTCTCCTATTCCTCCGACATCTTCCTCCTGCTCTCCAGAAATCTTTACTTTTTAAACACTATGGAGTAGGTTAGGTTTTTCCAGTATTAATTTATAATTTATTAGGTATCTGACTAGAAGGACAGAGGTGGTCAAACAGGAAGACTTACAGCTAGTTGAAGGTAAGTCATAAATGAAAATAAAGTTATTAATGATATAATGACCTAATTCAGTGGGAAATAGGATTCAGTTTATCAAACATTTGATTTTTAAAATAAAGTATAGATATATCCATTTTATTGGATGATATGTACCTTTTGCAATGCTCTGCATACAGAGAATGCTGGCAGAAATTGTTGGTTAAAGATTATTCATACTGACCTATTACCCTCTAGTGCACATGAATCACTTCTACTAGTTGCTGAAAGGTTACTATGAAAGTAGATGCACTTTTTTTTTTTTAAAGAAGCACCGCATTACTCAACATTAATTTAACTCAGGAAATGAAGACTGATACTGCATACAGTTGAAATTTCAGAGGGAATTTATGTTGGTGGAATGCAATTATTCAAATTAGAAGTTCAATCGCTTACCGAGGCTTTTAGAGTAAAAAAGGTGCCCTAGGAATAGTTTAATGACCTCACACCAAAGTTTTATATTTTATTTGAGTGAGAATGCCTGTAGCAGGGTCACTGGTTCTTATAAAAGGTGTATGCCAGGGTACCTGGGTGGCTCAGTTGTTAAGTGTCTGCCTTCGGCTCAGGTCCTGATCCCAGGGTCCTGGATAGAGCCCCACATCAGGCTCCCTGCTTTGTGGGAAGCCTGCTTCTCCCTCTCCCACTCCCCCTGCTTGTGTTCCCTCTCTTGCTGTCTCTCTCTGTCAAATAAATAAATAAAATCTTTAAAAAAAATAAAGGGTGTATGCCTCCTACATTTCAAATTAAGATTTAAGACTTTAAGAAGTAAGTGAAAGAAATAATTGTAGGTATCATTGTCCTGTTTTTGTTGCAATTGCTACAGAATTTTTGTATAGTCTACCATCTTCTTTTTTCCAGTTGGCATAGCCAGAGGGGAAAATACTTGAAAACATTACTCTACAATTCTATCTCTCTAGCTTAGACTTCAGAGAAAGATTTATGCAGAATAAATTAGAAAGGTAGAGAATGGGAGGGAAAATAGAATTCAATCAGCATAGAGGTATTTACTAATCAATAACAGACTTTCATCGGTTCAAAATTATCTTGACTTTCAGCTACCTGCAAATGATCCTGAAGAAACTGGTTTGTAATAAACATCTTAGACTCCTTCTTGGCTCTTTGCAGTCATTATCTTAGTTTCCTGCTGAGTTTAAAATTAAAAGTCAAAAAAGCAAGCAAAGAGGCTTACACTCTCTCCTTGTTACATTTATTTATTTTATTTTATTAAAAAATTTTTAAACCTATAGAGGGCTTAATATTCAACAGTTATCCTTGGTTATAACTATTATTTTGACACTCTGAGAAGCTAGATACAAATATAGACTCTTAAGGAAAGAGATATATTATGATTTATGCACCAGAATTTATTGTAGAGTTAGGGAGTTTTATGTTACCTGCTGAATTTGCACTTCCAAGATGCTGGGAACCACCGGGCACACATTTCCTGCGATGCTGAATGCTGTGTTCTTTCTCCCCTTGGTCGTCTGGGGCTGACTTTGGAGGAAGCCAGGAGTTAATGTTGGAATGCTTTCTCAGCTTATGTGTGAGCTTTCTTCCCAAATTACCTTTGGCTCAAAAATCTCACCTAAGGTGTTTACCCCTCAGGATGTTATACATTTTTATGTAGTTCTGCAACCTGTCATTAATAGAGAATTCAAATAGATCAGTTTGTATTTATAGCAACAAACATATGTGAAACTGAAACAGTTGGTGAGTGATAACTTTATAATGTCCCTTCATGGATTTCCTTTACTTCCCATGATAGAAGAACAGTATGCTTCTGTTTTATGTAGCCAGGATTATATCTGTTATTTAAATGCTGACTTCATAACACTTTTAAAAAAGATGTTGAAGTAATTTTAGACTCACAGAAAAGTTGTAAGAGTAGTACAGAGAACTCCCATTGGGTTTTCTATTCAGATTCATCAGTTTTCAATATTTTGCTACCTTTATTTTCTTCCCTTTTCTTTTTCCCTTCTTCTCCTTCTCTCTCTCCTTCTCTTTTTTTTCCTCTCTCTCAAACATAGGTATTTATGTTTCTCTGTATACACACACACACATATGTACGTGTATATACACACACAAAAACATTATTGAACCATTTAAGTTGCATACATCATGCCCCTTTAATAAGACTTTTGTATACTCTTCTGAGTCATGATCATTGATGATCAGCATATTTTCTTTTACATAATTTTAAATTTAATATTTTATTCAGATTCCCATGGCTAGAACTTTTGATACATTAAGGTGTATTGACTCGAGTTCTAAACTGGACATTTAAAATAACTGAGGCCAAACATTTGAGATAATTTACCTAAGCTCACACAGCCATCAAGTTTCGCAACTGACTCCAACTAACTCTGGTAATACTTTCCATTTGACTAAATGATAACTCATAAAAGTCATGCTTTATCACTATTGTGTAGTGCCTCCCTAAAATACTGCTCACAGAGATATTTTGTTCCATTTTATTTTTGTTTATGCAGTGGTGTAATTGATAAGTTATTTAATTTTGGGGTGGTTCTGTAGTACATTTGGATTTTAAACAAAGATAGAAACTAATGTTATGGTAGGAGATGAAAGATTTCAAACTTTGAAACTCGGAAATGGAAGTGATGGAAAATGCCCTATTCTAAACTGAAGATTATAAACTTTATTAGACTTCTTAAAAGAAGGAATTAGATTTCACTTTCTGGAAATACAGCAGAGTAGATATCTAGAAAATATTCCCAAAGCAAAACCCGTAAAGAAGTATAAATAAAACATGAAAAATCTTTAAAAATGCATAGTGACCTTGCAGGGAGGTGAGGGAAATGATCTGAGACCACAAATAAGGGGGAATACATTTCCAGAGTAGTAAGTATGCTTTAAAGCCTGCAGCTGTCCTATGGACATTTGTCAATTCCTGGTAACTCAGAGTTTTTGGTTTTAATAGCCACATGGGGATCAGAAGACAAGGCCCTGGGCTCATACAGGGTAGGGAGATAGAACAGAAATTCTGAATAAATTCAGGACCGTGGAGGAGACACATCTTTAGGGAACGCATACACTAAAACCAAATCTGTTCTGCAAGAAAAATTTTCCAGGCTCTGAGTAGAGGAGAAGAGCCCTAATGTGGACTGAAGTTTGAATTTACCTTCACTGCAATTGAAACAGCCTAAGATGAGATTTTCATTCACTTTGGACTCAGGTTTAGGGCCGCCTCAGGCACCTGGTGGGAGCTATCACCGATCCTCCTGGGCACATACAAAGTTTGGTGAACAGGATCTCGCAGTAAAAATATCACACAAGGAAATGAGCACTATTATAAGTGAGAGTCTGTAACATCCTTTGACAAAATCAGACCATAAAGACTAGGTACTATCAGCTGTTAAGTGTGGTATGTTTAAAGAAATAAAAGACAAAACTTAAAATATGAGAAAACAATGAAAGATTATTTAAAATGGTAAAAGTACCATTTTTATCACTTGTGCTTTAATGTATTTTTTAAGGTATAAAAATTATATTGTGGTTAGTTTGAAAAATCTTTAGTATTCATCACATAAAATTTGCATTGAAATGTATAATAATTGAGATTTACTTTATAGTAATATGGGAGGAGGAAGAGTGGAGTTGTGTTATAGATGAAACAAGATTGGCCATGAGTTCATAATTGTAGACCCTAGATGATGGGTAACGTGGTAGTTTATTATACTATTCTGTCTACTTTTTAAAAAACAGCTTTATTGAGGGATAACTTATATACCATTGAATTTATCCGTGGTGAATGATTTAGTAATTTTAAATAAATTTATGGAGTCGTATAATCATCTTTCAGAATATTTCCAACCCCCCAAAATGATCCCTTGTGTCTATTTGAAGTAAATTCTTACTTTAACTTATGCTTTTTTTGGGCATTCTCTGCAACTAGAACCATTCAATATGTGGTCTTTTATGTCTTACTTCTTTTACTTACCATAATGTGTTTTGAGGTTTATCCATGTTGTACCATATATCAGTAGTTTTTTTTTTTTATTACCAAAAAGAATTCCATTGTATGGATTTTTTCCCCCATTTTGTTCCTGCTTACCAGTTGATGAACATTTAGGTTGTTTCCACACTTTCATTATCATGAATAATGCTGCTAGGTGTGGAATTGCTAAGTCATATGGTACATTTATGTTTCATTTTTAAGAAATTGCCAAACTAACCCTGGGGTAGCTGATAGTATATGTTCTCATTCTTCCTCTTGTTACAGGACTGGGGGAAGTGAAGGGAAAGTACCCAGTTCACTGATGCTGTGTGTGGCTGGAACCTCGGTTCCCTGTTGTGCCCACTAACACTCTGGTGTTGGGGCAGAGTTTCCTTTGATGTTTGGCTGGATTAGGATGGGTATTATAAGAAATGTTTTCTGTTCCACTTGGGCACTTTTCCTGGCCCTATGGCTGGAAAGTAGGTTTTTCTTCAAGCTTTTTTGTTCTGCCTGATGGTGGCTCCTGGTTGCAGGCTTCTCCATTGTGTTATCTAGAATATATGAGAAGCAAAAAGAAAACCCAGGGAACTTGCCACCGTGTAGTTCCTCAAGTCCTAATGTCCCTAGCCTCCAGTCCATCTTCTTTCCACCTTATAGAGTCATACCCCATTTGTTCTTTGTCTTATGTTTGGGATATTTTAGTTGTAAGAGAAAGGACTAGCAATGAATGGAGGTACTCCATTTGGTCCTAGGCATATGATTTGCCTTTCCTAGTAGTAAAGTGGGACTGAGTTCTGGCCAATGGAAAGAGGATGAAAAGTAAGTTGCCATTTCCAGGCTTGGTCTGACTCTGAGGCCACAGGAGGTGGTAGATCTATAAAATAGAAAAGAACCTGGGTTTCTGAATGACTGTGTATACCAAGTGCTTGAGATTCTTTTTATAGGCAGTTAGCCTCGTTTGGCTATGTAACAATACTTATTACTCTACCTTTTCCTTTCTGCTTTTTCTTATCTTATGCTCCCTTTAAGGCTAAACTCAAGTCCTACCTTCTTCATGAAACTTTCCCTCATTCCATCATTCACTTATTTGAAATCCTACAGCACTGTAAATTTAACTCATAATTATAAATGTTTTGTATTGTCCTCTAGTCTATTTATTTCATGGGTTAATGCTAACTCTACTTTGTAAGCTTCTAAAAGAAAAGGACCATATTCCTCTCACCTACCCATTCAGAGGGTTGCTGAATAAATGCATATTAAATTTGTTCTTTGAAGCACTGAAGTGCCTGAATAATTAAACCCTACAGAAATATGATGAAATGAAATTATCATTAAAATTTTTTTTTTCTTTGACTTTGAGGGTGTTTCTGCACTCTTCAACTGAAAACTTTTTAGCTTCGTGATGAATCCATTATATTCTTTATGGCAGAGGTTTTCAAACCTTTTTGCTTATGACTCATTAAGTAATATAGTTTTTTATTGTACATATATACACACAACTGAAACAGAATTTTCGTGTAACAATACTAAAATTGCAATTACCATCATTATGTGCAGTGCCCTCTGATATTTTCTATTCTGGTTGCATCCCATTAAATTGATTGTATGACTCACTCATTGGTCATGACCTGTAATTTGAAAAATGCTGCTTTATTGCTGGAGGGAGGCTTGAAGGGGTGAAGCTGCTCAAATTGAGCTATAGCTAAGGGAATGGAGGATGTTAGCTTTTGAGTCCGAAACTTTAAATGTGGGCTTGTCCTAAGGGCTTCAACCAGTAAGTGCAATGCGAAGGATAAGGAGGCCTGTGGTCTGAGAAAGCCCTTTGACAGTGTCATCCTTAGGCTTTTATTAATACCACCGGGGGTGCCTTATTCATGGAGGTTCCTGAGCCCTAACCCAGTTATATGAAAATGGAATTATTACTAGGACCTTGGAATCTGCATTTTGACAAGCTCTGTAAATACTCAAGTTTGAAAAAAAATTTCATGACTATGTATGGTGATGGATGGTAACTAGACTTACTGGGGTGAT